>NC_064860.1:85192952-85565452 GCF_024139225.1 Suncus etruscus | reverse complement strand
GTTATGATTTCACCCCGAGTGAAACTAAATTTAGAAGCAATAGTAGAAATGGATATTTTACAAATTAAAGAGCTTAATTACATATAAAATTTAAATATATTTAAATACATTTTAATATATAAAAATCACAACATCTTTGCATCAAAATGCACTTAAAATGTATGTTATATTGAAGGACAATAGCCATAGCATAGCAGGTAGGGTATTTGCTTTGCCTCTTGTATGCTCCTGTTCAAGGTTTGATTCCTGCCATCCCATATGGCCTCCTGAACCTGCCAGGAGTAATTTCTGATATTAGAAGTAACTCCTGAACACCATCAGGTGTGGCACCCCCCCAAAAACAAAATAAAACAAAATGAAAAAGCATGTGATTGTGCCATAGTGATAGTACAGCAATAGGGTATTTTCCTTGCATGCTGCCCACCTGGATGGAACTCTGGTTCGATCCCTGGCATCTCATATGGTTCCCCTGAGCCTGCCAAGGGAAATTTTTGTGCAAAGAGCCAGAAGTTACCCCTGAGCACAACCTGGTGTGACTCTACCACCCCCCCAAACAAAAACAAAAAGAGTATGTGATATGGTTATATTCCCAAGAACTGTGACAACTAAATATGCAAAAAGTTATGTTATATAATATCACCAGGAAAAATTCGTGTAAATTAAGTTTGTGGATGACTTTGAAACTTGTCAGAAAGTTTTGCAATTCTTCATGTCTCTCCATCTTTCTTACAAATTAATGTTTTCTTCAAGTTGATTTCTTCATATTATCATTACTTCAAATAAAATTTGCAGTAAAGTAATTATCGTTAACACAAAATTTGTTTCCTTTTATTCTTCCACGAAAACCCAGAAGCTATAATATTATAACTTGCATAGAAATTTCTGATCTTAATATTTTTCAAGGTATCCACTTCTGTATACTCCCTTAAAGAACAGATAAAACCATATGGTAATCTATGTGAAAACTTATCACAGTTTGCAGGCCCATTTATAAGAAACTGCAGTATGCAAAATGGTTTGTCTTATTCTTTTTATGTCTGTATGTGTATGCATATATGTATGTATTCTTTAAAGCTATTTCCAATAGCCTGAAGGCCCTATCAACTATATTTGGCAAACTGGACAGGCTGTTCAGTGCTGAGGCTGGAGCATATGTTGACTGCTCAGACCCTTTTAGTGCTAGAATTATCCAGCCCACCTTGGCTGTGCTCAGGTCCTCCAGAGCTCTACTCCACAAAACTCTGAGGATAGATCTCCTGGTGCTGTGCCAGAAATAAAATGAGGTCAGTTGAGTCCAAATACTGTTTCTAAGTTCTCATAGGACATAATCTTCTTTTAAGGGATTTTTGTTTCAATTATAGTAAATTGATGTAACTAAGTGCTTCATAATGGTGGGAATAAAAAAGAGAAAAATGTAAGACTCCTTATAGTACCTTTACATTATAGGAAGTTAAGAAGTTGAGAAAATAAAAGTGTATTGAAGAAATTGGTTGTAGGTGGATAGAATTCAACATGACTATGCGTTGAGAGGCATGATAATTGCATAAAGATTCCAAGATAAGGCATTCAAACAAGTAAATACAACAAGGCAGATAAATGAATTCATTAAAATAAAAATTCTAAAGTATTTTGTCCAGAAGAAAGGATCAATGAACACATACGTATATATGTGTTTATATATACTATATCATATATATGACACACATATGTATATGTGATATATACATATATCATATGTATACATATATAGTATAATATCTCAAAGGGATGTGGATAGTAGATAAAATTTAGAAAAACAGATGAAAGTAATATATTAAAATTCTTGGTTTTAAGTGACAGAAAGTCAATTTTAAGTAGACATACCCATAGCAACAAAAAGTTAATGACTTATACCTCTCTCACTCTGTTTCTCTTTTCCCCCTTTCTCTTTCTCTCTCTCCCTCTCTTCCTCTAATATTATCTATTTTATTTTCAATTTAGTCTTGGAAACAAATTCTACAGAAAATATAATGAAACCAGATATGTGGCTCAGTGGTTGAATAAATGACTCATATGTGCAAGACCTGTGCAAGAAGTTGGCTTAACATTCATTTAAAATGTAAAACAAATCCCCCTAAATCCAAAACAAAACCCTTGCGTTATCATCTGTTTTGTGGTATAAATATTTGAGACTCATTCTAAGATGAAATCCTTTATTTGTTAAAATTGTTAAAAATAGAATTCTGCTATTGAGAAAAAAAATCCTCTTTAATTCAATTTGATTCATATTGCATAGGACTCACTCCTAGACACCTCGAATTTAATCACAGATTAAATGAGTTTAATAACTTCTTCATCTTAGGTTGGATCAGAAGTTGTCATTTAGGTCCAATATTATGTCCAAGGTAATAAATAGGGTTACAATTTATAATCCTTAAAACAAGAAAGAAAATAATGGACTATGGATGGTGGATAACATAATCTTGTATATTGAGGGAATTTTTACAAACTAATTGTTTCTGTGATCATTGCCTTGCTTTAAGGGCTGATTGGTATCTATCTATGCTCTCTTACCTAGCACAACTAGTGAATAGATCTATGTATTTTAGGGTTGCTTTCATTGAGCATTGATGACTCCCTTTGCTCTCATTCCTTATGTACATATAATTAGTGAGGTCATCCATATGTTTAGCTTTTTCTTTCTGACTCACTTTATTTATAAAGTCTTCCTCCAATTCTTCCCTCCAAGTGTATAGAAAACTGCATGATTTAATGTTCTCTCATAATAGAGTAGTATTTCAGAGTGTGTGTGTATCATTTCTTTATCCACTCATCTATTGTTGGTTGTTGGACACGGGTTATTTCCAGAACTTGATTATTATAAAAATACAGCAGTGAGCATAGAAGAACAACTGCACTTTCAGATTAATGTTTTAATGGTTGAAGAAAAGAGAGATTATAAGATGAAATAGATGATATATTTTTAGTTTTTACTAAATAGGTCTTTCACTTACTGTGTTGATACCCAGACATTTTATATTTCTTGACACAATAAATAGGATAATTAAAAAATATTTTTCATCAACATTTTGTTTGTTAGTATCTAAGAATGCCACGGTACTGTTTTTGTAACCTGCTGCTTTAACATAAGAGTCTGTTGTTTCTTCCAGGATCTCTAACTACAGAAACCTGACACCAACAACAGTGATTGTGAGAAAAATTTTAATGGGGCCACAGAGAATGACTCAGGGATAGGACTACCTAGTATGCCTGGAGGCCAGAGTTGGTCTTATTCCAGAAAAATTCAGAGGTAAGGTCTCCTTGTATTTCCATTTCCCCCATATTTTGCTGGGTCTATGCAAACAACAATGGCCACTCTTACATCATTTTCACTGTATTTCTTTAACTCTTATTCTAAACAACAACAACAACAACAACAACAAAAAAGAGCTTACTAAACCTTCTGCTAGTACTTTAATGAGTTCATTGATGATTCAATAATCTTCAAAACTAACTTGCTACTAAACCTTTTCTTCGTTCCTTTCTCTTCCATCTCTAGTCTTTCTATTTCCTATTTTTTAAAATAACTTTGCATTGGTTATCTTGAAACAAATATATTAGGATCAGTTATGTCAATTATGGGAATGCATTTTCTTTAAATAATTTTAATTAAAAAAAAACACAAAAAAACCCAACCCCAATAAATAAAGTATTTTTCCTAAAAAAAAGAAAAAAGAGAGAGTCTGTTGTTTCTTGAAGTTTATCAATGAAATATTTGGGGTTTCTGGGTCTGATAGCACATCATGATTAAATGATCATATTTGACTTTTCTACCATTCTGAATATCTTTGATTTCAAAGTCTTTATCAATTACCATGGCAAGTACTTCCAATACTATGTTGAGTAGTAGGGGAGAAATTGAATATCCACTGAGCAGCTGAACCATCATCTGAGGTGGAACTAGATTATGGATCGAAAAATCTGTAATATTTGGGATTAGGCCAAGACCAACACACATACCATACCACCAGAAATTCCAGCAGCCTATATCTACACCCACCATCTTACTGGCAGAAAAATGGCTCAGCTTCTCTACCAAACTCCAGAAGAAAATAATGGTCATCAGCTCTTCCCATGTAGTCTTCTCCAGGCTGTTTATGCCCTCTGTGGTATTCTCAGAATGGGTGTGGAAGATATACCTTTCTGCCTGAGGCCTCAGCAGCCCAGTGCCACACCCTACATCTTTGACAGGAATGTCTTAGCTCCACAACTTAAACTTTTCAAATTGCCATGCCAACCGAATTACTTCAGATTTACATATACTTGACATTAAAGTGTCATAGAAGTGTCAGACCAGTAGTATCATAGGAATAGGAAATTTTATAGGAAAGACACATATAGAATTTTTACCAAACTCAGTGTGCATAGAAGGCTCAACTAACCACCAACCACATCCTAGTAAATACTTAGAGGCTGACTTTAATAACATCCGAGATATACATAATTATTTAAAATTGACCCTTAATGATCTAACTTTTTTATAATTCCATTTACATTTCTGTTATAATGAATAATATGAAATAAATTTATTTGCATCTGCAAGGAGCAGACTATGGTAATGGTGGGAAATTTGGGACACTGGTGAAGAGAAAGTCACATTGGTGGTGTGACTGGGTTTGAAATGACTATATTATGAATAATTTGATAAATAATGACATGAAGAAAAAAGAAACAAAAGCAATGAACATCCAACTTTTGAATCTAACTGTTGAAGAAAAGTTTTGTTTTTCAATTAATGATGATGTAATTGTGAGTTGTTGTATAAGACCTTAACAATAAAATGGCTCCTGAGTTAAAATTCATTTAATCTCTATTTTGTTGAGGGGGTTGCCTTCATTGAATTTCATTAAATCTTTACACTTTATCTTTGGACATAATGTTTTTTAAATGTTGGTGGTGATGATGGTACAGGTTTGGGATTACAGCTGGAAGTAATTAGATTTTACTCTTGGCCATGCTTGGGGAACCATATGTAGTTCCAATCACGGAATCAATGTTAGCCACATACATGATATTTGTACTGTCTCTCTAGCCTCTGCACAATTTTTTTTGCTTTATCTATTTAATGATTTTAAAAGTGTTTGGGCCACAGCAAATGGCTCTTAGTGCTTCCTAAACTAAGTGATCACTCTTGGCAAGCTATGTGGTACCATGTGTGGTATTGAAGTTGGATCATCTACACTCAAGGCAAATGCTTTCCTTACATATTTACTATCTCTAAGGCCCTGCATTTTCTTTCAGAGTTGTTCATGTATTTTATTTGCATATGTTGAACTTTTGCATCCCTAGAATCTCACTTGGTAATGATTTATAATGTAAATAATGATTTTTTGTATTCAATTAATGGCAATTTAATCATTGATTTATTGATCATTGATTTATTGTTCATTCAGGATCTTCAGCTGTAGTTGTTGTCAATTTTATTTTCTTGTTAGTTTTTGGGACACACCTGGCAGCACTCAGTGTTTACTTCTGGTTCTGCACTCAGAAATCACTCCTGGCAGTGCTAGGAAGACCAAATGGGATCCCTGGGATTGAACCTGAGTCAGCCACCTACAAGGCAAATGCCCTCCTTACTGTGTCATCACTCTGACCCCTGTTATATTTTTAAATTTCACTTCTCTATGTGATGTAATTTAAACCCTAAGATAAGAACAACAAATACTGATTTTTGGGACTGAGGTTTACAGTTATAGAGAAAATAAAATAAGAATCCCCACAGGGTTTGAATTGTACAATAAATGTACTGGCAAGTTAATTTTACTTTAAATTATGACTTGACAATACTGTAAATACAGAGCAAACCTTTGGTAGCTGATGCTTTAGGCACTTGGGATATTTTATTTTTTGTGAAACTCACAAGAACCTTTGAGGTAAGTAAGTATTGTTATTTTATTAATAGAGGTACTAGAATCTAAAAGGTCTGTTAAATCTCAGTAAAGTGGTGGTGTGAGAAAAAAACTATGTTATCACTGATTTTTCTTTCTCTTAAAAACAGAAGAAATTAGTTGATATTATTTCATTTTCTTTATTCCCTTTATATTTTTAAATAACAAGTTGAGAATTTAGTGTAGTTTCTGTGACATGATAACCTTAATTTATTTTATTAAATCTTGTAGATTTTGTCAAATCAAGAATATGGCATTGCTATTTTATTTTTAATATTTTCTCATGAATGTCCTTTTCTTGATCAAGATCTAACACTGGATGTTACATTGCATTTCATTATTCTTTATTTTTCTGTTTTTGTTTTTGTTTCTGCCTCCCTCCATTATTTTGCCTCAACTTTCTAATTTTTGGAGGGTATCTTATTTTCTCTTGTCAAGTTTTCCTTTCTTTTCCACTCCCCATTGATTTCACTTAACTATTTATTGTCAAATTAATACAACTGAAAAAAGAAAGAGAAATATTTTGAATGAACTACATTGAACTGAACCAAAATTTTATGGTTGCCTGGTAAAGACTTGTTAAACATGTGTTTGCTGTTATTGTTCTTGCTTTAGTGTAATCAATTGAGAAAAAGGTGAATATCATATATGTAGCAATTCTTTTACCTTTAGAAACATTGCCTCCAGGAGTATATTTGTTCTTGTACTCACAGCTTGAAATCTCTTTAACATAAAATACAACAATAACAACAACAAAAATAAAAAAGTGTGTATTGAAAGTACTTTTCAGATGATGAATTTTAAAGTAGAAATTGGCATTGTACTCTATTCCCTTTAATTTACTAATGCCTGCATTATCATAGATATATTTTTAGACTAGCATGCATTTCATTTGTTGGTTATTCAAAGAAAAAAATTGACTGACTGTACCAAAGAAAGTACTAAGGTTAAAGCACTCGGTATAAAATTCATATATGATTCTAAAATTACAGGTAGAAAACCCAGGGCATCACATAACATCTGCTGTTTTTTATCATAAGTCCTTTGTTTCAACAAAGAGAGTTCAACTTTTAGAATAAAATTTCAAAGATTACAAAAGTGCAGAAATGGAAAATCATAATAGACATTTCAGGAACTTCAGAGTTTTAAAACTTTATTTTGTTAGTATTAATATAAAAACATAAGGAGGAAATGCCATTTTGTAAACTTTAAAGTGTAGCTACTACAGAATAAGGAAGAACTTTAAGGCAGTGTTATTTTCCCCTAAAGATGGTGGGGAAAAATATCACAGTTAACTTGTTTAAGGTGACACACATAAGTGATGGTGCAGCTACCAACGAGACTCTAGGGATGTGCCTCACTGAAATTAAATTGGCACCCTTCACAAAGTCGTTCGCTCGCTTGCTCGCACTCTGCATCCTTTAATTTGGTTAGCTTCTAAGTCTAACAAATAAAAGAGCCAAACCCCACAATTAAAAACTTCCTCATCCTTGCAGTTTATATGCATTAAAATTACCTCCATCTATTTATTTTTATTTCATTTCATTTTATTTTGGTTTTTGGAGGCCACACCTGGTGACGCTGAGAGGTTACCTCTACCTATTCGCTCAGAAATCTCTCCTGGCTTGGGGAACCATGTAGAACGCTGGGAATCGAACCCAGGTCCATCCTGGGTCAGCCACTTGCAAGGCAAATGCCCTACCTCTGTGCTATTGCTCCAGCCCCTCCATCTATAGCTTATTTCCCAAGACAATCCCTTTTCCATTGGGTAAACTGCTCTACCAAGGATTCCACCACTATATTCATTTTATTAATAGGTTTTGGCAACAATGTGAATTCTGTTCATTTTCTGAGTTAGGGGTCACATAAGCACATTCCTTGGTGTGATGGATTATAAGTGATGTTGGTGAAAAGTAGAGAGGAAACATTTGAATATATAGAGTCAGGGGTGATTAACAACCTACTGGAGAAAGAAGCTTCAACATCGAAAGATAGGCAGCTTACCACAGTAAAATTTACAAACTTGCACAATTCTAAAGACATTAGTTGTAATTTAGGTGTTGCGTCTTGCTTTACACATTCTCTTTATGCAAGGAGAGAAAATTAAATGACAGTGGTATTTTATGAAGGAAGAAAAGTTTTCTTGTAGATATTGTCTAGTGGGAATTGTCAGCAGTACCACTTGGAAATGAGAATATTGGTCTTACTGAAAGCAAAGAAAGCTGCTCTCATCTTCATTATGTAGAAAATGATGTAGAAAAAGATGTATGTGGGCAATTAGTCTTAGAGCTGTTTTTATAGTCAGGATTACCATTGGATTGACATTTATTTTTTTTATTTAGTTTTGGGGGTCACATCTAGAGTCACATAGATCTTACTCCTGGCTCTATGCTCAGGGATAATTTCTGCTGAGGCTCAGGGAATCTTATAAGGTGTCAGGGAACCAACCCAACCCAAATTACCTGTGTACAAGACAAGTGGCCTACCTGTTTAATTATTGCCGCAGTCCAAGGTTTTTTTTAATATCTTTATTTAAGCACCTTTATTACAGACATGATTGTAGTTGGTTTTCAGTCATATAAAGAACACCCCCCTTCACCAGTGCAACATTCCCATCACCAATGCCCCCGATCTCCCTCCTCCTCCGCGCCTGTGTTCAAGACAAGCTTTCTACTTACCTCATTCATTTACATTGTTATCATAGTTGTCAGTGTAGTTTTAAATAAAGATATTTAAGAAAATGTTATAAAACTTCAAATATAATATATCATGAAATAACTATAGTAAATATGTAATATATAAATAACTGTAATAGCTATGTAGATATATATGTATATTTATATATAGATAGACATATCTATATGAATATATGTATATATGCATATATATGCACTCTTCACTTCTACTTTCTGGAAACCTTGGAATTTCCTGAAGGATAGGAATGTTTTTCTGCATTTCTAAGGAGCTCACTTTCAGCTGACAAGAATTTATGTTGATGAGGTGGCTTAGATGGATTCTCTAAAGATTGGCTGCTCCAAGATAGTAGTCTGGAGGCAATTGTGAGATGTCAATCCCACCCAGACCTCTGGTTGAACTATAGGACTCTTGAATTTTGCGTTGAATTTTGCAACATATTTCGATTCTCGAGGGCCGTGCATCCAAAAAGTTCAATGGATTTGCCTTCATTCTAAAAGTTCCCTACGCATATCTTCTCTTTGACTCATCTTAAGCTGTATCTTTTACAATCCGCTGGTAAAAGCAAGTTGCATGTCTTCCTGAGTGCAGTGAGCCATTTTAATAAATCATCAAAGGACCGGAGGGAGTAATGGGACTCAGGTTACAGTTGATTAACCAAATGTATACAACTGCGAACCTGAACTGAGCATTTGGCTTCTGGGATCTGCACTATCGGTAAAAGTGTTAGAATTAAATTATAGGGCAACCAGATGGTATTCAAATATTTGATTTCTGATGTTAGGAAAAAAAGACCATACGTTAATATACATTACATGTTCTATTAATAAATCATATCATATAGATCTATTTTTTGGCTGTCTCCATTGCCCAAATTCAACTTTCCTGCAAATCTCTGAGCTCCTTCTAAGGGGAAGTTAATAGTTTTGCAAGAACATAGATTTTTCTCCAAAACTAAGGCTCATATAAAGATAATAGGAAATATATAGGCAAAACGGTGAGTAGTTAGATAATCTAAAAGTCTCTTAAACTATCCAGACTAGTCTGTAAAATTCTTGAGTTTTTGTAACATTCTTGTTACATAAATTAACATGGTCACATTTGTAACATGTTACAGAAATATAACATTCTTGTTACATTCATGATAGTAACACAAAGATCTAGTTTTCCTTATTAAACTCATACAAATGAAACCATAGTTAGTACTATGCTAAGTCTTCCCTGGCTAAGTTATTTTCTCTTCTATTAATTAATAAACTTTTCTATTTCCAAGTAGGAGTAGATCAAGACAGAGACTAGCTGCCATCATTTTTGAATTCTTGAATATTAGATGAGTAGTATCAGTCTTATTCTGGGTGCTTAATGAAATACAAAATCTGTCTCCATTCAATTTACTGCTTTAGGTTTAACCCATTCTCCAGTACCTCAGGTAATATACATATGTATATACACATTAAAATTGTGGAAGGCATTGAAAAATTATTTTGAATGTACTACTCAATTAAAATTTTGTTCTAGGGTTTGGAGAGAAATTATAGTAGGCATCCTTGTACATAGCTGAAGAAAGTTTGAAATCCAGTACCCCTGAATCTTCTCAGTAGTGAACACTGAAAACCAAGAGTAAATCTTGACCACTGCCAGGTGTGGATCATAAATAATACAAAATAATCATTTTTATCCCACAATAAAGTCTATACAAACACTTAACTGAATATTCCAAATATGTTTTAATTCATTATTGATATTTGCTGATATTGATCTGTATCTTTGTAGCAAAGAAAATCATGATCTAGTAATGTTTGAAGATACTCATTTTAATTATTTAGTGTAATATTTAGAGCTGATGAATAATATAATGTGCTCCATTATCTATCTATCTATCTATCTATCTATCTATCTATCTATCTATCTATCTATCTATCTATCTATCTATCTATCTGTCTGTCTGTCTGTCTGTCTGTCTGTCTGTCTGTCTGTCTGTCTGTCTGTCTGTCTATCTAACATTTATATATGTATATCTTAAAAACAAAATTATGGAAAAACAACGGACTTTGGAGAAAACCACAGACACAAAGAAAGAAATTAAGTCAATTGAAATTTAGATGAAAATAAGAGGGAAAAAGGACAGAACATTTTGTTTTGGGGACAATATTGGGCTGAAGAGCAGAGCATGTAGATTTGAACCTGCAGATCTGTTTTAATACTAGCAGACAGAACATTGCTTCTTTCAGGGACAGCCTTGAGTTAGCCTTCATAGCCCCTACTCAATGTGAAGGGATAGGGGAGAATAAATTAGGACTTTTACAGAATAAAAAAATTAAAAACTTAATTAATAATTAAATCATGGTCAGATATGGAGTCCCAAAGATGTTGAGGTTTACATTTAAGTCATACTATGTTTGAAGCTGCCTTTTTCTAAGAAATGAATAAATAGATTTACTCTCAATTCAAGTGAATATTTAGTTTTGCAAGAAACAGTTTTCTTTTTTGTATTTTTCCAATGGTGAGATCTCAGGAATTATGCTAGTTGATGCTAGGGACTCAAGTTGGGTTCATTCCAGTGCACACTAAGTACTTAAACTGTTGCACCATCTCTATGATCATGAAATAATTTGCTTACAGGTTTTCAGAGTCAATCTTCTTCACTATATCCTCAAAGATATCCTGTTTCCATAGAATTAGTGCTTCTTTCTTTAATATAATTTTTATTGAGACCAATGTGAGTTATAAGTATTTCACAGATGTATTTCAATTACATAGTGACAGTGAATAAGGGTCATTCCCACCACCAGTGTTGACTTTCCTTTGCCACCGTTCCCTCCACCCTTAACTCCCTGGACTGCTCCTATAACAGGTCCTTTTCGTGTATAACTTGTTGTCATTTGGGTCTCATGAGAATGAGTGCTTCTAATGGCTCTTATGTCTGTCATTCTTGATGAATTATGAGATCATTTTCAAACGTTTTATGAAAGCAGTAACAAAACTTCACTCTCATTATCAGATAAAAATATCAGTACGTGACAGAGTAACATGAAATGGAAAGATAATAATATAAAAATAGAAATAAAATGAGGTAAAGAGAAACGTAACAAAAAGGGTAAGAAATATGAAGCTATTCCTGGTGAAGGAGAAAAGGTTACAAAAATTGGTCAGTTCCCAATATTGAGTATTTCACTTCTGAATGTACAAATATATAAATTTCTTCTTTCACATCTCTCTTCGATACTTCACAGCACAGGCTTGCCCAGATTGTAGCAAGGAATACAAGAACATGCCATATTTTTTTCTAGTTAATCTTCTTTACTAATTTCTCAAGGGGTAAGCTGAGCATCACTTCAAAGGTGTTAATTTCTTATTGTATTTTTTAATAATTTTTATTGTGACCAAAAGTGAATAACAAATCTTTCATGGCAATATTTGAGGTGCATATTTGAGGTGCATTCCCACCACCAGGGTTGTCCTCCTTCCATAAAGGTGTTAATATTTTTAAAGGTGTTTATCACATGTTTTTGTGCAAATTGAAATCAGGTCTGCCATTGAAGAATATAGGAATAAGGGAGAGAGAATTTGAGTAGTCAGCAAAACACAATAAGCTCAGTTCCACACAGTTATGAAATAAATTTGTTTCTCATCTCCTTTAAGTGTCATACATTCTGTTCCTATGTCAATTACCCCCAACTTTCTTTCTCCTTTGAATACAAATATGAATTTCAATTTAAAGCTTTCTTATGTATAAAATTTCCCATCAGAACTATTTTTAACTACCAATCTAGGCTATTTCACACTTGCCAAACTCTTCTTTCCAAGGTCATCTGTTTTACTCTATCACTGGAAATGAGGTAGGACGTATGGTTCTGTTTAATCAAATTTCACACTCTACTGCCTCCATCGTATGGCCTCTCTGCTAATTGATCAAGTTTTCAATTAAAGTCTTCCATCTTTGTTTTAATTCTCTGTAAAGGGTTTTAATCCATTAGATGACTTCACGAGATCTGAGCTGTGCAACCTCCCGCCATCCACCTTATCTGCTCAATGTGGACTAGCTCACACTTAAAGAAATATTGTTTTCTCTCTCCCTGACTTCATCCCATTTTTCACAGTTAAATTTCTACTTGGATCACCTTCGCTTTCTAGACTCAGAATCTCTAAAGTTTTTTTTTTTTGATTTATTCATTCAAGATCGGATTAGTTTGCTTCATGTATTATAAAGAATAAAAAAAATCCACTTCTTTGCACACATTTTAAAGCTGTCTTGTTCCTTAGCAATTAAGCAAATTGGAAGCATAGTTTCCTAAGCAGCAGCTAAAAAATGACTATAGTTAATAAGTGGCAGGCATGTGACATTCGCTTTTATGTAGGTGCTTCTTTGAGATATTTCTTTAATGAGCTGTAACACTGCTTGATTACCATGTCCATTTATAGTTTCTATAGATAAGTCAAGTTGCTAACACAACAAATATATATAGCACCACTTCTCCTGAGTTCCACTGCTACTCACTTTTATACTTGATAAAGAAAAGTTTTATTCTCCAAAGCTGCAGTAAATCAATTCTGCCCTGAAATCTACTAATACATTATATTTTTAGTAACCAGTATAGTAGCTATTAAGATCAATCTACTTTTGAAATCCTGAAAAATATGCTGACAGGAGAAAGATAAATAAAATTCATCTAGGAGGGTTTTCTTCATTGTAAAAATAATACATTTTAGTATAAAATTTTCTCAGTTTTTAGACTTTCAGTGCCGCAGGAGAACTCAAACAACAGTTTCATAGAAGGCTTTGCAATGTATGACAGGCTGTAGTAAAGGTTTACTGCTTATAGCTTTTATAATATGAAATTCTCACTTTATGACAATCTTCAAATAAAGTATGAAAGCCTATAAAATATATTGTTCTGCTTATGATGCAAAGAGCAGACATACTTTGTTTACCTGCATGTCAGAGTCGAATTCATGCTCAGATTGGGTTAGTGGTTCTTGACACTTGTTCTAAGATTACTGATAGTTTTACAAGAAGTGTCATGGAACATATAATATCTTACTTTTACAAAAAAATTTTAAAGATTCATGAACTGTGAAAAATTCACAAGATTTGTTTATAACGTTAGAGCTTATAGATTCCATTAATTGGCTGATATTTAGCTTATTGGATGGATCAAAATGCAGAAGAGTTATGATGAGAGCATACAATCTTATCCATATTATAAACCAAAAAGAAATCTCCAATGATTTATGTTGCCAACATAACCCTGATATCAAAAAGAAGGATGTGTGAAGTGGTAAGACAGTAGACATTTTTTTTACACAGACAACCTGAGTTTGAACCCTGGTAGTTCCTATGATTTCCCCAACCCTGTTAGAAATTATCCCTGAGCACAGAGCCAGGAGTAAGTTTTGATCAGTGCTGGATATGGTTCCCAAACCAAAACCAAAACAAAGCAAAAGCAAAGATAATACTAAAGGAAATATATAGATTTCATTTTGGGGCAACCCCCAGTGATGCTCAAGGGTTACTCCTAGCTATGCACTCAAAATTTGCTCCTGACAGGCTCAGGGGACCATGTAGGATGCTGGGTATCAAACCAAGATCCATCCTGGGTGAGCTGCATGCAATGCAAACAAACTACCACTGTGTTATTGCTCTGGCCCCCTAAAGGAAGTATTACCTACTGACATTTTTGATGAATATAGGTGCAAATATTTTCCAAAAATCACAGTCAATTGAATTAAACAATACATTAAAAGGATCATATAACATGATCAAGTAAAATTTATTACAGTGACACAAAGTTGATTAAGTATGAGCAAATAAATTAATGTGAAATATAACACCAGCAAAAGGAGTGAGAAAAGCTTTTTCGGTCACCATTTCTTTTGCAATGCAGATATTTTAGCATGATATAGATACATTCATTCAATTTTGAGTTTGTTTATTTGTTCAAGGAATTAAATCACTGAATTTAGTATCATGGACAATACTCTATATTTTCCTCTATGAATTTTATTGTCCTTGATTGCACATGCTTGTGCAGATCTGGAAAGAAACATGAAGATAAATCTCCAGGGAAATATATAGAGCTTGTGATTACTGACTTCACTTTTTTAGGATAAGCCAATATATTTGGGGGGTCCACACCTGGTGATGCACAGACGTTATTCCTGGCTCTGTGCCCAGAAATCTCTTCTGGCAGGCTCGGAGTCCATATGGGATGCCAGGGATCAAACTCAGGTCAGTCCTGGGTCAGTAGCATGCAAGGCAAATGCCCTACTGCTATGCTATCACTCTGGCCCCATAGGCCAATATTTACAATATAATTCAGGCACACCCACACTTATGCAAGACCAGGAACCTCCATCCTCTGTTCTGTACTACTGCATTTCACTCATAGGCCAGTATTAGAGTTTATTCTCAGTCCTTTTATCTTCCCATCCCCAAACTGCAAGGACTTGCTATAATGTTCACATGGAAGCATTGTGGCATACATCTCTTACGTTTGGGTAGGTGCGGTGTGCCACTTATATTTCTCAGACAGAATATAGGTTTAAATTTCAGTTAACCCAATGGAGTAGTCAATATATGCTTTGTTCTGGATTCCCTCAAGTAGCATAGCATGATAAAAAATATGAATTGCAGTACTGTTATTTGTAGCCATCTGGAATAAACAACTATACAGATCAATTTAACTGATCGGATCTGTAATTGGAAATCTAAACCTTCACTAATCAAACCTGCAAAATTTAGGAGCATTGAGGAAACTAAGGAACTCAGCTGTATTAGCAGAAAGGAATAGAAACCTAGGCAAATCTGCAAGCCCATCAAAATGCTTGTGCCCAGTAAATGAGGATCTAAAATCAACACATATTGCACTGGTAACAGAAATGAACAATTAGTTGCCACGAAGTCAAGCAATCAATAAATTAGAAATTATGGGGCTGGCGAGGTGGCGCTAGAGGTAAGGTGTCTGCCTTGCAAGCGCTAGCCAAGGAAAGGACCACGGTTCGATCCCCCAGCGTCCCATATGGTCCTCCCAAGCCAGGGGCAATTTCTGAGCGTGTAGCCAGGAGTAACCCCTGAGCATCTAACGGGTGTGGCCCCCCAAAAAAAAAAGAAATTAAAACTATGAAAAGAAGGACTTTTTCAGAGGATAAGAGAATCCATACAAGTGAAATTGAACGGAATAAAGAACACACTAGCAAGACATAGTAGAAGAACTTACAAAATGAGCACTATTATTTATTAATATTTATTAGCATACTAATAAAGATTCATTAATACTATTTATTAATCAAGAAAACAATAGCCAAAGAAGTACTAACTCTAGTCAACATATACACACTAAATTTTGATCAGCAAATTTTATAAGGTTTCTACTCACAAACCAGAGAAACACATGAGTTGAAGCACAATATTTATGGGAGATTTCAACATGGCACTGTCACCACTGAATAAATCCACTAATCATGTTGATATGTTGTATTATATTGATTTTCTTGTATATATACATATACATATATATGTAATACAATCCTTGCCTCTCTGGAATGAATCCTATTAGCTGTGATGCATAACCTTTTTGATGAGTTTCTGTATTCTATTTGCTAATATTTTGTGAGGATCTTTGCATCTATGTTCGTCAAGGGTATTGACCTGTAAGTTTCTTTATGTGTAGTGTTTCTTTCTGCTTTTGGTATCATGGAGATGTTAGTTTCATAGAAACTATTTGGGAGTATTTTTAAAATGGCAATAATTTCAAAAGCATTGTACAGATTTAATGCAATCCTTATCAGGATACCCAGGACATACTTTAAAAATAGATAAAAAGTTCTTAAATTTATAGGGATAATAAACATTCATGAAGAGCTAAAATAATCCTTGAGGGGGAAAAAAGATGTGAGGCATAATTTTCCTAACTTCAAAATGTACTATAAAGCAGTAGTCATTAAAACTGCATGATACTGGAGTGAAGTCAGACCTTCAGATTGATGAAATACACTAAAAAATGATGTTATTAACCCCATGTGAATGACCAATTTATCTTTGATAAAGCGGGAAAGAAATATAAAGTGGAGCAAGGAAAGGAAAGCATCTTTTACGAGTGGTGTTAGAAAACTGGACAACCACGTGCAAAAAAGTGAACTCAGAGCTTTCTACCTATCTCAGATAGATAGATGTGAGAGAGCAAAAGCAAGAGAGGAGAGAGAGAGAGATTGAGAAAGTTTGTGTTAGAGAGAAGAAGAGAGAGAGAAAGAAGAGAGTGAGTTAAATGTCTTCCCCAGGGGCAGGCAGGCAGGAGGGAAGGTGAGAGAGAATATTGGGACTTTGGAGGCAGAAAATGTGCATTGTGAAAGCTCATGTATTTTATATGAAACTCAATTATTAACAAATTTGTAACCATGGGTTTAAATAAACTAATAAAAACAAAAGCTCAACTAGAAATAACTTGGTAAATCATGCTGCTTTAATAAAATAAAAATTAAAAAGTAGAACCCAGGAAATACTATAGATTTAAAAATATATCACATCACAAAATCATTTATTACAAAAATATATGCTAATTTGTATTCACTGAAATATTATATATGTTAAACAATATATGAAAATATTTTAAATGCTCCTTGAATAATGACTCGATCAAATATGCTATTAAAACATAACATAATTCTGCTGCTATAAGAGAAGATAAAACTCGTGTTGAAACTCATTGGGAACTAGAGGTCATCATGTTAATCAAAATAAATCAGAGTGAAAAGAACAAGTGTCAGATGATCTTATGCACATGTGGTTTATAAAAAAATCAAGAAAAAGGAACAAAAGATAGTGACAACAAGCCCTGGGACTATGATACTATAATTGACTTTATCAACAGCTAAAGGAGCATGAGGGAGTCCAAAAAGGAGTGAACTACTGAAATAAGAACTGCGCTGGAGGGTTGCAAATGTTTTTCCTTTCCTTTCCTTTCCTTTCCTTTCCTTTCCTTTCCTTTCCTTTCCTTTCCTTTCCTTTCCTTTCCTTTCCTTTCCTTTCCTTTCCTTTCCTTTCCTTTCCTTTCCTTTCCTTTCCTTTCCTTTCCTTTCCTTTCCTTTCCTTTCCTTTCCTTTCCTTTCCTTTCCTTTCCTTTCCTTTCCTTTCCTTTCCTTTCCTTTCCTTTCCTTTCCTTTCCTTTCCTTTCCTTTCCTTTCCTTTCCTTTCATTTCCTTTCCTTTCCTTTCCTTTCCTTTCCTTTCCTTCCTTTCCTTTCCTTTCCTTTCCTTTCCTTTCCTTTCCTTTCCTTTCCTTTCCTTTCCTTTCCTTTCCTTTCCTTTCCTTTCCTTTCCTTTCCTTTCCTTTCCTTTCCTTTCCTTTCCTTTCCTTTCCTTTCCTTTCCTTTCCTTTCCTTTCCTTTCCTTTCCTTTCCTTTCCTTTCCTTTCCTTTCCTTTCCTTTCCTTCCCTTTTCTTTCCTTTTCTTTTTTCTCACTTCAGTGATGAGAAGGCCACAGTAACTATAAATTCATACACCAAAAACTATAAATATATGTACCTATACTTGAATTTAAAATATTTAAAACAACTGCTAAAAGATCTGAATGAGATTTTAAAAACAACACAACACTATTTCGAGATTTGAACAGTCATATTATCTATGGGAAGATTAACTAGGTTAGAACTCATTAAGGAAACAGCAGCTTTGAAGGAATAAAATGTAAAAGTCAGACCTTAGCAGGCATATATAATAGGTCTGTTCATTCCCCATCAAAATTGAATTATTTTTCACTATTGTTCTCCACATTCTTCTCCAGTGTACATAGGATATTTTCCAAGATAAACCATACTCTGTGACAGAAACCATATCTCCATAAAATCATGAAGATAGAAATTGTATTTAATATTTTTTTGTTTTACTTTTGGATCACACCCCAGCACTCAGGTGTTACTCCTGGCTCTTCGCTCAGAAATCACTCCTGGTAGGCTAGGGGGAACATATGGGATCCTGGGATTCGAATCACTGTCCGTCTGCATGCAAGGCAAATGCTCTTCCTCCATTATATCTCTCCGACCCCATCCAATAATATTTTAAAGTGAATAAAATACAGGAAGTGAGAAAGTGCTCAAATCAATCAAAAATAAAGTATCTGCCGATAATGGGAACATTTATAAATATTATAGCAAAGGAACTCCCATTGGTCAACATTGAATTCAACTGGAGAAAAAAATAAACAATACTTGATTATATATAAAATAATACTGTTTAACTTATTTTTAAATGTATAGACCAAACTTGTATGTAAAAAAACTCCAAATACTTATAATAGTACTTCATTTTTGAGGCAGAGAGTATTTTTTCATTCTTTAAGTGTTGACTATGTATACAATTATGTCTTTTATTGAAGGACATAATATGTACAGAAAGTTTTGGGAAGGAGTGATTTGACAGTGGATAAAACTAGCAAATGATATTTCAAGATATAATCAAAGTTAGTAACCGAAGTGATAAGTCACATTGTAGTTTGTATCCTTGATTTATGTGACAAGAAATGCAATTTACCTCTATGATCTCCTTACCCAAACCACATTATCTTTGTCTAATCATGAAAAATATCTGTCAGGTCCCAATTGAAGGGCATCCTCCAAGTGCTTTGCTGATAATCTTCAAGACAGTCAAGATCATAGAAACAAAACAAAACAAAACAAACCCCAGAAAGTCTGAGAAACTGTCACAGCCTAGAGAAAGCCTGAGGATACATGGCTATTAATATAAAGAAGTATCTAGTAAAAGAAAAATGACACTAAGAAAATATAGAGACAATTGGAATATATTCTGGACTTCCCTTTAAAAATATAATGCTGTGCTTTATTTGGGGTGTGTGTGTGTGTGTGTGTGTGTTTGTGTTTAAATACAACCTGGCAACTGTTATGACATTTACCGTAGTGAGATATTCCTCCCTCATTAAAAGCAGTTACTCGGTTTGATTTTTCAGGGTCCAATTTCATCTTTGCCAAAAACAATAAGCAGTGTAGCTCTGGCTATTTCTTTACCACTTTCATTTCATAGTTTTTTAAACATTAATTTTAAGTACTTAATTTTTATTTCCTCTCCCTTTGTTGCTGGATTTCTACAAGAACACGGGGTTGCACATAGTTTTATTGTGGTCCTTGCACACCTGGTTGTGGTGCTAGCCAAGAGTCACATCTGGTTGCATTTTGACTGCCCTCTGGGGGCTCACACATACATTGTCTGCAGTACTTGCATGTTTATTTTTGCTTACACATAGTCTGGCAGTGGTGCTTTCCTGTGGTGCTCACAACCTTATTTGTGGTAGCTCCATGCACTCGACCTTGTGTTGAAGACCAAACTCTCACATGATGGCTCTCAGTATTTGTCAGGGAGTAGAAACATTGGGACCATACACTAAATGCATATGAGTAGAACCTGTAGTCAAACTCATTACTTCAAGTTTGCAAGTCAAGTGGTGTTAGTCACTGCACTAATTCGCAGGTTTTCTATTTCTGAGTTATATGAAAATGAAATGCAAAATGAAAGCTTATGATTTTCTTAGACAATATCTGGCCTATGATGCATAATTGGCATTTTATTGAAATAGAAAACCATGTAAAATATGAATTCACACACAAGTGTGTGTAAGTATACTTTATTTTAATATAAATGATTATGTCTAACATTTGTAAGGTGGTTCACAGCCTGGAAAGTGCTGGCAGGGATATGAATTCATGTCAACTATCATTGGAAGCTACCTTGATGACCATTTAGCAGATGGCAAAGGTAGTTCAAACAATTATTGGCAATCATAGATAAATACTGGAACAAGGTTACAGCAAATTTATATTTCAAAGTTTGCCTTTTTTAACAGTAAAAGGCTTATTTTTAGGTGATTCATACTTGCAAAAATTCCAGAAAATTTAATTTTTTGAATAAACTCCAAATTTTGTTCTTGAAGTTTTTATATTATTTCTCAGAACACACAAAAGGAAACACTAAAACTTTTCCTATTTAGTTGATCAAAAAGTGAAGATTTATACTTTTTATCTTTCATATTAGGAAATTATCTGTATTATTTCTTAATATGTAAATATTTATACATATTTATACACACATTTATATACTTATATGTAATTTGTGCATCAAACTTGGTGCTGCTCTGAAATTTTGCCTGGATCTGGCTCATATTAGGAATATTTTTAAATCTAGTAAAATATTTCACCTTAAACTAAGTTAACTTTAAGTATTTGTTACAAAAGAAATAAGATTTGTACAATATTCCTTACAATGCGTTATGAGCAATCGAGTAAATATACATGAAGATTATTGCTTAAGAATTTAGGTATGTTTTGTTTGTTTTCTTTTTAGCAAACATTTTGGTAATATTTCCATATATAATACATCATATTTCCTACTACATTTTGACACTTCCTACTGAACTTTAACAATATTGTTTTTGTTTGTCTTTGTGCTTAAAGGTTACACCTGGCTCTTCACTCAGAAATTACTTCTTGCATGCTTAGGGAAGCTATGAGATATTGGGGATAGAACCAGAGTTAGCAGTGGACAATGCAAGTGCCCTACTTTCTGTACAATCTGTACTCCATATCCAACAATATTTTAATGACTATATATTAGACTAAAACGGAATAATATTTGAATTATACAAACATAATAAATCTAATTTTATAGCAAAAATTGGCTTTATTAAAATAAAATGGTATGATTTAGAGTTTCTAAAGTTATACACATGTATTTACGGGGCCAGTTCACTGTCCTTCAGACTGTTGGAGGGCCAGATTATAGTAAAAACAAAAATTATGAACAAGTTTCTATGCACACTGCATATATCTTATTTAGAAGTGAAGAAACAAAATGGGAATAAGTACAATATGTGGCCCGCGGGCTGTAGTTTGAAGACCCCTGCTATATATGTTATATTTGAGTGATATTACCAGACCATGTATTAGGGTACTGTGCAGACATAATCTTTCAGACATGTGGAATTCCATAATTTATAAGCGGTTAGAGAAAGATAACAGTCAATCCTGCAAATGTCACAGCTTTTTAATTATTTATTAATGTATAAATAATTACCTCAGAACAATCTGACTTAAAACAACAAACATTTCTAGTTTCTGTGGAAGAAGACTTTGGGCATATCTGGTTCCAGGCATATCAGAAAGTTGCAATAAAGATGTCAGTTGAGGTTTTGGTCTCATCTGATGGCTAAACTCCTGGGCAATATGCTTCTAAATTCATGGTTGTTAGAAAAATTCAGTTTCATAGTAGATATAACATCAAATCATCAGCTACTCACAGGTTGATGGCCAGAGGCTTCCTTCAGTTTTTGTCACTGGTCTTTCCATAGAAAATCCTCACAACATAGCAATTCACTTCCCTTGAGGGACAAGGGCAAGTTATTGCCCAAAGAAACAGCACTTTATATCTTATCCCAGAAAGAAACATTGAAAAGCTTCTGCCATTTTATTTTTGTGGAAGTGAGTTGCACAGATAAACATAGAAAGGAAGAGGGCATTTTAAAGTCATTTTAAGTTGTATAATGCAAGCAAAATTGTTTTTATTTTTAATTTTTAATTTTTTTGTGACTTTTGAGCCACACCTAGTCACGATTGGGGATTACTCCTGGCTATGAGCTCAGAAATTGCTCCTGGCTTGGGGGATCATATGGGACTCTAGGGGATCAAACGGCAGTCCATCCTAGGTCAGCCATGTGCAAGGAAAATGCTCTACTGCTTGCGCCACTGCTCAGGCCCCTATTTTTAATTTTTAATGATAAAATAGTAAGAAACTGATGAAAATTTATTTCATTTTGACCCAGGGATAAATGAGGAAGAGCTCTATGAACTGAACTGATCTCAATGTCTAACTTCTAGATGGTTTAGGGGAATTTCAGTGGTTAGATAAGTGCTGAACAAAAATTAATCAGAAAATAAAGAAACTTATATGTGTGAGATGTGAGAGTTTGGAGAAAAAAGCAATAATATTTCAAGAACAGTTTTAGGTTGGGTGCCTAAAATTGTATGTGAAATATACTTTGTTATTAATATTTGTTGCTGCAGTTTATTCATTTACCTCTTCTTAATGTCACCAACATCTTTTGTATAATTTTGGAACTAATTAAACAGGAAAGAAAATAAAGGAGAAAGGAGCTTTAGAGGTAAATGTTAGATTTAGTAAAAATAAATTTAGGGCACTGAAACCATAATAAATTACATTTACTAGGTATTTCCCTTTACTTAACTATTTGTGTTAACCTAAATATATTGCAGTGCACATTTTCTTCAAAGAATATTAAAAGTTGGAGCCGAATAGATAGCACAGAGGTAGGGCATTTGCCTTGCATGTGGCCAACCTGGGAAGGACACAGTTTTGATTCCTGGCATCCCAAATGGTCCCCAGAGCCTGCCAGAGACGGTTTCTGAGCACAGAGCCAGGCGTAGCCCATATGCCCTGCAGGGTTTGGCTCAGAAACAAAAACAAAACAAAATAAAAAGAATATTAAAAGTTTTTTTTTTATTTCTCTATAGAGTATGTAGTATCTTCAAATTGATTCTGTAATGTGCACTTATTTTCTCCTACTATTTTAATAGCTATATTTTAAGTACATGCTCCTTTCCAGGCATTGTCTCATGCCAGCTTTATTGAGACAAAAAAGAAATGAACTGTGTCTTTGAAAAATACAGAAGGCAATATCCTCTTTACATTGTAGTGGGAAATATCTAACATGCTAGAATTAATGTATAATATTCCTAAACAAAATGTATGTAGGATGCTACAAATTGATATTAATAGTTACCTAATTTTCCTCTCCATGATTAGACTCCTTGCTCCCAAACTTGAAACAGTCATGAGTACAAAATACTTCTTTTTTTTTTACATTATCGACTAGCATATTTTTTTGTACATATTTCCATTCAGTTTGCTAATAAAAGCAAATAAAGACAATACAAGAACAGAGTGCAGGAACTCTTTCATTATTGCTTGAGTACAATATTGAAGTCCACTCACTTAAAGGATTATGTATGCTTTTCATTTTATGGGACATGATAGCTATTAAAAAGGAAAGCATCTTATTGGCAGTTTGGAGCTGAATAGGCTACCGGGTGTGTATCCTGAGAAACAGGCAGATGGCCTTGGCACTTCAGAAAAGAAATTCTGGGACCTGAGCGAGCACAGCGGTAGGGCATTTGCCTTGCATTCGGCTGACTTATGAGGGCCCCGGTTTGATTCCCAGCACCCATATGGTTCCCCAGCCTGCCTGGAGCGATTTCTGAGTGCAGAGCCAGGAGTGTCCCCTGAGCACTGCTGGGTGTGGCCCAACAACCAAATCAATCAATCAATCAAGTTTAAAAAATAAGAGATACTTACCTGGCAGGGGAAATACCATTATCACGAAGGTGGTTTCCCCAGGGCGAGGCTCACCCATTGCACTCCGGGTGTGCGCTGACCCCTGCGATTTCCCCAAATGTGGGAAACTCGACTGCATAATTTGTGGTAGTGGGGGACTGCGTTCGCACTGTCCCTTGAAAAAAGAAAAAAAAAAAAAAAGAAAGTTCTCTGAATTGAAACCTATCCTATATGAGGCTAGCAAAATAGACAGCATCTTTCTGAGGATCAGTTTAATGGGGCTCACTGGTAGCCCCAACTTAAAGATTGTTTATTTTATTTTATTTTATTTTATTTTTTTGGAGCTGATGGTACTTTTGCTACCTTTTAATTTACTTATGGTTTGAGAACTTAAGCATCACAGATCTTGTTCTAAGTGTTTAAGTTAGAACCTATCAATTTCACGGGAGGTCACAATTACCCCCAAAAAGGATACATCTAACTATCTGCATCTATTAAATGATATGGCTTTTTTATTTTTTATTTTTTGGTCTTTAATTCACACCCGGCAGTACTCAGACTTCGCTCCTGGCAGGTTGGTGTACCATATGGGATGATGAGGATCAAACCTGAGTCCATCCAGGTCAGCCTAGAGCAGTGGTCAGCAACCTGCGGCTTGTGAGACACATGTGGCTCTTTACACTTTTAATCTGGCTCTTCTGTGTGCATGGCGGAGGCCGTTCCAGGAGTCAGGAATCTGCTCCTAGCCTCTGTCAGCTGGCTCCACACCTCTGATCAGAACCAAGGCCAATGTTCACATTAGTGTTTGTGACTTTATCAGTCATTGTCAGGATGTAATTTTCTCTACATTGTAGGCAAATTTTTTGGAATTTTGACATTATTGATAAGTAATATTGTTCTAAAGTTTTTGTTTTATTAGTTGTGTTATTTGTATCCTCCCAACCTATGTGGATACTTGCATGCAGAATATTCTCAATAAAAACTCATTGAAACTAAAAACAGTGTACCATCCTATGTATTTTCGGTTTTAAAAATATGGCTCTCGGTGCAGAGAGATAGCATGGAGGTAAGGCGTTTGCCTCTCATGAGAAAGTCAGTGATTCGAATCCCGGCATCTCATATGGTCCCTTGAGCCTGCCAGGAATGATTTCTGAGCATAGAGCCAGGAGTTACCCCTGAGCGCTGCCGGGTGTGAACCAAAAACCAAAAACCAAAAAAAAAAAATAAAAAGGGAGGGGGGCAGAGAGATAGCACCGTGGTAAGGCATTTGCCTGGCATGCAAAAGGAAGGTGGTTCGAATCCTCCCAGCATCCTGTATGATGGTCCCCCGAGCCTGCTGGGGCGGTTTCTGAGTGTAGAGCCAGGATTAACCCCTGAGCATTGCCGGGTATGACCCCCAAACAAAAAATAAATAAATAAATAAATAAATAAATAAATAAATAAATAAATAAATAAAGTGGCTCTCAAAATAAATTTCAATTGTGGGTTTGGCAAGATTTGTCCCAGTTGAAAAAATAGGTTGCCGACCACTGGCCCAGAGCAAGGCAAATGACCTATTGCTGTGCTATCACTCTAGTTCTATGGAATGGCATTTTTATTTTAGGATGAGTCTTGAAAAGTTTATCTTCTGAATATTGCACTACCCTTTCCCTTAAACTCCTTAATCGCCTTATTAGAAAAGAGTTACAAATGATTCCAAAACTTATGCTTATCATATTTTCTATGTGCATTTTAATGACTTTATTCTTCCTCTATTCATAATGAATTGTTTACTTTAGAAAACATAGATAATCCAAAGGAAAACATCACAATCATTTGTAGTTCTTTCATCTTACAGCAAAAACTGCTACTGCTTTAGTGTATATCAGACATATCTGAATAAAATCAGCTGGTAACCATTAGTCTACTTAATGATGGCAAGTCCTAATGATATTCAGTATTGTTATATTTTTATGTTTAAGGTAACAAATACATATACAGTTTAATTAAATTAATATTTTATTGAATAAATAGCATAGAAAATTGAGCTGAAATTCCAGGTTACCTCTAGATGGAAAAAATTTATCCTGGATTCTCTCATACAATATAGTTTAAGACTATTGATCAACCATAATAATTAGAAGCATCCTATTTTTCACTATTGTTTCCCCTAGTTTGAAAGACAAGTCAATCAAATCTTTTGTTCAGATACCACTGGTAGCCAATAGAATATTATAAAACTGTTAGTCAATAATAGATTCGAGAAAAAAGTAAGTGAAGTTGACACATTAATATTCTCATAATTTTATTGATGTTGAGACAATTAATTAAAACATTTCACCTCAATAATAGGCTAAGAAAAATAGAATTAACTATTATTTAAAGCAATTCTACTATTATTCTATTATATATAGAAACATGGTTTGGTGATTTAATTGATTTTCAAGTGCACTCAGTTCTTTTACAAAGGTTTACATACTAGAGAAAAAATTCACTCAGGCAATTCTTAAAATCTGATATGTTAAAATTTGTAATTTAAGGTACAAATAGTAAATGAAAATAATTAATGTGAATGGAATTAAAATGTGACAAATGCATAAGATGTTCTTTAAAAAGTGTTCTCTAAAAGTGTCTAGGTCAGGGAAAGAATCCAGAATGTGATAAGAAGAAAATGCAAGGAAAATATAAATACTATATATAAAAAGGATGGACTGCTGCCAAAATAGCACTTAAGAGAAAATTTATCACTCATAATCCCTCTGTTTATGTGGAAGAATAGGGGAAAAACAATGAACTAAGTCTTTATCTAAAGAATTTAGGAAAGAATAATGCAACATAGCAAGAGAAAATAGAAAATAAAGGAGTGATAAAAAACTAGAAATACGTCTGAACAATAATAGAAAATTGATCCAATTCACAATAAAACAAACACTAAATAGCAAAGAAAAATTCAGTTGGAGAAAATGTTGCAGAGAACTACTAGGGCTTACTGGCAGATTATTAGAATAAAGAAAAAGACTAATAGCTATTATTCCAAATATGCATCATGTTTCCACATTCATAGTAGCTTTGCTATATTCTCAAAGAAAGCATCAACATGATTTCCTTTATAAATTATCAAATATTTTAAAGTGTGTCTGCTGAGACATAGAGTAGACCAGAATATCAAAGAGTTTCATAAAAATACAAAGGTTATAAATGCTCACATATTAAAATCCAGAGTAAAATAATAAATAAAAAGGGAAGACTAATATTTCATATAATGTATTAATAATATTAAAGAACTAAATACATTTCAATCACATTAAGTTTGGTGTTGGAGGAGGCAATTCTGGGCAACTTGGCCAGTAATTCAATGCAAAGAGATGAAGAATGTGATGCTGATTGGGACTTTTGGTGCCAGTGTTACAGGAGCCATCTTTGGTGCTGGGAATATACAGGGCCATTCCCAGTGGTACTCAGATACCTCAAAGGGCTGCAAATTATTTTCCAATTTCCAATGAAACAATTTTTCCAATTCTTGTTATTGTTGTTTTGGGGACACATCAATTAGTGCTCATGGGTTCCTCCTGACTCTGTGCTCAGAAATTTCTCCTGCCAGTCTCAGGGTAACATATGGGATGCCATGGATAGAAACTGGGTCAGCTGTATGCAAGGCAAAAAATGCCCAAACCACTATGCATCACTCTGACCCCTGCACCTTGCAATTCTTATGTGACCATGTGGTGCTGGAATTAAGCCATGTAATGTCCATAACATAATTGGTTTAATTAATCCAAGACTTTCAGATACATCAACATTTTAAATGTAAAAAAATTATGCTAGAGAAAAGTGAATGAGTATTGTTACTTCTGAGAGATCACTTAAAAATGGAGAAGTGATAGAAAATGTCAGTTTGAAAGAGCCACAGCTTATATTCTTAGTTTCTGTATAGATAAAAATAAAAACTAGATTAATGGAATAGCTTTCAAAGTAGGTTGAGAAAAATTGACAAATTTAATTCAGCATTATATAAAGTTTTCATTGGGCATTTTGTGAATAATTTCAACCACATAGCAAATACATACAAGATATTATGAAACCTTTATTTATTGAACACCTAGATTCTTAAGATACTTATAAAAGTATAATCATTGCCCTCAAGGAACTTACAGCTGGTAACTACATAAACATATGGGAAATAAATGCAAATGAGAAGACTATTAAGCTATTTTATACCTACTTAACTGGTATAATTAAGGCCACATATAAATCCTTAGTTGATTTTTTAAAAACTCACATTGCAAGTTTTGAAAATCAAGACTTTTGTATATGTTTGTGTTCTTAAATCTCACCATGAACAATGGTAATCATTGGAATTTTCACATCTTTATACTAATAAAAATATGCTCTAAAATATCCAGAATGCATTTTAAAGTATGACATTTAAAATTTTAATGTATACATGTATATGCTGCAGATGTGTTGCATCTCAGCAATTCTCGTGGGTCATAGTACTTCATGAGAGGAAAACGGGCACACAAGCGGACGAATATGAAATATGAAATAATGATACCACACAGAGAATGTGTGGTCAACACGTTTCTGGCAGGAGTGCGACAAATTTAATCTTCAGGCAAGGGAGTATATAAAGGCTAAAGAAAGAATCATATTATAAAAAGAATGCCAACATTTGTTTTTTTCAAAGTACAGGAACTAATAATGTATACTGTTTGATTTTAAAACAAATACACATAGCTTTAGGTGGTTTGTAACCTTAGGTTTCAGTTAGGAGTCAGAGGATAAAAAGAAGGCTAATTTCTTATATAGCAAAGTAGATCCCAACCATAGGTGTCATTACTGATGTAAATTAAGGGATAGCAGGAATCCTGGTTTTCTCCTACTAACAAATATCCTTAATCTGAGGGAAATAGTATTCTAGCTAGGGGCTAAGACCCACTTCCTATGATCTGGTAATAGAAAGAGATAAAACTTACAAAGGGAACAGAATAATGCCTAGTAAAATAGCCTAATTCTACACTGGCCAAACCTGTTTGTAAGTGGGTATTCAAAGTGACAGGGAAAGTCTCTGAGGCAAAATCATTTGCTGTGGTGCTCAAAGGCAAGGAGAGAAGACCATTGTCTTGAAGATGCTAAGTTTTGACTTGACCTTAGGAAGTAAATAGGTGGACAGAAAAAGAGGTAGCTGGCTGGGCTTTGAGTTGCAAATATACTTAGCCAGCAGGGAACTTTTAGCAGCTTTCTTTGGTACTGGAATTTCTTTAGACTGCAAGAATAACTAAGGCCAAATTTCTGTAGTATACCAAGGGAGACAAAGTCAAATAAAAGGAAAAGAGAACTATAATGTCACAGCCATGTCAGAAATATAACCAGTAATCCACACATGGTTTATAATTGACTTCCACCAAAGGACCTTCTGGCTGAAATATTTCTTGGGGAAAATTAGACATCTGAAGTGTCCTTTCCCTTTATAATGAATACATGCATGTTGCATGCCTTGACATGCCTTGAGATATATATTTTTTGGGGGGTTGTGCCACACTCGTTTGACGCTACTGGCTATGCTCTCAAAAATTGTCCCTGGCTTGGGGGAACCATATGGGGTACTGGGAATTGAACCACTGTCTGTCCTAGGCAGACCTCTTACCTCTAGCGGCTCCTCTCTGGACCCTAATATATGTATATATTTTAAAGTATGTTTATATCTACATTATTCATATCTGCAAACTCATATATTTATTAATATAGGATAACTTAAATTTTGTTTGTAATTTTTATTTAATTACATAACATCCTATTAATGATAGTTTCAAAAACTGTATGTTTATTTCCCTAGTTTCATTGATGAGATGGGCCATAGTATACGTGTTTAATCCACTTTTTATTGTTTTATGCCTCAAATTTTTACTCATTTATTATTATTCATTAACATTAGTCTATAATATTCAGTGTATTAACTGATGTCTTAACGTTTATGGAAAGAATAAAGAATTCTTTATTCTTTAGTAAGATGTCTGCCTTGCAAGCACTAGCCTAGGAAGGACGGGGGTTCTATCCCCCAGCATCCCATATGGTCCCCCCAAGCCAGGGGTGATTTCTGAGCGCTTAGCCAGGAGTAACCCCTGAGCATCAAACGGGTGTGGCCCAAAAAAAACAAAACAAAACAAAAAAAGGAATACACATGTGATGCATTTCCCTAAAAGGCATATTTTTTGGCTTACTTTGTTCTTGTTCTTTTCTGCTTTAAATTAGTAAGATAAGATTTTACTATTAAAATTAATCCAACTAGTTAAGAAAATTACAAAATCTAAAACAATAAGCAAATTCTTAAATTTAATCTCAATAAAATCAGACAGTTAACATGTTATTGTTATTTTAATATTTTAATTTGAAATATCAAGACTAATTTATTATAAAATAAAGGACTTGCATTGTAAGAATAGGAAAATATTTGTAAAATAAAAGAATTATGGAGCAGTATATTGCTATAGTATTCCTTAAACAAAGATGCCATAACCATCTAACCTGTTAAATCACAAACATATTCACTACTGATATTGCCTTTTATATATAGAGAAAATAAGTATCCATCCTTATATTAGAGAACTTTTAATTTTTTCTAAGTCTAAAATTTGAGCTGCTTACTATGTTCAGTAGGCTACTAAGATTAATACCATCATGCTTCACTTTTACATTTTAATTTAATTATCAGTCAAACCAAAAACTTGGAGGAACCAAATTAATTCCTATATGCAGCTCAAATTCCTATACACACCTCAAATCCTCAGTGATGCCTTTCCTAAAATTTTCTGGCTCTGTGTATCCTTTCCAACTTTCTCACAATGATCTATAAAATTTCTGACTTTATTGCACATAACTTATCCATAACCCAGAAACACATTTTCTTATAAAATTCTTATTTCCTCAGGAGAGAATTATCGAGTCTCTTATATGTTGCATATTTTTTCAATAGGCTTATTACCATATGCTACTTTACATGTTCTTGTATCTTTCCCCTAGGCAATGACTATAATTTATTTTACTTGAATATATGCCTTTTAAAGGATGTTTAAAAGTTCCATCATTATGCCTTTTGTGTGTATCAATTTTTAATAAGTGAAAAGATATTGAAAAGTAGGCATCATCAATAAAATAGCAGGCTGATTCAGTATCTTATAAAATATTATTCTTCCATATAAAATCAAATATATTTCTCAAGCTTTAAGAGTCTAGTTAATGGGGGCCAGAGAGGTGGCGCTAGAGGTAAGTGCCTGCCTTGCAAGCACTAGCCAGGGAAGGACTGCGGATCTATCCCCCGGCATCCTATATGGTCCCCCCAAGCCAGGGGCAATTTCTGAGCGCTTAGCCAGGAGTAACCCCTGAGCATCAAATGGGTGTGGCCCAAAAAAAACAAAAAAAAAAAAAAAGAAAAGAAAAGAGTCCAGTTAATGAAACCCAACTATAAACATGTTTGTAATCATGGTTCTTAAAAAAGGTATGTATTAAAAAAAAGGAGAAAGAGTTCAGTTAAAATTTTCTTTTTTTTTTTTTTTTGATTTTTGGGCCACACCCAGTGATACTCAGGGGTTACTTCTGGCTATGCTCTCAGAAATCACTCCTGGCTTGGGGGACTATGTGGGACGCAGGGAGATTGAACCACAGTCTGTCCTAGGTCAGAAGTGTGCAAGGCAAATGCCTTATCACTGGGTCACCACTCTGGCACCAGTTAAATTTTTTAACTGAAGAGATAAACTAAAACAAAACAAAACAAAAATTAGAAAATTTCAAATGAGAAAAACACCTTGACTCAGATTTAAAAAAAAAAAAAGTCATATTATTTTACTAGTGTCATTCCCCTCCTCCAAATTGGCTTACTTATTCTTAAGAAAATTCTGCTTGGCCTGAGATTTTTATTTTAGGAAAAAGAATGAGTAAAGATTACACTTATATTCTTAGACTTTTTGGATGCTGACTAAAGAAATCTACTCCTGTATAACCTTACAAGGACTACTAGAATATTTGGGGCAGCTAAGAACAACATAAACAAAATCAATATCAATTTTTTAGATAAACACATAATTCTGTAAGTTTGAGAGAAGTTAAAATAGATGCCAGAAACTAAAAGAGATGCAGAATCCACAACAAAATAGTCACAAATGAAATTCAATAACCTACAGAAAGACTTACATCATGAACAAGCATGATCAACTTGTATTTACTCCAGAGATACATAGAAGTTTCATGATCCACAAAATCATATGTCATAAAAGATAAAGAATAAAAATTATTATCTCAATATATATAGAAAAATAATAAATAGAAAATTCTTGATGATAATTTTCTTTTTTTAAAGCTGAATCTTTTGTTGTTGTTGTGTTTGTTTTCGTTTTTTTGTGCCACACTCAGTGATGCTCACGGGTTACTTCTGGTTCTGCACTCAGAAATCGCAGCTGGCTTGGGGGTCCATATGGGGACTGGGAAGGATCAAACCTTGGTGCGTCCTAGGTCAGCCACATGCAAGGCAAATGCCCTACTATTGCACTATCGCTCCGGCCCCATACGGAGGTCTTTTAAAAACATTTTTTTAATATCATTTGCTTTTTGGGCCACACCCAGCGGTATTCAGAAATTACTTCTGGTTCTTCGCTCAGAAATTGCTCCTGACAGCCTCAGGGGACTATATGGTATGCCAAGATTCCAACCTGTGTCCATCTTAGGTTGGATGCATCCAAGGCAAACACCCTACTCCTGTGCTATTTTTCTGGCCCCATCTTGATAATTATTTTCAACAAATTAGTTCTAGAGAAAGTTTATTTCAAGCTATCAAAGAACAAATGTGACAAATACAAAGTAAACACCAGGATCCGGTAGAGAGCTGGATGCTTAATTACAGGATCAGAAGCAAGATACAGATGTTTGCGTATTCAAACTTTATGCAAACAATGTATTAGAAATTTTATCAAAGCTATTAGAAAGAAAAGAAGAATATAATCATATTGGGTAATAATTCACACTTTATGGTGCTTGGGGCGCTACCCAAGATCTGTGCTTGGCGGTCATTCTTTGTGGTATAGAGAGGAGCTTTCATTGTCAGGAATAGAACTAGTTGGCCATAGGCAAGATAAATTCTTGATGTGTATACTATCTCTCCATAATTATATATATTCACATTTGGAAGAAAATTATAAACATATTTCTATTTGAGGATATTGCATTTTATCGCGAAAACCCTACGCTCCATAGAAACTGTTCAGATTAAATTCTGAATTTGGGCAACTTATAGGATGTAAAATAAATAGACGAAATTAATGCAATTCTATTTTTCTTTCTTTCTTTTTGGTGGGGGACACAACTAATAGTGTTCAGAGCTTACTCCTTACTCTGTGCTCAGGGATCACTTCTGTCAGGCTCAGGGTTCTATATGGGGAGTTGGTGATCAAATGCAATCATCTGTTTGCAAGACAAATACTTTCTCATTGTATCATCAGTAAGGCTACAATGTAGAAATAATTTATACTTCAGGGATATATAAAAATAGGCTGTGAAATGGATTTGTTCACTAAGTCATCATTTGTCAATTCTGAACTTTATACTTGAGTGTACTTAAAACAAAAATAGATAAAACTAAGCCCAAAAATAACACAAGGAAGTATATAATAAATATTAGAGTACAAATAAAATAAATTAAAAATAGGATAACCATAGAAAATCAATCAATATAGTGTTTTTTTTTTGTTTTTTTTTTTTTTTGGTTTTTGGGCCACACCCGGCGGTGCTCAGGGGTTACTCCTGGCTGTCTGCTCAGAAATAGCTCCTGGCAGGCATGGGGGACCCTATGGGACACCGGGATTCGAACCAACCACCTTTGGTCCTGGATCGGCTGCTTGCAAGGCAAAAGCCGCTGTGCTATTTCTCCGGGCCCTATAGTGTTTTTTTTGAGAAGTTAAAATTAACAAGCCATCAGCTAGACTTAGAAAAAAAATGAAAGAAATTAGAGGTAATGACTATGCCACAAAATTAAAGATACTATAAAAGACAGATACAACTCAGTGAGAGTTGATAATTTGCTCATATGGAATTTGGGTCCATCTTTAAGCAATATATCCATCAAAACTCTTTGAAAAGAAAATGGAATTTATATACTAACTAAAAGTATTTAAACATATTGATTAATAGTTAATGCAACTTATTGACAATGAGTTGAAAAGAAAGCAAAAATGTTGAGTCCAAATACGAATATAAAATTGTATTACTCAAAAAATACCTCTTACCTCTTAATGAAATAAAGTCCAGTATCAGGTAGTTTATTATTTAATTTACTAACCTTCTCAAGTACAATTTAGAGATATGCTTCTAAACCCTTCCCAGAAGAAAAGTATTTTAGAAAAGTGAAGACTTCAAAACTCATCTTTTTTATTTCAATTTATCTTAATAATCAAAGTCAAGGGAAATCAGAAGAGCATAGGCCACTATACACAATAAATATAAATCTAAAAGTCCTCCAAAACAAGAAAACCCTTGATTATATGGAATTTTTTTCTGAGATGAAAGGATAGTTCAAAATAAACACATCAATAAATGAGTTGGGTCACTTAATTAGAATAAAAGTTAGAAATTATTAGTTCTCTAAATAGACATATAAAATGTTACAACATTTAACACTCATGCTCTATAAAATGTGGATATAGACAGGCTTTGTTGATGTAATAAAACCCAGATATTACATACAAGTCAATAGTTCACATCACATTGAAACAATATCAGGCTTTTTCTTCTTTTTCTTTATTTAAACATCTTGATTACAAATATGATTGTGATTAGGTTTCAGTCATGTAAAGAACATCCCCCTTCACCAGTGCAACATTCCCGCCACCAATGTCCCAAATCTCCCTCCATCCCACCCCACCCCCACCTGTACTCTACACAGGCTTTCCAGTTCCCTCATTCATTCACATGATTATGGTAGTTCTCAGTGTAGTTATATTTATAACTGGCTTTTTTCTTCATGATTAGGGCAATAATAAGGATGTATTTCCTATCAACTTTATGAAATGTAGAATTTAAGTCCTATTCAGTGCAATGCGCAAGAATAAGAAGTAAAATGCATCAAATCAGAAAGGAAAAAGAACTTTATTCTTTTTATTATTAAAGGAAATACTAATGACCCCCAATATGGGATAGGGAAGTCTAAAGAAGAAATGAATGACTCAGTAAAGTTGTAGGATATAAAATTGATGTACATAAAAAAAACACATATCTATTAAGTTAGGAAATTGCACTTGCAATGCATTATAAAGAATAGCTAAAAAATAAATGTAACGTGATAAAATATTTTAGTGATTAAAATAATTTTTTAAAATAAATTAATTAAAATAATTTATACACATGGCTCAGAAGAATGGGAAAGTTAAAATGCTCCTGTTACTAGAAGTTATCTGAATTTAATGTTATCCTTTCTTAAAAACCTAAGGGCAATTTTTCAGTAATAGAGTACGTGATTGTAAAATTCATATGGAGCATGCAGATGATCAAAAAGACAAAGTCATCTTGAGAAAGAACAAAGTTGGAGGCATCACACTTCAAGATTTCAAAATATAACACTAGAGAGACATAATATGATATTGTATATATTATCATATTGTATGTATAATAATACAATATGATATTGATATAAAGATCAGTAAAAGAGAATTAAGAGTCTATGAATAAACACATACACAAATTGTCAATGTATGTTTGTCAAAAATGTACACTAAGTAAAAGATAATCTCTCTAATAAGCGTCGTTAAAATTAAATTTCAAATATTTTCATTAAGAACATATTACCCTGTTTAGGTAATGAAAAGATAATTTGCATCATAGTTTGGGAAATAGTTGACAATAAGAATTTTTTAAAAATTTTTGTTCTTTAATCTTTAAGTCTTATTTCACAGGATAAACATTAATAACAATTACTGATGGAAGAATTATAAAAAGATTCTCAATTTAAATGGTTAGCAAGAATGATCAAAATGTTTCTATATGGACTACAACGTTGTACTGCCTTTTATAATTTTGTACCTAATATTTTCTTTTCTTTATCTTCCCCATATTTTATCAAGATGTTTATAAAAATTACCCAGTGAGGGTTTGTGAATAAGTTGAATAAATTGTTTATGAATAAGTGTTTTAGAGTATTGGTACGTTCTCCATCTTTTTAAAGTATCTTCTTTCCCAATAATGAATACCATATAACTTTCAACTGCCTGTTGAATAAAATGAGCTTCAAAGAAATACCCTCAAGTTTTTAAAAATACTTTTTTTAAACCTTCTTTAAGATATAAATATTTAGTATAAATTTATTTATTATTGATTAATTGTCATGCTACTTTTTCCACAATAAAAGTTTTTATTATATAGTTCTTTTTCTACTTTCTGCATTTTCAGTCATTTTTTAAGAGTTAAGTGACTAAATGTTATATTACTTTGAATTTGAATATATTTTCTTACTAAACAAATACTTTATAATCTGTTTTAAAGTGATTTTGAGTCTTTTGATGTCGTTTACATTATAATTTTTAGAGATTTATTTTTACATATATAGAATTTAAGAATATTTTATCCCAAGTTTGTGGGCTAAAAGAAAATAACATGAGATAGGTTACCTTCCTAGAAATACTGTAATAAAAAGGGATACTTTATTAAAATCAGAATTAAAGAGAAAATGCCAATATAAGCTTAAGTTTTTACCAGAATAATATAAACAGTGACTAGTATATACTATTAATTTTTATTAATATACTTTGCATCTTAAACTAGAAATTTCCTAGAAGATTAAAAAGATAAAATTGATGGTAGTAGAAATTAAATTTTGAAATAACTCAAATATAATGAATATATTTTATTTGTCATTTAAAATATCCCCAAAATGATTGTTATACTTGTGACTTAAAAACAAAACTCTGAAGTTAATATTACACTCAATAATGAAGGTTGAATGACGTCTAGTCCAGCCTTTATGGAAAACAATATGGAGATTCCTCAAAAAACTGAAAATTGAGCTCCCATAGGATCCAGCTATTCCACTTCTAGGGATAAACCCTAGGAACACAAAAATACAATACAAAATCCACTCCTCACACCGATATTCAATGCAATATTTACCATAGTCAGACTCTGGAAACAACCAAGATGCCCCTCAACAGATGAATGGCTAATGAATGTTTCGTTTTAATATACACAGTGGAATATTATGCAGCGTCAGGAGAGATGAAGTCATGAAATCATCCTATTCGTGGATGTACATGGGATCTATTATGTTGAGTGAAATAAGTCAGAGGGAGAGACACAGAATAGTCTCACTCATCTATGGGTTTTAATAAAAATTAAAGACATTACTGTGAATAAGGCCCAAAGAAAATAGAGTTAAGGCTGGAAGGACCGGAAGGACTGGCTCATGATTTGAAGCTCACCACAAAGAGTGGTGAGCGCTGTTAGGGAAATAACTATACTAACAACTAGCAGGACAATGTTAAAGAAAGAGAGAAGTAGAATGCCTTTCATGAACACAGGCAGGGTTGGGGAGGACGGAGGTATTGGTTTTGGGAATGTTGCACTGATGAAGGGGGTTATTCTGTTTATGACTGAAACCCAACTATAAACATGCTTGTAATCATGGTGCTTAAATAAAGGTTTAAAAAATAATGAAGGTTGGGATCTGGAGAGTTAATACAGTACTTAAGGCATTTGCCTAAAACATACACAGTTTGATCTCCGACATCCCATAGTATCCCCAGGAGTAATTCCTGAGTGTAGAGTCAGGAGTAACCCCTGAGCATCTCCATATGTGTGCTTTCCCCTGAAAAGGAAGGTGAACTTTTTACCCTAAAATTAGGACCTAGAGAAATAAGCACATCTGTACTGAAATTTCAATAAGCCAGTAATAAGTATATGAATTAAAAACTTAAAGATAAAATCAAAATATAGCATGAGTGCAAGATATTCTGATAGGTTTATTTTGAAATTTATAACAAAATAAAGTTGCCCTTTATTATATACGTGAACAAAACTAACAAATACAAGTTAAAACTAAAATGGCCACAAAAATATGCAGATGAATAAAGCAGACAAAGATAAATATTGGGGACATAATAGTAAAAATGTATTATAATTTTTAAAAGAGTATCAAAAGATAACTCTTACAGAAGTCAAAATAGATCAAAAAATTTCCATTACATTTCTCTGGCTCAGACCTTTTGTAAATAATATGTAAATAATTGTCAAAAGTCAGTGGTAAGAAATTAACAAGAAACTTTTATATAATCAATCATAACAATGTCCATAAATTATAGCAAACATAAATGATGCTCACTATCTTTGATCATGATACCAACATAAGCTAAATTTTATAATGTAAAAATATTAAACAGCAGCATTCTATATACATATGCTCATAACTTTACTGAAAAAAGGAAACCCAAAGGTTTCATACAGTTCTGGGAATGAGGTATATTACATAGACAATGGGGGGAAACAATCAATTTTCTTACAAAGTTAAATGTTAACTTTTATACTATACTGTAATTTTGATTGGAGAGCCTCTGACTACAAAGGACTTTCACATTGACATTCACAGAAGCTTTAATCAAAATAGCGTCTAAATGAAAAACACTCAAATATCCATCACTGTATAAACAAAGTGTTATTATATTTAAATAGTGGCATTTTATTTAGAAATAAAGACATTCTAGACTACTGACATTTACAACAAAATGTACCAGTCTCAAAAATATTATGATTAGTGAGAGAAATCAGACACCTAAATGTTCTTCATACTATGAAATTCAATTTATCTGAAATTCTAAAAAAAATGAATTTTGATTTATAGAGACATGAAGCAAGAAATCAATGTTTTTTCCTGAGGCTCTGAGGTGTAGAAAGTTATTTACTAAGCAGAAGATATTTAATAAAATGCAAATATTCAGTAAAAACATATTTACAAAAAAAAGAATTCTACAGTTATGGTATAACTAATGGTTTTGAATAAACTTCAGTTTCACTGTATTTTATTATTTAACTGAGTCGGGGTATTAAAATTATACTGGAATAGATTAATTAAAAATTATGATTGAGAACATTAAAATATAATATATTAGAAATAATATATTGGAAATAAATCTTAGGAATATTCATCTCACTCTGTATATGAATTTCTCTGTATTGATTATTATTTGGCATTAGAATTATTTCTAGGATAACTTCTATACAACTTAAATAAGATTATGGGCAATAACATGTTATATTTTAATTGTTAATTTGCGTTAAGAACAATACTTTAAAGAAGTATAGAGAATATAAAGTCTGTAGAGAAGATAAAAAATAATGTAGTATTCAATAAATGTTAATAATTTTGTTGCCCATTAGTAAAAGAATTAAGTACTGGCCATTTTAATGAAGTATTTATAACAAAAAAATTTAGATGAGTATGTAGGTAGTGCTTAAAGAAATATATATTTCTAGATTTTATATTTCATATAGAAACTTCCATATCTGTTATTTTATACTATTTAACAATATGAGAAATTGATGTGCTTTACTTTTTACAGTTGAAGAATGGAAAACAAGAATGAGAAACTAATTCAACTATTTGTTGAATTACTGTTTTTATGTATTTTTGGGTGGAGAGTCAATTGCTACTATATTTGATAAAATAACTTTTAAAGAACAACCTATTTCAAATAAAATGATACATATATATTTTAACCCAGAATGTCACTTCACTTTATAAATTGTAATGTTTGGAGAATGAATATGTACAGATATATTTATCACAGCATCATTTATTATGTCAAAATATCTGCAATCAACATGAATGTTGATCCACATGGTGCATCTACATGGTGATACACGTACTCAATTACACTTAAATGTGAAATACTAAAAGTATGAAACATTGCTTTTAATATACACTAGTTCATTGCTGTGTACACTCATGCAATATTTAGATGCAATGTAGAATCTGAGAATCTTATGGGTGAGTTTTGTGGTAAGTTATTCTTTTTTTGTTTTGTTTTGTTTTGTTTTGTTTTGTTTTGGGGCCAGCCACCCCAGGCAGTGCTCAGGGGTTACTCCTGTGCTCAAAAATCACTCTGGTAGGCACAGGAAATCATATGGGGTGCTGGGAATTGAAACTGGATAGGTCGTAAAAGGCAAAAGCCTTACTGTGCTATCATTCTGGTACCAGTTATTCTTTGTTGTTGTTGTTCTTGTTGTTGTTGTTTTGGCTCACACTTGGCAGCTCTCAGTGGTTACTCCTAACTCTGCTCTCAGAAATTAGTCCAGGCAGGCTCAGTGGACCAGATAAGATGCCAGGATTGAACCCTGCATGCAAGGCAAATGCTCCAACAGGTACATTTTTGCACTTGAGTCAATTACTCTTTATTAAATGAATGAATTAATTTAGGGTTTTGGGCCACACCCGATGGCACTCAAGGGTTACTCTTGACTCTGTGCTCAGAAGTTTCTCCTGGCAGTCTAGTGGGACCCTGTGGGATGCTGGAATTGAACCAGGTCCATCCTGGGTCTGCCACATGCAAGTCAAATGCTCTACCGATGTGTTATCAATCTGGCCCCGGACTCAGTTATTCTTGACTTGTATTTCCAAATCTTACTACTTTCTAGAATTTATTTATGACATCCAAATAAATACTAATATTCTTTCATAGTCAACTAGGGACAGAATCATATACATAGTGATGAAAGTTTAAATCACAAATATATGTATATTACTGGCTGAGATCTGAGATAAACTAAGAAAAGAGAATGCCTTTAAAATCATATTGCAAATTCATACTTAATGTGTTTTTAAATTCATTTAAAATTCATTACATTTATTTATTTTTTACTATTTTATTTCATGCAACATGTTAACAATACTACTAACATTTATGGGTTTGAGATATACAAATATAGCACCCAACAAACATTCAAATGCAAATGCCCAGCCTTTCTACCAATTCTTATGTTACCTCTTTCTTCCCCCTGTCATAACCTATTTCTTGGTAATCTCAGCTTGATAACCAAATCTCAAGAGACTGTTATCATCTAATAATGTCTAGATATGCTCTTTGTAAAGTTGGCCATTTCTAACTTTTTATGTAATATATTGATATTTTCAGTTTTGAAAACGGCTGGTATTGTGTCGTGCAGAATTGTTCAAGTGTTCCAAGATGCAAGAAGATTTAAAAATAGCTCTTAAAAATGGGTGAAATAAATTTGGAACTCATTTGATTTTTGAACAAGGTTTTGTTCTTAAATATTCAGAAATATTTCACTATGATAGATTTTTTTTTTGTAAATCCTCACATTCATGTATGTGGAAGGTTTTTTTTTTGTGTGTGTGTGTGTGTGTGTGTGAACCAGATAGAATTGCCTTTCACAATTTAAAAAGCTGAGAATGAGACAAACTTTACTCATGTATGAGTCAAAGTGCTGTTCTCCATGATTTCAATGCTAATAAATCATCTATATATAAAATAATCTGTCAAGACACAGAAGTACATATGAAAAAACGTTATATATCAATTAATTTATGAAAATTTTGCTGTTATCAAGAACCTGATCTTGTATAAGAAAATAGCTCAGTAGCTGACTAAGCAAGTGAACAAAAAATAAATAAATGGAACTATATTAAACTAAAACACTTCTGCACCTCAAAGAAAATAGTAGCAGGATACAAAAACTTCTCGCAGAATGGGAGAAAACTATTTACTCAATAACTGATAAGGATGAATATTTAGAATATTATGCTGAGCAAAATGTGTCAGAGAGAGGGGTAGACATAGAATAATTGCACTCAGATGAGGAATATATAGAAAATATTTTTATGATAAGAATATCCAAAGACAAGTATCTGGGGACCAGATCATGGAAATAAGCTTGCCACTAATAGTCAGGGAATACAGTTAGGGCAGAGAAGGGATCATTATAACAATGAGTTGGAAATGATCACTCTGGACAAGAACTGGTTGTTGAAAGATGATAAAGTGATATGTATGATACTCCTTAAATAACAATTTTTAAACCTCACTGTCTAAAAGAAAAATGGAAGAGAGAGAGTTGAGAGAGGAGAAATATCTGTCAAAGAAGTGGGCAGAGGGGTGGGTTGGAGTGAGGGAAACTGGGGCTATTGGTGGCAGGACATGTGGACTGGCAAAGGGTGTTGTACATGGTATTGTTGAAAATCATGAACAACTTTGTAATTGCTTCTCACAGTGATTTAAAGAATGCATTTATAAGAAAACACAGGAGAAAAAATAGGTCCAGTATTTTCTGAAGCAGTAGTCAGGAAAATTAAGAGGCCACTTTATCAGGAGTAGTGATAATATTATGTATGAAACCTGGTATATTGTCTAAGATATTAAAATAAATTTGTAAGAAAAGCAAATGGGATTCTTTTCTTTCATTTTCAGTGTAAATAGCCCACAATTTTAAATACTGTTTTATATATTTGCTTGCATTTTGTAACTATGAACAAATGTATGAAGATGTTAATATAAATTTGTCTCTAAGCAGTGTCTGAGACAAGGGTATTATCTTTTAATAAATATGTGTCTTTGTGTAATTTTTTCTTGAAATTTAATTTTTTGTTATAAAAAGGCAGAAAAATGTTTTAAAAGTAATTTATTCATTGTCAGAGAACAAAAATATGCAATATGACTACTTCTACTTAGTTTCAAATTTATTATCTGGTATCAAATTATCATTAACAATCATGGCTTTTAATATATAGAATAAATGAGAAACCTTATGTTCTTCTCTACTATTATATGTTGAAATACCCATAAAGAAATTTATGAATTGTAAGTAGGTTATGTATTCATTCATTTATTATTCCCCTTTAATGTTAAATATAAAATATTAGAAGCAATCTACTAGAGATAGTCTGAGAGGAGTCATGTGACATTCTCTCTCTATATATATATACTTGTATTTCAAAAGAGTTTGTTGTTAATATAATACTTATAATAATCAGTATATACATTATGAAGGTTTAAGTTTCATTTAACTTTCAATTTTATACTTTAATCTATAATGTAGAAAATCTACACCTTTTCAGTTCCTTGAAGGATATCTAACAGGACAGAAGGTAGAAGTAATCAGTACACCTTTCTGATTTTTTTTTTTTTTTTTTTTTTTTTTGGTTTTTGGGCCACACCCGGTAACGCTCAGGGGTTACTCCTGGCTATGCGCTCAGAAGTCGCTCCTGGCTTGGGGGACCATATGGGACGCCGGGGGATCGAACCGCGGTCCGTCTCCTAGGCTAGCGCAGGTAAGGCAGGCACCTTACCTCGAGCGCCACCGCCCGGCCCCACCTTTCTGATTTTTAACATTCTGTGGTCAACAACTGATAGAAAGTTTAGATACATTTAAGATTAAATTGATTTGTGGCAGATCAAGTCAAATCATTATGCTATATTCCTTTTCTTCCATAATGTTTTCACTTTTAGTTCTAGATATTTCTGTACACTCCCTCACAACCACCCCTTATATTTATTACCCTCTAGTTTTTAATTTTATTTGGCCCAGACCTAGTACTTGACCAAATGTATAAACAAAATAAAAACAAACTCCTTACCCCCTGCTTTATGTCTCTGGTCTCCATTTTGTTGCTTCTTTTCCAGCCAGGTGTGAACATAGAAAAAGCTTTTGTCCATGGTAATGTAAGACACTAACACCAGATTTGTAATATTTTCTTTAAATTTGTATACACTATGCCTTTGTTTACATATTTTGTTCATTTATGAAGACTTTTGGTCTTCTTAATATTGGAATGCAGGGGACATTTTAGACCACAAGTTGAACTTGGTGATGGTGTCCATGTATAGCAGAAGAAAACGTGACAGTGTAGCTATTTCTTTCCCTCTCGCCATTTCTCTTTGGGACAGGTGTCTGAAGCAATAATCAAAGACAGTGGTCACTTGCCTACACATGTCTTGTGGTGCAAAAACCAAGGTTTTGGTCCTTGGATAACAATGTGGTTCAAGCTCAGCAATACTTTTGGCAATCATGTCTGCTAGCCTAATGTTTCTGGAACCACTAAGACCACATTCAGGGATACTTGGGGCCACCATTAAACTAAAAGAAACTTAGAAAAAGGTGTCATTCAGTGCCTGATATAATTAGAGGGACATGGGATTTTAGCTCAGCCATTTTAGCAACTCCTAGATCAGGTGAAGCAGATCTTTCACCATTACTGGACAGACTTCTCATTTTTTTTTTTTTTTTTTTTTTTTTGGTAAATGAGCTAACATTCACAGTTAATTTAGCTAGTCACTTTGGGTTTTTATTATGCACATATTAACCTCTACCTAATTAACATCTGCGTATGGAGAGGAAGGCATTGGAATACAAATAGAAAGAAGGAGCATTTTATTCAGGTAAGAAAGTCTATATGATTTGACAGTTAAATATTTGAAGAAACCTGTACTCTTTCTACACTAGCAAAGAATTACTACATTATCTTTGAGGGTAGAATCAAGAAGCTTCAAAATTGATGTTTGTCCTTCACAAGAAATAGAAGCACCCTCTAAACTGTAACTTATTTGCAGCATGATTTTTGCTAAATAATTAAAAATAATTGAACTGTAGTATTTGTGTTAGAGTGTGCTTCTTTTTTTGGGGGGTGGGTTGATTGATAGGGCCTTCCAAATGATATTCAGGAATACCAGTAGTGATTCTTGCACAATTTACTAGCGGCTCAATGCAAAATTAAGAGGAAATTGACATCTTTTTATGTAGTGTAAAAGGTATCTGGGGCCTAGTACCTCTGGGGCCATATCTGAAGATTCTGATAGGTTGTTTCCAGAGAGCCTATGGAGGAAGAGGGTCACTTGGTGCTGGAGTTTAAACCAAGTTCTGGTGCAGAAAGGCAGGTACCTAAACTTTACTCTCTTCCCTCCCTCTCTCCCTCCTTCCCTCCCTTTTTTCTTCCTCCCTCCCTCCCTCCCTCCCTTCCTCCCTCCATCCCCTTCTCTCTCCCTCCCTTCCTCACTCCCTCCCTCCCTCCCTCCCTCCCTCCCTCCCTCCCTCCCTCCCTCCCTCCCTCCCTCCCTCCCTCCCTCCCTCCCTCCCTTCCTTCCTTCCTTCCTTCCTTCCTTCCTTCCTTCCTTCCTTCCTTCCTTCCTTCCTTCCTTCCTTCCTTCCTTCCTTCCTTCTCCTTCCTTCCTTCCTTCCTTCCTTCCTTCCTTCCTTCCTTCTCCTTCCTTCCTTCCTTCCTTCCTACACTGCCAATCTGTTAGAATCTATGATTTTATCTGATATTTAAGATAATTCATGCTTCTGAGATCTATAATATAAGAATTAATGATAAATTATAATATTAACAAAGAAATCTAAAATTACTTCAATAACTTGCCAAGTTCCATATAAGTAGAATAAATCACAATCAAGTTAACTTTTAAACATAAATTCATCTCTTTCTAAACTTTGCTATCTTTGAAAAGTGTATATATATATATGATATTACAGAAAAAATAGATACCTTGAGTCTTTTCTAAATTAAAAAAATAGTTTATCACCAATTACTGCAGTGTTGGAAAGAAATAAAATAATAGTCATGTTTGTCAGTGGTTATTGATATTTTCTCAGGATTGGTCAGGAAACTTGATAAATTTTATAACTACAAATCTAGATCAGATTTCTAGAAGAAATCTAATTTTCTCTCTATGTATATATATCAGTTTCCACTCTAAGTTTTATTGTCTTTAGAGGTGGATATGGACTTCATAACATCTTACAAACAGTGGCACATGTCTGTATATCTTGAAGGTTATTTACGTCTTTTTTGCAGTAGTTTTATTTCCATGTCAATTCCTCATTTATGATTCTGGTTATATTTTATCATCTTTTTGTGCACCTGAACATATGAATTATATTTGGTATGTGGCCCCCTTTATTTTTTTATAATCTTCTATTTTAAATATTCTCATAATGTTCTTTCAGATCTTTGACATGGCATATTAATAATGGCGACTGTACATAAAAGTATGCATAGAAGAACAAGGAACATTTGAATATCTATGCATTTGTCTTTAGGGAATATATATTATTAAAACTCAAGTATACTAGCCATTTATTTTTACCAAAATTTTAAATCCAGCATAATTATTTTCTAAATCATGATTGAGTATATTCCTTTAGATGTTGATCACACAAACTTTTTAGCATATCATTAAACTTGGAGAGAGAAACAGATACAAAATGGTAAGTGACAGAATTCTGGAAAATTTACTTGTAATACTAACTTTTATACTCTTAATCTACTCAAGTGCAATTTATATATATGGCTTTTATATTTAATTTATATTAAATATTTATATTTAAATATTATATTTAATTTTATACTTATCTAATTGTATTGATTCATCCCACTGTATGACTCTGTGTTTAGAATTACTCCATTTATTAGGGACTCCAATGTGTTACATAAACTAATAGGCAGGTTTATTTTGATTTCATATTCAAAAACTGAAAAGAAATATAAAATCTGTAGAAAATAGATATCACATTATATATTACATGATTCAAAAAGCCCTTATGATGATGTGTGGATGACTTTTAGGCCTTTGACTATCCAAAATTTTTCTAAAAAAAGATTTAATATGAAATTGTATATTTATCTAGTTACCTTTACCAAATAAAATATAGAGAACTTTGTAGGAAAACTAGGGTAATATTTTTGCCTTGTCCTCATTTCTACCCCCTTATCACATCATTATCCATAAGGTTCTAGGTCTTAGACACAGAAATAATGCTATCACCATCTACATTTTTATTTGCATGAACAGAGAAAGAAGCCTTTTCCCAGAAATCCCCAGAAGATATTATTTGTTTCAGTGACCAAAATTATGTCTTATACCCTCTCTTAAATCAGGGAGAGTAGAGGAGTTGCAAATTTATGATTTGATTAGTTCACTACAGAACTCTGGTGTTGAAATCAGAGTGATGTTCTCTAAAATTTAAAAGTTAAAAACAACAAAAGTAAATGATGTCATAAATTTGCCTAACTTAGCTCAAATATTCTCAAATATTAGCTTTTAAACAATGCCTGATACTAACAGCAAATGCTTTTGTTTGTTTTGGGACACACACTTGGTGCTGCCAGAGCTTACTCGTCACTCTGAACTTAGGGATCACTGTAGGTGAGCTCAAGGGACCACATGGGGTGCCTGGAGATAGAAACGGGTCAATCCCATGCAAAGAAAATGTCCTGTGCTATTACTATTCTTCCTACCAGAAAAATTTATATAAAAATGGTCTATGTTAAAAGCCTCAATACATTTTTATATACTGGTATATTCTACAATGCAGGATTCTGAGCATTTATGTGCTCAAAAATCATGATTTTTCTGCTTAGATAACTAAAATAGTGACTGGGAGTGACCTTGATTGAATGTGTGAAAGGCAAGTGCCTTACCAACTACACTATCTCTCTGGCTCCAGAATTATTGTCACTTACATGAAAAATAAGATATAAGTAGGGGCTGGAGTAATAGAGCAACAGTAGGGCTTTTGTATTGCATGTAGCTGACCCAGAACGGACCTGGGTTTGATCCCCGACATCCCATATGGTCCCTAAAAACCAGGAGTGGTTTCTGAGCACATAGCCAGGAGTAATCCCTCAGTGTAATTGAGTGTGGCCCCCAAAATCAAAATAAATAAATAAATAAAATAAGTAAACCCTGCCATTTAAAGTTTTTCATGACATAAGTTAAAGTGATAAGATAATGTTATGTATTTTTTTGAAATTATATCACATTAAACATTTCTTTTGCAGTTTATCCCAATAAGCGATCTAGTTAAGGGAGTTAGGTCTTATGTGTATCTCTATTAGCATCATTTAACATGATTTCTACAAATACCTGGTTACACTCTATTGTAGAAAATAACTCTTAAAATAAATTGACTAACCTGAATATAAGTTAGTCTCACATGGGCTGAGGTGACAAGACAGAAGACCCAATAATAAAGTGATTGCATACTTAATGCAGATGATATGGCTATGAGCTGTCAGGCATCCTGAAGACCAAATTGCTTTTAGCTTTTTTATATTGGAGAAGATTCAAATGTAGCTGTTATTGTATTATTTAGCTTAAACCAGAGACTAAGTGCATGAATTTGTCAGATAAAATATTGTTGCCAGTGATTAAGAAATATTATATTCTAGAAATAATGTGTTTTACCTTTGTGAATAGCACAGTTTTATGACAGGGTATTTGTAAACATTTTAAAGACATAAATAAACCATTTGTGGCTTTAAATTGTGACCATTTTAAAACTATGAAAGCTGCTTCAGCAAGGAAACGCCAAATTTATTGCCAGTCAGTACAAAAGAGAATACTTGACTGTTGAATATGTTTCACAAAATTGTATAGTTTAGTAGTCTCTTCAGGTATAAAGTAATAGCTTGATGTTTTTGAACATTTTATACCAATTGATGGTCTATCTATGGAGCTAATAGAAAATAAAATAAATCTTTGTGAACCAAAAAGGTTTTCCGATGCTCTTCTTGTTGACTGAAAATATATAAATAGATTAGAAGTGAAGTGATTTGGGAATTGTGCATAGTAGTTAGCTGTTTGTTTTCTAGCTAGGGTTATAAAATAACCTATGCATTCACATTTTATAGATCTCCCTCATAAAATAGAAAAGTGATATATCACTGATAAGAAAGGAAGAAAGTGTTAAATATATTACATGTAGGGTGAGATTTTCATTTTTATCTCTTATAAATATGAGCCTTGAATAGAATTTATTAACAAGTTAGATTGTTTTGTAAAGTATTCACTTTATTATAGCTTTTACATATTTTACATAATTTTAATTCAATTTTTTTTATATATTGATGACTTGCTAAATTGAAACCTGGGCAACTACTTTAGGTTTATATTATTTCATTTTATTCATCAACTTTGGGGCCTATGAACTATGGCATAAGTGGCCTTTTAAATCAAAGAAGTTTGAGAAAATCGATCTTCAACGTCAGGATTCAAACTAATTTCTATAACACTTACTTTCCCTAGTGAGAAGCAAAGAAAGGATGGAGAGTAGAGTATTATAAGCAAATTAGGTAATGAAAAAAATTAGCATCTCAGTGGTTTGCTGTGGGTCATATCATTATCAATTATCATCTATTTTGTAATGGGCTTTTTAGATAAAGATATAAAATTACTCTATGTGTCATTAGGCTGGTATATGGAATTAATGTCAAAGTAAAATGGAGGCTTTCAAGAAACTAACCCCAAGAGGGTGAAACAGTAAATCGTCATAGAGTTAAATAAGGGCAGCCTGCTGTTTGTCAATCTGGTATGATTTCCCAACACTTCCACCTTTCTGCTCTCTGACTTCTACTTGATAGTGCAGAAATAAAGCTATGCATCATTTCCTGCCTATCTTCTTCCCGTATTCTAGTCATTGGTGACAAGACAACTTCTTGTAAATGGCAGCTAGAAGAGGCTAGAAGAGCAGATGGGCATCTCAGTTGGAACAAAATGTCAAGTTAATGGTAGATCTTGACCTCAGCATCTCTGAGAAATCACTACTTTCAGACACAGCTTTTACTCTTATTTACCTGAAAATTGTCTAAGCTCTCTTCTGTATTTCAGTTAAGTAAAATTTAAAGCCAAGGAAGACAGTGGTATAAAATGACATCAATGTCAAGTGTTTTTGACTCTCTCTTTTGTTGCTTTCTATGACGACATTTATGGTCAAATTACATTTTACAATTAAAAGGTCTAATAGCATTCTGTCAAATATTGAATGCAATTTCCCTAGTTTTATCCACAGACTTTCTATTCTAATATTCTTGCTTATCTCATATTTCTTAATCTTTCTTCTCAGCTGTAATTTTGTTCTCCCCTAGAAAGTTCCAACTTTGATAATGTAATCCTTTCTTAGAAATTCAACTCACATATTTGATAACTGGGAATTACCTCAACTACTTTTTATAGTATTTTCTGATTGGTCAATGCACAGTAGCATTTATATTGTGCTACAACTTGTAAAAATACATTTGCCTGATGTCTTTGTTTATATATATATGTAGCATAATAATGATTTCAAGTTTTTGCATTTATGTAGGTCTTCTCAAATAGATTATAATTTCTTAAGAACAAAAAACATACATTCTTTTTTAATAGTTTTTATTGAGACCAATGTAAATTACAAGTCTTTCCCAGTTATATTTAAGCTACATAGTGATAGCGAATTAGGGCCATTTCCACCATCAGTATTGACCTCCCTTCAACCCTGTTGCCAGCATGCAGCCCATACCTACACCATTAGCCCCCTGGACTGCTAGTACAACAGATCCCTTTTTGTCTAGCTTGTTGTAGTTTGGGTCTCTTGATTCTATTGTCCTTGACTTTGGGTTGGGTATTTAGGTCTGATCATTTTTTATTTTCAGTGACTGCTTGCCCCTGGTACCATCCACTTTTTTTTCTCAATTTCTAGGAAACCATAGAAATATGAGGTCAAACAAAATGATTCATGCTCTAGGGTAAAAAAAAAAAGAAAAAAAAAGAAATCTGGCAGAAGCTCCTGTGTAGAAACTATACATATAAATTTAAAAGATGAAAAAAAAAAATGAAAAAAAAAGAGAAAAGAAAGGGGGGGCAATGTGGCAGTTTATTTTTGGTCTTGCCTTTTGTTGTTGTTGTGTTTTGTCTTCTTTTAAAATTGTTCTTCAGTGCTCAGAATAGTGGATCAGACAGGGACTGATTACTGAGTAATGCTTTAGAGCTATCATCTAACTTCTTTTCTCAGAAAACATATCCCAGGCAAGGAAAAATAAAATCTCAATTAATTTTGTCTTTAGTTTTTCAAGGCATAATATACTCAATTAGAGTTATGCTTAAGAAACTGATAGATGGGCCCTGAGCTATAGCACAGCAGTAGGGCATCTGCCTGGCATGCAGCTGACCCAGGACAGACCTAGGTTCGATCCCCAGTGTTCCATATAGTTTCCCAAGCCAGGAGCAATTTCTGAGTGGATAGCCAGGAGTAACCCCTGAGCCAATAAAAAAAAATAGAGTTTTGTTAAGCAAAAGTTGTTAAAGTTTTCTATTGTCCTTACTTCCTACAGTCAACATAGGCTACCTCTTTTGTGTTGTTCCTTAAGAACATCAGGCCTTTGGCAGGTATGTGAAGACGATTGATTGTTTTTGCTCACCTGAAATCTTTTCATCTTACCCTCTATCAGCTACTCTCTTCTATAATTTTACTTTGGAGTAGCACCTTAGGTATCACTCTTCAAAAAGTATACCCTCTTCAAAATCTTGATTTCTTCCTATCACTTTCTTCTACGTTGTCTTATTTTCTCTCTGGTACTGCCTGAAGTCTGAAATAGTAAGACCTACTTTTTGTTTGCTTGCTATTATTGTTCTTCACAGAAATACATCATTCTACAATGGTGAGAACCTGCCTTTTCAATTTATTGCTGCATTTCAAATATTTATACAAGCACCTGGTATACTAAGGGTACTCACACACTTACTAAATGATTAGCATGTAAGGTTAAGTGAGAAAATGTAACTTTTGTTGAGATGTTAAATAAATATTCAAAATGAAGGGTAGAGTTATGGGATATAGAAAATGGATGTTTTACATATTCTCTACAGAAATAAAAGGGATCTGGAATATAGTTTCTTATAATAAGCCAATTAGTTTGATAAAACACAATTTTATTTCTCCCCAGCTGTGAAAGTATAATGGATCCTGGGCATATTTTTTCATGTATTTACTGTATATTGTATTTCCATCGAAATGAGTAGAATTATTTTAATAGTGCTAATGTTTTCAAGCAAAACTCAAACATGTCTTGTCTCAGAGCTTGCCAGGGTTTTGACTCAGTCTGCCAGTTAGTGTGGAAAAGAAATAAAATTTACCTCATAATCTCTGCAAAGTTCCAAAGAAGCAGAAACAAAATAATTATTTAGTTTCTAGCATTTAAAAAATACATATAAAAATGTACTATTATTTATCTCTAGCAATCTTTCTATTTCCATCTTTCCCCATTGTACATCTTTATTCTTCTATAAGTCCTTACTTATTATAGTGCACATTCATCTCCTGCTGTCAACTTTATACACTCCTTCTTCAGTATTCTCTCTATCTTTAACTATAGTCTAATACAATTTTTTGTTTTGTTTTGTTTTTGGGCCACACCAGGAGATCTTCAGGCGTTACTCCTGGTTATGCACTCAGAAGTTGCTCCTGGCTTGGGGGACGATATGGGACGCCTGGGAATCCAACCAAGGTTGGTCCTAGGTCAGCCATGTGCAAGGCATATGCCCTACCGCTGCACCACTACTCTGGCCTCTGTATTTCCAGTCTTAAAGTTTTTATTTTATGGTCTGTTCCCAGTCCTACATAGTTTGTAAATTGTCATCTTTACATTTTATTTTTGCATTTTATGTTACTTTAATTATTTACTCTCAAAATTTTTCTGATTAATTTTTTTAAGTTATTCCATTCATTTTAAAGAAGTTATCATAGCTTCCAACATTCTCTGGGATATCATATGACATGCTTAATAAATAATTGGCTGACTTCATTTGGACTGGAAAAGGTTAGGAAAAACGGGGAATAGAATCAATTATATATGGTAAATCTAAATTGGCTTTTATTTCTGGTTCTTCTGTCTACTGTATCTTGAAAAAGAACATAAGTTATAAAACTAGCATCTTGCATTCTTTTACATTATTGTAAAGTTGGAGACATCAATGAAAATTATCAATAGACACAGCCTGAATTCGAAGAAGAGCATTTTAGATACTTGATGAATCACATTATTCTATATATTTGAATCTCTGTGCTAATTTTGTTTTTGGTTAATACTTACACATGCTGTATAAAAGACATCAAGAGGAAAGCTATATTAGTTAATGGTGGGTAAATTGTTTCTTTCAATATATTCTCAAGGTTGGAATAGACCCCTGGGCAAACACTATAGGTCTTGGGATATAAAAAGGCAGCAAAAATTCTCCCAGGAGTCATGAAATTTTTTCTATACATGGATGGACATGGAGAATATTATGCTGAGTGAAATAAGTAGGAGGGAGAGAGATAGACACAGAATAGTCTCACTCATCTATGGGTTTTAAGAAAAATAAAAGACATTATTGTATAATGTCCAGAGACAATAGAGATGAAGGTTACAAAGACCAGCCCACAATATGAAGCTAACACAAGGAGTTAGAGAAATAACTACACTGACAACTATTATGACAATGGTAGTAAGTTAGAGAAATAGAATGCCTCTCTGGAATACTGGCAGGGAGGTTGGGGAGGAGGGAGTTGGAGGCATTGGTGATGGGAATGTTGCACTGGTGAAGGTGTTCTTTTTTTTATAACAGAAACTCAACTACAAACATGCTTGTAATTATGATGCTTAAGTTAATATATTAATTAAAATAAGTTAATAAATAAAAGTTTTACTTACCCAAAACAATGCTCCCAGGAAAAATAGAACAAAACAGTGTAGGGTCTTTTAGTTGTTGAGGGCAACAAAGGCAGAAAAAAAAGAATTGAAAATGACTTATACTTTATGGATGCCTGCTGATTGGCTATGTGAAATATCTTAGCATCTGCTCTTTATGTAATGATAGAATATTGATGTGCTTATTAATTGTTCTTGCTACCTCTGTAAACTTAAACATGGATGGATAAATAGCATGCTTAGGAGATCATTAATTCCAGGCACCCTAAGTCTTGATCAGTCTGTGTTTATTTGTTTGTCTCCTTATGTGTGCCTTATTCTCTATGACCTGACCTGTTGGACAGACTGTAGAACCAGTTAATAGTTAATAGTTTATGTTAAAGAAATATCAAGAAAATCAAACCAAAGGTACATAAAATTGCAATATTTAGAGAATGAATACTTTATCCCCTTAGTACTTTTCATGTACTAGATACACTGAAGACTGTCTCTCATAACAATAAGGTCAGTTTTTTAAATTTTGATAATGAGAATTATCTTTCCCTTGATAGATAGCAAGTTTCATATCAATAAAGTGTTTTTCTCCTGAGCATAGATTGTATGTTGAGAAACTTATTTCTGTATTTTTCATATTTTTAATATAAGTTTCCTCATGAACTTAAAATCTTACTTTTAAGTTTACTATTTCTCTAATTTTTAGCACCACAAACATTTTCTGCCAGGAAGAAATGGAGCAAACAGTGACTATCATTTTCCACTTTACTCCCCCCCCCCCGTCCTTATTTTTCACAAATAGTTTGTGTAAACTTCAGTTGTGGTGCTCTCCTACCCTTGATTTTTGTTTTGCTATATGTTCCACATCTGATTGAGATATTTTTACAAGTAGTAACTTGGGAACTCAGTGATTTATTTGTAGTGCTCAAGAATACTCTGGATATAGTGTTTGCTAGGTGTCATTGTGGAGTTCATGCTAGCTTGCTTATACATATTAATTTTTGTAGTTACACCAGGTGTCACAGGCATCTACTGTAGTTATCATACATATGTGGCTACACTGCACTGAAAAACCTCATAATCACCTGGAAAACGATTTTCCTGATAGCAAAGCTGTCACAAATGCAATTGTTACCATGTGTGCTGCAGTAGACATTGAACTCATGACCTTACACTTACAAAAATCTACTTCTAAACTCTTGGTTCCTTTCATACCTCAAAACACTCTTTTGTAAAGATTTTTATGTATGGTTATAGTCAATAAATACCACACTACAACAATGAAAGAATTTTATTTTAATTTGTTTTAACCTATCTATGTACTTTTCTCTGCTTTTTTTTTCTAGACCATTTACTAACTACTGTTATGCTGTTATATCACGTACTTGAAATCTCAGCTACTATGGATTTTAGAAGGATAGATATAAATAAACTTGTATTTTACTGTGAACAAATTCGCTTTCAATTTCAAATTAAACTTAATTTTCTAGTATTTTTCTGACCCAGTATAATTACCTATAGTTTAATAATAAGCTACTCAGAATTTCCACACACTTAATTATAAATGCAAGAGCATTATATCCTAAAAATTGGATGCTACTTGTTTTAGATACTTATAGTCTGACGAATACAATTCATTTCTAAAGAATGAAACTACCCTGTTTTCATACTTCATGAATGATACTATTATAGAAAATGTAGAAATGATATGATCAGATATAAGCATAATGTATTAAATAATAACTCTTTGCGCTCCACAACAGTCCAGCTTACTCTCTGCTAAGCATCTGAATTACTGTGCATCTCATTCCTGCTCCCTCTCTCTAAACAAAACAAAGCAAAACAAAAACAGTCCAAAAACCAAAAACCTTACCTCTTAATAACATTGTAAAGTGACCTTTCAGAGGAATGTTCCGTGGTGCTAACTAGTAACAGATTTTTCTCTGAATCCCAAGGCCTCTTAACTGAGAGTGAGATAAAACCCTACAATCTAGTTAATTTTCTCTAATTATTTCCCCTCACATTTTGCAAATAAGAAAGAAAAGCAGAATGAGAGAGAGAGAAAAAGGGAGCAAGAGAAGAAAGAAAAAAGAAAGAAAAGAAAGGGAGAAAGAAAAAAAGAAAGAAGAAAAAGAAATAAAGGAAGAATAAAGAAAAAGAAAGAAAAAAGAAAAAGAAAGACAAAGAAAAAGAAAGAGAAACAAAAGAAAGAAAAAATGAAAATAATTGGCTGCATATTAAGGATACAAGGCAGAGAAAAATGTAGGTTCAGAAAATGTTTAAGCATGATGAAAATCATCTACTTTTGGGAACTGCCTAAGAAAATTTAGCTGGTGCATTAGTTATCCAAATTACCTCTTGCACAGACAATATATAACTGAATTGTTAAATGATGTGAATTCTTTTTTTTTTTCAAGAGCAATATTGGACACTTAATCAGGTCAATAATTATTCATGCATTAGCACAATCTTCTTAAAGTGTAACGGTGACTCACTGGGTCTATAGTCATTATTACTGATTAGCAGGAAATTATTTTTGCACATCAGTGGTTCATGTTAAAACAGCTAAATTTATTATGCTGACTTATTTAACAGTTAGAGTGTGAGAACTCTGGTGTTACTGTGATGATTAAATCTTAAGGCATATCATAGTAGAGAACTATGAGAAAACTACATAGGTGACTTATTGTTACAGTTGAATTTTGCTACTAAAGGTCCAGGTTTTTTTGTATTTTTTGCATACATTAGGCATTTATAATAGATTTCAACAATCAAGTTCTCTTTTCAGTAATTTTGCTTGATAAAAAGGGACTCAGGCAACAACAGAATCGATATCCCGTCTACAACAAGCTGTACAAGAAGGGACCAATTACACTAGCATTCAGGGGGGCAAAGGAGGGAGATATAGGATGCATGCTGAGAACAGGGTTGAAGGGAGGACACTGGTGGTGAGAATGCCCCTGATTCATTGTTACTATGTACCGCAAATATTACTGTGAAAGATTTGTAAATCACTTTAGTCACAATAAAAATTATTAAAAAATAAAAAGGGGCTCAGAAATATTAAATAAAATAATAAGAGAATGAAAGATAAAATATAAAGAGGGAATAAGTGAAAAATTAAAAGATAAAAATAAAACAGAAAGACCAGAGCAATTAAATGTTTGCCTCAAAATAAACAGAGCTGACTCTATACTGGAGCCAAATATATTCCCAATTTCTGCCAAAAGGGATCCTTTAGTGCAGTTTGGAATAAGTCCTGAGTATTCTAGAGTGTGCCCTGCTCAATTAATTGCCTACCTCCAGAAACACCAGAAAAACTAGGAAATATGAAAAAAGTGTTATATTTTTACTTAGTTTGTGTTGCAAATTGTCTGATGCTGATATGGTCGGCAACCTTTTTTTTTCAACTGAGCCAAATCTCGCCAAAACCACGATTGAAATTTATTTTGAGAGCCACACAGGGCGCGCACTGACATAGGCTAGGAGCAGAGTCCTGAATCCTGGAGCGGCTGCCCAGCAAACAGAAGAGCCAAATTAAAAGTGTAAAGAGCCACATGTGGCTCGCGAGCCGCAGGTTGCCGACCAAATGTTTTAGTTGATTTTTAATACATGCAAAAGACAAAATTTTAACAATAACATTTAAAATATTCCAAGAAGAAAACGTGCAGAACATTACTGGTATTTGCTAACTTGGAGCTATCATTAGTGATAGACTAACTTGCTTTTGATCTTCATTCTAAACATGTTTCATCTCTACTTCTTTCAACTAATCCAAAATAAAATTTTTGTGGGAAGAGTGAAGAAATTGCCTTAATTTGTAAATATATCACATAGGTTGCTAAAAGATAATGGGTTCGTTTTAAATAGTCATAAGACTACCATAAATAGAAATAACCCATTAATATTTATATTATTTATATTAGAAACCACCTGTTAATATTAGCAACTAATAATTACTAATAAAATGACCAGACAGTAGGACGAACTTTTAGCGGAAATAAAATATGGTCAGACTTGAACACTAAACCCAAAGTCAATGACAACAGAATAGTTACCTAATCTACAACAAGCTGTACAACTGGGGACCAGTTACACTAGCATTCTGGGAGGTAAAAGAGGGAGATATGGGATGCATGCTGGGAATAGGGGTAGAGGCAGGTGGTGCAATTGCCTCTGATTCATTGTCACTATATACCTTAAATATCACTGTAAAAGATTTGTAATTCACTTTGGCCACAATAGAAATAAAAAATGATCAAATTTAAATCAACATGTTTTAGTTACATAATTTTTAAATTAGTTTGAACTAATGTTCAATAAAGTAAAAACTATCATATTCTTTTCTTTTAGCATTTCAGGTCATTTAAATCCAGTATCTCTAAGTTAAGTGTCCTTTAACTCAGAAATGCCATTACTCTCCATCATATTTATGTTGATATATATATATATATACATATATATACTTAGTATATTTTAATCTGTAGGTCATCATTTTGTCAATATTTGTTCTTTTATTTTTCCCACCCCGTTTTTGTTTTATTTTTTGAAATTAGGTTATGTGTATTTCCTTCATCTGATTCAGGCTATGTCTTTATATGTGGTTAAGTTTCTTCTATCATATATATATATATATTTTTTCTATCTAAACAGAGAAATCAAGTATTTTCTTATTTTGGCTATTTAATGTAAGAGAAATGATTTATACTTTTCTAAGTAATGAATAAAGTATAGCATCTATCATCTCCATTTTAAATTTTTGGATTCTACATTTAATTTTAATTAATTCTTAATTCATTATAATTGTGTTTTTAATATGTAAATCATGGACTTGAATAGGTTTTCAGCTTCACTTTATTCTTTGAATAGGACCACAATCCTCTGATGATTTCCTGGCATTAGCTATAACCTAAGATTCAATATTAGCTTTTTTTGTTCTTTTTTTAGACTGCAATGAATCACTGCTCAAATCTTAACTTATATTTAAAATGTTATGCTATATGAAAAAAATTTAACTAAAGTAAGCTAGAAATTATTTAAAGAAACTAAGACTTTTTTAAATGAAGCGCTCGTTGGTTTAAACCAGTGGTTACTTATGGTCCTAGGATTGTTTTTTTTTTGAAACAAGCTGTGAATAAAGTCTCTTAAAAGAAAACAAAAAGTGAATATAATATATAGCTATAGTATGTCATAATTATTTGCCTTTTTGTATAATCGGATATATAAATAATTGCTTTAATTATATGTGTAATATATTTTTAGCTATTATTAATTGTGTATCTAAATTCTTATATTCCGCTTAGAAAGGGAGGTAAACCACTTTATTGAGTCACTTGCTATTATTTTGAATGAATTTTTGGTTGCAGTTTTTATATTTTGATATAATTTTATGTTTTACTTATAAAATATTCATAGAGTTATAAACATCCCAAAGGTAAGAAGTATTCTCAGAGAACTACCATCTTCTCTGAGAAATCTCAATCTCTCCCTGGTTCTTCCGTTGTACTTTTTCAATCTTCATAGATAAACATTTTACTTATGCTTGACCGTTGGGACAGATAAAACATTTTCATAATACATGAGAGTAATGTTAATACGAGTTTTTAATTTAAAATAAGATTTTTAAATTTTATGCTGCTTTGTTATGCAGCAAAACCTCACAGAATAGCATTTCCTTTTTATAAATTTTTGCAAATATTTTTCTCAAATTGTATTTTGTCTTTAAAAATGACCCATGGGGTTGGTTTATTTTTCTAGTTTCTTTTACTTTTGACTCTTACTCTTGTTTTACAAAGTTCTATTTTCCCCTCAAATGCAAGCATGGTTTTAAATAATAGCAATTTGAAATTTATTATTCCTTAAAATTTTATGATATATCATAAATTTTTTCTTATCTTTCTATATTATACTTTTAACTGCAAATCATTTTATGTTCTTAACTAAACATACCCAATCTACAAAAAGTTAGACACAGAAGGGTCCACTTATACTAGAAGTTGTGGGTAAAGGAGGGGAATATGGGTTGCATGCTGGGAACAGGGGTGGAGGGAGGACAATTTTGGTGGTGGAAATTCCCCTATTCCAACATCAATATGCAATTCCCCTATTCCAACATCAATATGTACCTAAAATATTACCGTGGAAGATATGTATTCCATTGTTATTATATAAATTATATAAATATTGTAGGTAGCAAAGCATTTCTCAAATATTTAAAGGACAAGAGCAATATGTTGGGAAGGAATTAGAGGGTTCACATGAGACTCCAAAATAAAAGCCACACCGAAATGAAAAATAAGCACAGAATCTTATGTGAGGCCATGCAATAAGTTTCTGGGAGTAGTCAGAGATTGTCTTCCTGATTCTGTATTGCGCAAGGAGGAACACTAGAGCAGATGAGGTACATGGGGGGAAGAAAGTAGGGAAAGGAAAATGCTAAGGTGCATAACTTTACCTTGGGAAAAGAAAGTAACAAGCTAAAAATTTGCCTGGATATCACTAAAACTATTCTCAAAGCCTTTTATACCAATCAAATTATTCAAGATGGGTAGTTATAATAGATGTATAACAGCATCCCTGCAACTGAAACAGAGAACTGTGATATTTCTAGGAACAAAAATCAACTCCCAGGCAAGTTCTTCCATTTCAAGCTAAATGTTCAGCAATAGAGGGCTAAATAGCATCTCTTATGCCAACATGAATCTAAGCAGTACCTTCTCTGATAAATATTACTCAGTTCGGGCATTTTCCTAGAACCAGAAAAAGAAAATTTCTGCAGAGTCCATGTGATGAATGCGAATTTGATGCCCAACTGTTTAATATTTAAACAATTACTATTGAAACAGCAATAGTAAAGGTGTTCATTGGATTAAAACAAAAAAATATAAACCAGCAATAGATGAAAGCTACAGCAAAGAAGTAAAAGTAATATGATATGTTAACTGGAAATAACTGAACAAAAGAAATAAGTAGCTGAATCAAATAATAGTCTAATTGAAAAAAGTACAATAGAAAGTTTCTGTAGCAAAATAAGAAAAATCGAAGGAATAAGTCAATGTTTTTGACAGTGTAGTATATTAAATCATAAAGAAAGAATAGGAATAAAAACTCATAAAAATGATTAAAATTAAAGGTAGCTCTTGAAGAAAGGGACAAGTTTCTCATTCTAAAGATTGTGGGAGAGGAAAAAAGAATAGGTAAAAATATTGGTGGAAGAAAATACAAACAGATCTGCCTAATCTAAAAATGAAGTCATATATTAAGTTCTAAGAAATTCAAATAGTAAAAAAAAGTATTTAAATAGAAGATATAATGTGACTCTCAGAGCAGCAGGAATAAAACAACAATAGGGAATTCTCAAAAGACTTAGAAACTATTTAATAATAAAACCTCGTAAAACAAAAGTGAATTGTATAATATAGTAGCATGATTAATGAGACCAAGATCCAAACAAAAATTCTTGGCCAATGGTCTGACTCTAAGGAGTGACACAGACTTTTATAATAATTGTCATGACTACTATGCCAGCTATGCAAGAACTCAGAGGTCTTCCACAAACGGCAAAATGACTCTCTCGTTGAAAATAATAAGATTATAAAGAACATAAAATATCTGAAAGGAGGAGGTACTCTTTGGGTAGCATTTATTGATGTGAGACTAACTTGGTTCAAATTTAATGAGGTATATAAGCTTAGAACTTCACATACAAACTGAAGATAAATCTTCAACCAACAAAACTTTGAATACAAAACAAGAAGAGGACAATGAGACATGATCATTACACAAATAGTAGATACCAAAACACAGAGGAAGAAAATGAAAGGCTAAATAGGGGCTGGATCAATAGCACAGTGGTAGGGAGTTTGCCTTGCATGCAGCCATCCCTAAAGGACACTAGTTCGATTCCCGAAATCCCATATGGTTTTCAGAGCCTGGCAGGAGCAACTTCTGAGCCCAGAGCCAGGAATCCCTCCTGAGTGCTGCAGGGTGTGACCCCCCCCAAAAAAAAAAAACCAAAATAAAACAAAACAAAACAAAAAGAGGGGTTAAATAAATAAAAATAAACATCACAAATAGCAAGAATTCAGGTTAGAAAGATAATTAATATCTTCATTTAAATAATATTGTTTAGCACTCATAGCTTAAACTCACTGAGCAGAAGGCAGAGTATCTGAATTGATTGGAAAACTAAACACTACCTTTGCTGCTTATAAGAGATATAGTAACTTCGGACAAAAACAGGCTTAAAGTAAAAGATAGGAATATGATCTACAGGTGAATAGCCAATGAAAGATTTGGGTGGCAATATTTGTATCAGACAAAATAGACTTCCAATATGAAAAGATAATGAGAGACACAGATATATATTATATAATAATTAAATGATTTATATGTCAAGAAGAACTAATGTCAACTCATATATGCACCTAATGAAGAAATAACAAAATTTAAAAAGCAATGGCTTGACATTATTAGGGTGAAAATATAGTAGAAGATTTTAATACCATGCATTCAGCACTTAGATCAACGATAATATTGAATATATCAACCAAAAAAATAAATAAGATAGGTACATTTAAAGAAATAAATTAAAAGTTCTACTAAAGAGACACAAGAGTGCTCTATAACCTCCCCAAATGAGCACATTATTTTTCAGTGTGCATGAGACATTTGTCAGATAGACCGATGTGCTATACAAAATAAATGTGTATAAAATCATGAATATATCAATCATACCTAATATATGGGGGTAGAGAACAAGTTCGACACAAAGAGCCAAAATTTTAAATTGTGAGAGTCAGAGAGCCACACCACGCAGTGACCTGCAAAAACAGACAAACTCTCACACAAAACCATATAATTTTAACAATAATATATTAAACACAGAAGAGGCAAAGAGCCGCATTGGCTGAGAGCCACATAAGACTCGAGAGTAGCATGTTCACCACCCCTGAATATATTTTCAAAAAACAAATAGCATGAAGATAAATATGCTATGAATAAGGCTGGTGAAAAACTTAGGCACTTAGTAAAATTACTGAGTAACTATTGAACAAAAAGGAAATTAAAGAAAGAAAAAATATTTAGTAACAAAATAATTAATATACAAGGTAATAGATATATGGGACAGGAGATTTCTATTAAATTTAAATTTTCTGTAGTAAAGGTATTATCGGGGAACAAGAGAAATAATGAGAAATAATCTAGTGTAAACCCTAAAGAAAATGAAAAAATAAAGAATAGTAAGTGAAGGTTAAAGTAAGGAAAATAAATACAGTAAGAAAAACCAGAGATGATATTAAATATAGAAGTTTTGAAAAAACAAAATATCATTGAACTAAAACTCTTCATTTAAAAAGAATAAATTGGATTAAAAATTAATTACACTAATGAAGAAAAATCAAAACAAACATATCAGAAATGAAAGAGAAAAAGTTGCAGCAGATACCACAGAAATAAGAGATCATTAAAGATCTCTATGAAATTAGAGAAACAGAAAGTAGAAAACTTGAATAGACCAGTTACTAGTAGGCAAACTGAAAGAGGCACTCATTTGTGGGATATAAGATAAAAAGATAGTATGGTAATAATATCTAGAGACATTAGAGATTAGGGCTCGGAGGACCAGTCTGTGGTAGGAAACTGGCCACAAATAGTTGAGCAGTGTAGTTAGGTTAGAGAAGGGTCCACTATGATGGTGATAGAATAGATCACTCTTGACAAGAATTATGTGCTGAAAGGAGAATGGTATGCATGGTATGCCTGCATTAGTAATAATGCAAAGACGTGTCTAAAAGTGTCTAAAAAGAAGAGAGTGAGAGATAAAGACAGAATGTGTGTGTGAGAGAGACAGAGACAGACAGACAGAAAGAGAGAAAAGTCAAATGTCTGCCCCACAGACAAGCTGTGAGGGATTGGGAGGGAAACTGAGGACAAATGAAGGATGGTACATTGTATGATTGAAACTCAGTCATGAACAACTTTTTAACTATGGTGTTTGAATAAAGTAATTAAAAAAAAAAGAAAGTGAACAAGTTTCCCAAAATAAAGTACAGGTATAGATGAGTTTGCTGGTCATTTTTTTTGTTTGTTAGTTTGTTTTGTTTTTTTTTTTGGGTCACACCAAAAGCGCTCAGGGGTTACTCCTGGCTCTAAGCTCAGAAATTGCTCCTGGCAGGCTCGGGGGACCATATGGGATGTCTGGATTCGAACCACAGTCCTTCTGCATGCAAGGCAAAAGCCTTACTTCATGCTATCTCTGGTCAATTGTTTAAAACCTTGAAAGAGAACCTTGCTTTCTCAAGCTCTTCTAGAGGTCAAAGACTTAATTTATCTGAACAGTGTTTTTTTCTCTTTAGCTCTTTAATATTTTTATAATAATTTTTATTTTAACCAAAGTGTATTACAAATCTTTCACAGTAATATTTTAGGTACATACTGACTTTGAATCAGGGGCATTACCTGATTACTAACATTATCAGCATTACCCTGATATCAAAAGCATACAGAAACATAAATTTAAAAATATCACATATCTTGGAAATCAGCTTAATAGTGAGGACACTCAAACATTTACTGAAAATTAAATAAGTTTTAAAAATGAAGGCTAAAAGAAATTTTTAAAAATTAACATTTGTGAATTGGAAAATTAATTTTATAAACTAACATTCTATCTAAAGCACTAAACAGAACCAATTCACCAAATCATCTACGGAATTTTTTAAGGAGACCACTCTCTGCAATGCTCAGGCATTTCTCTTGGCTTTATGCTAAGAGATCTCTTCTGACAGCCTCAGGGGACCATATAGGATGCTGGGATCAAACCCGGGTCAGCTGCTTGCAAGGCAAATGTCCTAATTTCTGTGCTCTCTCGCTCTGCCCCCTTCACATGGAATCTTTTTAGGACATGACAAATACTGCGTGAATGGAGCAATAGCACTCCCCATGTAACTAAAAAGAATCCTGAGAAAAACTTTTGAAGATTATGGAGGCTGGCAGGTTACCACAGTATTCAGGTCATTTTCCCTGCAGGAGACCTAGTCGGTAATGCACAACATTTCATGTCCTTGAAAACATCCAGAATGATTCCTTATTGAAGAGCCTAGATTAAGCCATAAATACTCATGATTATGGCTCAAAAAGAGCATAAAATATTCTTCTATACCAAAAAAAAATTAGAGATCACGAATTCCCTGATTTTCAAATATACCATGAAGCTATAATAATGAAAACCATGTAGAATGAAGACAAAATAGTGTTAGGAAAATTAGTTAGCTAAATGAAAAAAAAAAAAAGCAATCTGGGCCTCTGTTTTACATTTACATTAAAATTAGATAAAATGGATTAACTTATAACCTAATAAATGTCTAATATATGAATCCATTAAAGACAATGAGAAAAAAAGGTAGAATTATCTGTGGTAGTGAGTTTAGAAATAACTTCATTGACAGAAATAACTAAAATAAACAGTGGGGTTATATAAAACTAAAATGTTCTATAATTCGTAGGACCTAGAGCAAAAATACAGAGAAACCCTATCTGACAAAGGCTTAGTATCCAGAATATAAAATAATTCACAACAAAAACACAAAGAACTGCATGAAAAATGGGAACTAGGGGCCAGAGCAGCGATGCAGTGTAGTGCGTTGACCTTGTACAAGGCTGACCTTGGATGACCAAAGTGCCGTCCCCAGCACCCCATATGGTCCCCTAAGCCAGGAGCGATTTCTGAGCACATAGACAGGAGTAACCCCTGAGTATCACTGGGTATGACACAAAAACCAAAAAAAAAAAAAAAAGAAAGAAAGAAAAGAAACTGTATTTTGGAGAGATAGAACAGTAGGCACAGCACTTGTTTTGCTCCCATCTGACCCCATCTGACTTAGGTTTGATCATTAGTACAGATCATTAGTAATAAGAAGCTCCGAATACCAGCAGCTGTGGCCCACCCTGTCCATCTCATAGATGGGAGTGGAGTTAAAATTGAGCAGATGCTTTTTCAGAGCATCAGAATTAGTCAAAGAATTGATGAACAGACATGTAAAAAAGTTTTCATTACCAATGATTATAATTTAAAATCACAAGGCCAATGACATATCATCTCACGGTCATTATATTGGCCTATTTACAAAAATGCAGAACCAACTGATGAAAGTAGGGATGTGGTGAAAATGGAACCCTCCTCACTGAGGCTGCTCAACATCTATGTAAAATAATATGGCGATTTCTCAAAATATTTTTAAAAATATTTCTAAAAAAATATACAGTGATTTTATTCCTTACAATCCAAGACGTGGTATAAAACAAAAGGCTGCCAGCCAAAACCACACCCCACAAACACTGAAATATTAAGCACAGAGTTTGGAATTCCTAAACTGTGTTGCCTTATATGTAGCAGTGCAACAATACAAAAATTTTTAATGCTGTCATTCCAGTAGGCATAAACCATTTTAGACATCAACATGGATTCAAGGCCTTCTCATGTTAATAAACAATACAAATAACAGAAAGATCTATTGTGCTCAGTGTGGCAGCACATATATTAAAATTGGAACAATACAGAGACTAGAATGGGCCCTGAGCAAGGATGACACATAAATTTGTGAAGCATTCCATATTTTAAAATAACAAAAAACGATCAACTAACAACAAATTGCATTGTAAACCTCCTGGCAATGATTTAATGACTTAAATTATTAATGATATAATGACTTTATCTAATTGCAAGTTAGAATAATTTTCACCAATTTTCTTTTTGCTGCATTAAAATAATTTTATTAACACTTATCTGTAAATAAGCAATATAAAATACATTATTAAAATGATAGGAATTTAAATATAATGGTGAATAAAATTGTACATTGGCTGTTGGATGGTATTGGAGCAAGTATAACATAAACTAATGTACAATGAGCAACTATGTAAAACATGGTTTGTAATAAAGTAATTTATAATAAAAAGATATATATATATTCTATGCTCAATGAAACATTATTTAGAATAGTTAGTTTTTGTAACAAACCAAGTTTCTGAAAACAAATTAATGCATAAAGAAATATGTATGTAAAGTAAAATGCTCTGTAATGAAAACAAAAAATTAAATATTGCATTTGTAATTGTTCAAATGAAATGAAGTATTGTCCTGGCAAGTGAAATGGTCAAATGAAGAACAAATGTCAGATTATTTTATATATATGTGGAACATAAAGAAACAAATTGCCAGTAAAAACTACTACTGAGGGTCACTCTACAGAAAAAAGCCCCATTTGGGGCTGAAGGGAAGCAAGAAGACATTTGGGGGCAGAGGACAAGCATTAACAACCATGGTGGGTGCAGTTACACTGTATAATTAGAGCAGTTATAGTAATACTTTTATTATTGCTTTAATAAAACACAATTTAAAATTAAAAATATGTAAATGGCTTGAAAGTTTGACATTTGTTTTGTTATTATGTGATGCTATTTGAAGATGTGCCAATAGTTCTTTGTATGTTAATTTCATCACCATCTGGAACTTTTATTATCATTTTTTTATGCTTCAGGTGATGTCTTTTAATTCCTTTTGTTTAATTTCTCTCTTTCTTAGTCTTTGACAAATATGGTTTTACAGTGTGGACATTATGTTTTGCCAAATGAAATCATACTACTATTTATATAATATATGTCCCATCATTTTTCTGCATTCTTTATAATGAACCTCACATAAATATGTAAACTTTTTAATTCAATTTAAACTTATTTTTTTTTCTGTTTTGGGGCCACAACTAGAGGTGTTCAGGGGTTACTGCTGGCTCAGCTCTCAGAAATTGCTCCTGGCACCTGTTAGACTAGCAGTCCAGGGGGCTAAAGGTGGAGGTGGAGGTATGGGCTGCATGCTGGGAATAGTGGTGGAAGGAGGACAACACTGGTGGTGGGAATGGCCCTAATTTGCTGTTACTATGTGCTTTAAATATAACTGTCAAAGACTTGTAATTCACATTGGTCTCAATAAAAATAAAAAAAAAATAGCTCCTGGCTGGGGGTGGGGACGGACATATGGGATGCCTGGGATTGAACCCAGGTTCATCTCGAGTCAGCCGCATGCAAGGCAAATGTCCTACCACTGTGCTACTGCTTCACTCCTCAATTAAAACTTTTTAATTGCTTCATTGTAAATGATAAATTTTCTATTTTTCTATTTTGTTAATCACAATGGTCAATATATTTTATTTTTTAAAATAACTTTTTTGAGAGAGGATTTTGGAACACACCTGCTGGTGCTCAGTGTTTACTCCTGACTTCCTTGGGGGGGGTCACTCCTAATGATTTTTCAGGGAATGTATGCAGTTTTGATGATTTTCCAGGGTCAGCTGCAAACAAAGCAGGTGCCTCAACCCCTTTACTATTGCTCCAGCCCTCTAAGAACTTAAAGCTATATTTTCTCATGATATCTAAAAAAGAATATTTATCTCAGCCCTTTGAGAACTTAAAACAATCTTTTAACATGACTCACTATTTTAAATTTTTATTTATTTATTTATTTATGGTTTCTGAATCATAGCTAGAGGTACTCAGTGCATAATTCTTGGCTCTGCCATCTGAAAACACTCTGGCAGTGCTCACGGGACAATACATAATGCCAGAGATTAAACTGGATTGATTGTGTACAAGGTAAGCAACTTGTCTGCTGTACTATTTCTCAATTATCTATCACTTTTGTAACAGAGCATCTCAAAAATTAGACTTTGCAGCTCCATATGAAAAAAATTCTCACCACATTTACTACCAAAATTCTGGTGCCATTCCACCACCCAAAACTTTTTTGTTCATGCCTCCTACTCTTTATTCTCTTTCCATCTGGTACCCACCAAAATTTTCTGAGTTCAGAAATTATTTTTATGCTTTTTGTCAGTTTATCTGGTTTGGTTATTTATATTCCACATATGAATGAAAGCATTTGTCACTTACTTGCTTATGCAATTTAGCATATCAATTCAAGATGCATAGATTTTCTTCAAAGGGCTAATGTAATCATAGCAGTATTTCATTGAATATAAATGTATATAACATATACACAGGTACATTATATATACATACCAACTTTTATATAACACATAATCTTAATATAGTTTTCTGTTGATAGCGCTTAGATTCATTCTAATGAATAATTGATTAAATTCCTTCACAAATTAAACGTATATTTTGCTATTTAATTTTGATGCTTTCTTATTTCCTACATATTTTCATTTTTATGTTTCATATGAGGGTATTTGTTCACGATTACAGAAAGTTCTTTGTCTCCCCCTCTATTATGAGTGAATTAATTACTAAGAATGAATCGGAACTCTATTTCTCAGTTGGACTGGCATATAAATTAATCAGTGTTGCAGGCTTCTTTGTTTAAGGACATTCTCTTATTGTAAGCATACTGGAATTTTGTTTCTTTTGACCCTTTTATCTTTCTATTTCTTTCCTGAATGATTTAGATGTAGAACTTAAAAAAACTAACACCCAGGATAGCAATGGATTGGTGAATTTATTTTTTTAGTAAATAAGTTATTATTTAACTTTTATTTTTAGTACCTTACTTAGCTTTTTCTATGTCTTAGTTTTTTTAATGGAATTTTTTTTATTTAAACATCTTGATTACATAAATGATTGTGATTAGGTTTTAATCATGTAAAGAACTTCATGATTCACCAGTGCAACATTCCCACCACCAATGTCCCAAATCTCCCTCCATCCTACCCCACCCCTACCTGTACTCTAGACAGGCTTTCCAGTTCCCTCATTCATTCACATGATTATGGTAGTTCTCAGTGTAGTTATTTCTATAACTGCACTCACCACTCTTTGTGGTGAGCTTCATGAAATGAGCTGGTGTTCCAGCCCTCCTCTCATTGTCTCTGAGGATTGTAACAAAAATGACTTTTATTTTTCTTAAAACCCATAGATGAGTGAGACTATTCTCATTCTCCCTCTGACTTATTTCATTCAGCATGATAGATTTCATGTACATCCATGTATAAGAAAATTTTATGATTTCATCTCTCCTGACGGCTGCATAATATTCCATTGTGTATATGCACCACAGTTTCTTTAGCCATTCGTCTGTTGAAGGGCATCTTGGTTGTTTCCAGAGCCTGGCTATTGTGAATATTGCTGCAATAAATATGGGTGTGAGGAAGGGGATTTTCTATTGTATTTTTGTGTTCTTAGGGTATATCCCTAGGAGTGGAATAGCTGGGTCGAATGGGAGCTCAATTTTCAGATTTTGGAGGAATCTCCATATTGCTTTCCATAGAGGTTGGACTAGATGGTATTCCCACCAGCAGTGGATAAGAGTTCCTTTCTCTCCACATCCCCGCCAGAACTGATTGTTCTCATTTTTTGTGATGTGCGCTAATTTCTGCGGTGTGAGGTGGTATCTCATCGTTGTTTTGATTTGTATCTCCCTGATGATTAGTGACGAGGAGCGTTTTTTCATGTGCCTTTTGGCCATTTGTATTTCTTTTTTTTTTTTTTATCAAAATGTCTATTCATTTCTTCTCCCCAATTTTTGATGGGATTAGATGTTTTTTTCTTGTAAAGTTCTGTCAGTGCCCTGTATATTTTGGATATTAGCCCCTTATCTGAAGGGTATTGGGTGAATAGTATCTCCCACTCAGTGGGGTGCTCTTGTATCCTGGGCACTATTTCCTTTGAGGTGCAGAAGCTTTTCAGTTTAATGTATTCCCATCTGTTGATCTCTGCTTCTACTCTTTTAGAAAGTGCAGTTTCCTCCTTGAAGATGCCTTTAGTCTCAATGTCATGGAGTGTTTTACTGACGTGTTGTTCTATACACCTTATGGTATCAGGTCTGATATCAAGGTCTTTAATCCATTTGGATTTTACCTTCGTACATGATGTTAACTAGGGGTCTATGTTCGCTTTTTGCAAGTGGCTAACCAGTTCTGCCAGCACCACTTGTTGAAGAGATTTTCCCTGCTCCACTTAGAATTTCTTGCTCCTTTGTCAAAAATTAGGTAATTGTATGTCTGGGGAACGTTCTCTGAGAACTCAAGCCTATTCCACTGATCTGAGGGTCTGTGTTTATTCCAATATCATGCTGTTTTTATAACTATTGCTTTGTAGTACAGTTTAAAATTGGGGAAAGTAATGCCTCCTATTTTCCTTTACCCTAGGAGTGTTTTAGCTATTCGAGGGTGTTTATTGTTCCAGATGAACTTCATAAGTGTTTGATCCACTTCTTTGAAGAATGTCATGGTTTTTTTTTTTTTTTAAGGGGATCGCATTAAATCTGTATAATGCTTTGGGGGAGTATTGCCATTTTAATGATGTTAATCCTGCCAATCCACGAGCATGGTATGTATTTCCATTTCCGTGTGTCCTCTCTTATTTCTTGGAGCAGGGCTTTATATATATATATATATATATTTTTTTTTTTTGTATAGGTCCTTCACATCTTTGGACAAGTTGACTCCAAGATATTTGAGTTTGTGTGACACTATTGTGAATGGGATTGCCTTCCTGACTTCCATCTTTTCCCTATCATTATTGGTGTATAAAAAGGCCATTGATTTCTGTGGGTTGATTTTGTAGCCTGCCACCTTGCTATATGAATCTATTGTTTCTAGAAGCTTTTTGGTAGAGTCTTTAGGGTTTTCTAAGTAGAGTATCATGTTATCTGCAAACAATGAGAGCTTGACTTCTTCCTTTCCTATCTGGATTCCCTTGATATCATTTTCTTCAGGGATTCAGAAACACAGGGAGATTGGCGCAGAGGAAGTTTCCCTTGAATTTCTCAGAGTGAACAAAGGCACAGCAAAGCGGAGCCTCCACAGGCCAGACACCTCAGTTTATTGGACAGCGACCCCCGCAGCCAGAATGTACTCACTGGGCAGCTTCTAAATGCAGTTTTTTTGGGGTGCACTCCGTAGGCCTCTGAGGAAATCTTCAGGGATTCAGAAACACAGGCAGATAGGCTCTGAGGAAGTTTCTCTTGAAGTCCTCAGAGTGAACAAAGGCACAGCAGGGCGGAGCCTCCACATCTTACTTTTTGAGATCGGATCCTTTATTGAACTTTCTAGAGAGAAAATTCATCACAGGTATATTTTCAAAATATTTAATCTATATAAATTTATAAAGAATGAACTTACATAATTCTTATCACAGCGTTGTGAAGCAAAAAGGTAACTATATTTGTTATCATTTCTATTTGACTTTTGGGTCACATCCAGCTTTACTCAGGGCTCATTCCAGGTTCTACTCTCAAGAATCACTTCCAGCAGACCATATAGTGTTATATCCTGACTGGTGTGTGCAAAACAAACACCCTACTCACTGGTTTATTTCTCTGGCCCTATTTGTTGTCATTTTTATAAATGAGATTAAAAAATCTCTATTTTATATGTTACCTTTTCTTCATCTCATTCCTCCTTTATTGATGTTATTATATGCATGTGGGTGGTTGTTATATTCATAGGCCTTAGGTAATTTAGCCCTTAGGTAATAGAAATTCAGTGGGATTGCTATTGAATTTTAGCAACAGCGAAAGTAGCCAGTAATGGATATAATCAATTTATGAACGGTTTCTTATTTTGAAGAACAAATCAAACCTCCTTTATGATAGATTGCTTTTCATTCTTATGTAGTGACATAATGTTTTGTTGCTGGATGGGAGTTAAAAAGCTTGTACCAGGGGTCAAGTAGAAGTTGAGTGCTTTCCTATTTATTGCCAATGTGTTCCAGGTTCACCTGTTTTCCTCATCCAGAGAAAAAGAAGCTGCTCCCTTCACAGCTTGGCACACTCTTAAGCTTTGTCAGGATAGAGCAATGGAGTGATAATGCAAGAAGAAAGAGCTATCTGTTCTGGTTTTCGAGTGCTTGCTCAGCAAGCCTCTCAGGCACAGATGATTTTGTTCCTTGTTTGGCATGCACAACTCCTACATAGTGTGAAATGGTTTCTCTAGCAACCCAGCTCCTGCATCAAAGACAGATCCTTTAGCATTCAGCATCTGCAGTGCTTAGTAGCTCCATTCTATAGAGGCCAGGAGCACCCACAAAAGTGATTTACTACTGAGAACATCTCCTTGTGAATAGCTTTAACAGGCAAGTTAGAGCAAAGAGATCCATTAAGTTTTTCCAGGTAGGTAGGTATGCAAGCATATTTTCTACACTTCATTGTCTCAAATCTATTTCCACTGCTTCAAGGTCTGCATATATCTTTGCCCTGGGGATAGTGAACAATTATTCTCTAAATATTTCTCTCTGTCATGAAAGTAAGAACTACTTATTTTTTATCCAATCCTAGACATTTTGTCTTTGTTGTTGGTCTATCTTTTGGGACCGCGTGCAACTATGCTCAGGGATCACTACTGGAAGTGCCAGGGATCATATTTCTTTGGAGAACCTAACTGGTCAGTAGTTTTTCAGATATGGACCTTATTCATGTATTATTTCTCTAGTTTTATATTCTTAGACTTGAAAATAATTCTCCTTAGGTTTTACTAGTCAATGTATTTTCCCCAAATATATTAAATATAACATATTTAAAAATAATATATATGATATGTAGTTAATAATTCATTATATTAAACTTTTTTTCAAATTACCCTGTGGCTTTCCGGTTGTCAACTTCAATTTTCATGCTTTTAGTTCATTATCTTATAGAACTTTTGATTATTATCAGTAACAGGCTTAGTTTAAAACTGATAGTCATATGACTTTAGAAAAATTAAAGATAAATCATTAATACTTTAAGAAGAAAATCATAAAATTTTGTAATGGATGAATAAATTACAAATCATTCAACTAGAGGTCAGAAATATATGAACGAGGTTAAGGAGAATACATGATATCCACTTGACTTTGGTTTGAACCTCTGTAACACATGGTTCATTGAGTATCACCAGGCACAGCTCTTGAGCATCCTGAGCACAGCCAAGGTTGCCTGGGTAATACCCAGCACACTAAGGCCCTTGCATTAAGTTATTAACTTACATACCTAAGAAATTCTGGTAATGATCCCTGGATATCTCTTCACCACTCTCAGAGAAAACATTCAATTGTTCATTTATATTTAGAATATGAGGCCAAAACTACTTCAATGTCTTCTCATCTTTGTGCCAACAATGTCTTTAATAGATCTAATATTTAGCAGTGGATATAAATCAAATAAATTAATTAAAATATATTTATTAAAATAGGACATTTAACTACAGACAGTGTAACAATTTATACATAGCTTTTACCCATAAGAAAGCTTTGGTCAAGTAGCAAATTAAAAATTAGTATAACTTAACTAAAATTTCTAAGGAAGATGGAGGGTGTGATTAAATTTAAGCTAATTTAATTTTAATATAACTATCACCCTACTATCATTTAGGCCAATATTTCATAGTTGCCTATAAATGCTCGTTTTCCAAAGAATACCTTTGCAGTTTTACATAGTTTTATATTTTCGTAGAATGTCTTCTTCCACTAACTTTCGCTCCTTTCCCTGTAGTGTTATTTTTGTGTAGGATTCTCAAACTCTTTTACACTTTATTTGGGAAAACAATCTTAAAATGGTGAGTGGTAGAAATATACTTGGGTTGTGAGATACTTTGAATATTTAGCTTATGTTATTTTAATAATAAACCTTAGCTTAATTAATTTATTAATTATGATAACCTTGATTAATTTAAGATGGCAATCTACCACATTATAAAGGTTATTTTCTTTGAAATTTAATGTCTGATATATTTTGTTAATATTAATTCATCACTCTTGCCTTTTTAAAAGAGTCTATTTGAATCAATTAGGTTGTGTCTCAGAAAAATTTCATCAAAATATATAATTTTTTGTTTTATTTTGATGCCCCACCTGGAATTACTCCTGTCTCTGTGCTCAGGCATCACCCATTATGGACTCAGAAGTTATACGGGGTGTGGGAATAATTTAACCCAGATAAGCCACATAAAAGACAAAATCCTATCTGTTGTATTATTATGTCAGCCCCAAACATATATGACTTTATTTATGAGCATAGATTACGTACTTTTAGACCACTGTTGTCTTCACAGATGCATTATTCAAAGTTTTATATAAATATTTTCTCTAATTATTTATCAAAATATTTTATAAATCTTTGGACAAATTATATATTTTACGTGTGAGGTACATAAGTTCTGAACAATCTTACAGTGGGCAGAGCACTTGCATTGTGTGTACCCGAGTTTCATCTCCAACACTTTATATGGCCCATCAAGACCCTCCAGAACTAATCTCTGAGCCCGGAGCTGGAAATTAGCCACTCTGGGGATGCTTAGTGCTTATTTCTGTGTCTTTACTCAAAATTTACTTCTGGTAGTGCTCAGAGACAACATCAAATGATGGAGATTAAACCTGGTTGGCTACATGTAAAGTAAATGCCTTATGTACTAAACTATTGCTCTCTGGCTCTGCTAAATTTTTCTTATTCAATGTTTATTAGCAGATATACAAATTGATGTAAATTAGTAATTAAACGGTTAATTTAATCATTCAATAATACTATTTTTAAGAAGAAACATTGTAGTATAATGTTAGGTATGTTACTTTTATAAACCATTAAAGTTAACATAAATATTACATACATTTTTGTACTAAAATTGACCATCAGAAAAATGAAAGCTGGAGGGCTCTCAACAACAATAAAAATACACTGTAAAATAGTAGCTTTAATATTATCTGTGTCATGTAATATATTATTGTAAAATTATAATTTCAACAACTCACTTTGTTCCTAGTATCATTAACTTTTTAATTTATATCTATGCTATAAGTTATTATAGAAATTTAATAGGCTAGAACATCATGAATATTTTTCAAACTATCAACTGTTCTGCTTTCTTTGACTTTTCTATATTTCAATGAATATTTAGGACTCTTCTTTTTATATTTCCATGTCTATTTTCTGATTCACACTTTTTCAACACATTTTAACTCCAGACACTTATTTTTAGCCTGTCAGAGCTTCTATTGGCCTCTACAGAATCATGGCAGAAGCAAGTTCTACAGCAACATAGGACTGTAAAGATTTGTTTTTCTTTACTTCCATTCTTCCCTCCAAAGATGATTTCTTTTTATCACATTACTTTAAAACTGCTGCTTTTTAAGAGGTTGTTCCAAGCAATGCTCAGGAGATCTGAAAGACACTTTCACTGATACTTGGCCAACCAGGTCTTAGGGAATAATTCAATGATGAACTATTCAAAGCTACTTTGGCCTTTCATACTGGGAATCAAAAGGATCAGAGCCAGGGTTGTTTAGGAACCTCCAGTTTTATACCTGGTAGAATTTGTGGGTAAAGTGATGCCGAGGATAGCCTGGGGGTACAGAATATGCAAAAAGAATATCTCTAGCCATGTATTATGCTTTTCCTTGTCTTATACCAACTATTTAAAAACTAATTTATTAGTGTGGTTACGATAAAATAAATAAAAATGTATCGGGGCCGGGCGGTGGCGCTAAAGGTAAGGTGCCTGCCTTGCCTGCGCTAGCCTTGGACGGACCGCGGTTCGATCCCCCGGTGTCCCATATGGTACCCCAAGCCAGGAGCAACTTCTGAGCACATAGCCAGGAGTAACCCCTGAGTGTTACCGGGTGTGGCCCAAAAACCAAAAAAAAAAAAAAAATGTATCATACTTTCTAAACAAGAGACATGCAGGTATTATTTTCAAGTATTTTTCATTTTATAAATATATTTATTTAAGCACCATGATTACAAATATGTTTGTGGTTGGGTTTTAGTTATAAAAAAGTTCATCTTCCTTCACTAGTTCAACATTCCCACTACCAATGCCCTCCCCCCCCCCCAATTTCCTCATCTCCCACCCCTTGTGAGACAGGCATTCTATTGCTCTCACTTACTATCATTGTCATGATAGTTGTCAGAGTAGTTATTTCTCTAACTGCTCTTACCACACTTTGTGGCAAGCTTCATATCATGGGCCAGTTCTTCTAGCCCTCATCTCATTGTCTCTGGGTATTATTACAATAATATATTTTTTTTATTAAAACCCATAGATGAGTGAGACTATTCTGTGTCTATTCTTTCCCTCTGACTTATTTCACTAAGCATAATAGTTTCCTTGCCCATCTATGTATTTTTCTTATATTTTTGAGAAATCACTGTTTTTTGTTAAATGAGGAATGTGTTAAGTTTATTTTGTATTTATTATATATGAATAACATTTCCACTATTAAGCAATGTTCAAAACCCTGAGTTTCAATAGCATCATCTTATAAACAAAGTGGGCTATTCATAACATACTTAGCAATGTTTGAGCATGTTGCATGAACTAGAAGAAGGCAGCAGAACTTTTTCCTATTGCATTCCTGGCCAGCAAGAACATGCACGCTTCTATAATATGATTGGCCTCTAGGAATCACAAAGGAGAGAGAAAAACCTGCCTTACAAGAATGTTTCATTCAGAGAAGAATGGGGAAGTGGCTTTGCTTTCCTTAGCAAAATAATTGCTAAATATGGAATTTACAAAAGGGACAGTAAAAATTGAGGGTGATTACATAAATAATTTATGGAATATTCATCATTCATCTATAAAAGTAAATCGATATTGTATTTTGATCTTAATGTATTGAGACTGATGCAATCTGTGTGTTACTCATTTTCGTCAATTAACCTCCCACTCACTATTTACAATGGGGTGATAGCTAACAAAGCGACCTTCACTTTGTTGATGTATCTGATTTCCTGTAAATGGACATTCTTGATAACACATATATGTAAGTCGTCTCAAAATTAGTTTTTTCCAAAAGATTTAACTTGTTCTTAAGGTCAAGTGTTCACAATAGCAAATATACTAAGTAGAGTAGTACTTTTCTAGGATAGAAAATATAATTTATCCCCTAGCTATTATTAAATGGAAGGTATAATTCCCTAAACAGGGTTATCATTTTCAGTAGTGTAATTTTGTTGGCCTACAGCCATTGATACAGTTTCAATTAGTGAAAGTTGGTGAATTGAAGTAATTTATTATGCATGTTTTTAATATGTCCTACTCAAAAGTCTTGATTACTGTCTACAATTAAAAAGTCTTTATATAAGAGCATTAGTAATTATTTCTGGTTTTAAGTTTAAATAAATATTTGAGCTGCTTTAAAAGTCTGTGGAGAACTTTGCTCTTTTTCGAGACTAATGGATATTTTCACTTAGAGAGAAAAAAAGCAAAATAATTAGATTGTGTTGATTGGGTTATTGTGTGATTGATCTGAGACTTATAGTTTGAATAAAATGAGAGGTCATGTAAAAAAATTCCTTCTATACAATATATAAAATATATATATAAATATAAAAAATATATATATAGGTATTGGTTTTTGAGGCCACACCCATTTGATGCTCAGGGGTTACTCCTGGCTAAGCGCTCAGAAATTGCCCCTGGCTTGGGGGGACCATATAAGACTCCGGGGATCGAACCGCGGCCCTTCGTTGGCTAGCACTTGCAAGGCAGACACCGTACCTCTAGCGCCAACTCACAGGCCCCTATTATAAATATTTTTCTGTCTAGAGAGATGATCTCACCTTCTAGCTACTTGGTCATGGGAAAGAAAGGTGAGACTTTCAGAACTTTTGAAGACGTGTCTTGGTCATTTACATAACATATGATGGCTCTCTAAGTAAATGAGAACACTACACATCTGACAGTCTTGGAGCTGCACAAAAAAACTTACTTCTTAAAGAAAAACATATTTCATTTATTATCTATCTCTAATAATATTTATGGCCAACTTTTAAAGTTCAAATTTTTGATATTTGGAAAAATTCTCTATAAAACATTATTTTAAAAGTATTCCCTAAAATAATAACCTTTTTTTTTACAGGCTTTATCTACGCTCATCTTTATTTCTTTAAATCACAGAATTTTATTTCTAACATAATTCTTAGTTTGCACTTAGAAATCCATTTCTAAGATTCTAACAGTGATTTGAACTAATGACAATGGTAGTACAAATCTGAGCCATATTTCTTTGAGTAAGTAGAAATAGAGTTGACATAAACAGCATTTCATGCCATGTAGCACTATGCAAGTAATAGTTCTATTAGCAATAATAACCTCAACTTATCTCAGATTTGGATTTTGTTTTGAGAAAGTGTCATTCTAGGCTATCATCAATATCAGCTTTTTCTGTATAAACTTATTGAGGCTGGAGAGATAGCTCAAAGAACTCAAGTACATGTTTTGTACATAGGAGGCCCAGGTTTCATTTGTTTCCCTGAACACCCCCAGGAGGGACTCCTGAGGACAGAGTCAGGAGCAAGTCCTGAGAAGTGCCAGCTACAGCTCCCCCTCCCCTCTTAAAAAAATAAGAAATGTTACGAACCAAAGTTATAGCTCAAGTGGTAGGATACATGAATCCATGCTAGGCATGTATAAGCCCTTAAATTCAATCTCTGGTGATAGATATTTTATGGTTCCTCATGTACCCTCCTTGCCGCAGCATTGCTGGTGTAGCCCTGATGGTTCTTGAATGCTATTGAGCCATTAGGCCTGTCTACAGGGCTGAAGGTCATAGGCAGTGGCACCTATCAAAATACATATATTGTATAATATTTTTATGCTTTATGTACCTATCACTTAAGTTTTTCAAGTGTTTAGAACATAAAATATAGAGCACAAATGAATGAATTATAAAGCATTGGTGATGGGAAGGTTACACTGATAAAGGGGATATATATATATATATATATATATATTGAATTATCTTTATTTAAACACTGTGATTACAAATATGATTATAGTTGTGTGATTACAGTCATGAAAAGAACACCCCCCTTCACCAGTGCAACTAGTATGTTTAATAACCTTTAAGTATCAAATGAAATAAAATGTTGTTACTGTCATCCTAGACCAAGCAGTGTTTAAAATAAATAAAAAAGAGGAATGCTGATCAAGTATTCTACTAAACACCACTTAAATTTTTTAAATGAGTTTGGGTAAGTCCGTTAAGCTATTAGCGCTTACATTTCTTTATTGCAAGAAAAGGTGATAATAGCTGTCCTCTGTTGTTAACCTTTAACCAATATGTTGTGCACACATTGATTCTGCTTTTATTGAAAGATTAAACTCCTTGATGCATCTGCGTTTATGACTAGGCTGGCTATTTTTTAATATCCTTCCAGCAGGGAAGTGAAAAGAAGAGGGAAAGATAGATGAAAACGAATTCTCAGATTGTAATTTGGGTTATTGCAGTGAACTTTTCCTCAGAGTCGCTTGATTATAGTTACTAGGGGATAGTAGAGGTTAGTATAGAATGAAAGTCTGCAGTCATCAAAGTAATTTTTCAGTGGATTTCAGACATTTCACAATGTGAACCATTCTCACCTGGACTTGAAGCTCTACCTCTGGCCTGCCTACTCAGATATATAATAGTGGGTTGGGTCTGAGCTAACTGTTTGCAGTTTTACACAAAATTATGATGTGTGCAAAAAATTAGCAACCTTTATTCTGAACTCCAAGTAAAATAACTTCTAAAGATACATTGAAATTATGTAGTTTATTAGACTTTGCAATATATATAATTTTTTCTTTCTTTATTTAAATGTTTCCTTGGGTGAGCAAAATATTTTTGATACCCACACAAATTACTTATCTTAACATTAGGGTATAATTGAATATAAATCAGGACATTTATATAGTTTTGTTAATCAAACATTTGTATACTGAAAAAACAGAAGAATATACCAAGAAAATGTTGATACTGAAATGTTGATAACACCTTATGATTTTTTTGTGCTTACAAATGTTGATGAAAAAGATCATAAACCACTGTAAAATATTTAGCATGTTAAAAGATTATGATCATCTGAGAGTATTACATAATGTTTAGCTATCAATGCAGGATTGATTTGGTATTAAAAATGATAGCATTAAGGTTTAGATGTGTGATTGGGAAAAACAAGGAAGCAAATAGATGTTTCATTAGCCACATAATGTTTCATATACTTTTGTAAATTTAAAATATTGGCCTTTTTTCCTAATAATATAGTTATTTAAGCACTATGGTTACAAACATGTTTGTAGTTGGGTTGCAGTCATGAAAAGTACACTCCCCTACACCAGTGCAACCTTCCCGCCACCAATGGCCCCATCTTTCTCTTCCCCCATCCCTACCTGTCTTCAAGACAAGCATTCTATTTCTCTTCCTATCATTGTCAAGGTAGTTAGTGTAGATATTTTTTTTAACTAGGGTCAACAAACTTTGTAGTAAGTTTCATATCGTGGGCTGGTCCTTTTAACCCTCATCTCTATTGTCTCTGGTTATTATTACCATATTTTCTTTTATTTTTCTTAAATTCTACAGATGAGTGAGACTATTCTGTGTCTATCTCTCTCCCTCTGACGTATGTCACTCATCATAAGAGTTTCCATGTCCATCCATGTATAGGAAACTTTCATGAATTTATTATTCCTAATTGTTGCATAATATTTTATTGTGCATAAGTTTCTTTAGCCACTCATCTGTTGTAGGGCCTCTGGGTTGTTTCCAGATTGTAAATATTGCTTCATATACTTTTATACTGGTAGTACTTTTTAAGAAAAAGAAATAGTAAAATGTAAGTGTATTTATTCTGGTAAACTATTTTGTACTGGTAGATTGAGCTTTGTTGCTTATAGTAGCATAAAGGATTAACAGTATGATAAGATGTGTTGAAGTCTTGATTTGAACATTGCTAAAGCTAGTAGTATGAGCCAAATACTGCTGGTGTGGCCCTAAAATAAAAAACAACAGTAAAAAGGAACAGCTTCAGAATTTGAAGAACAGAGGGACCACAAACAGGAAATAAAGAATAGGAGTAGGGGGTCATGATTCAAAATACAAGGTTGAAAACCAGTCTTTTAGAGTAGCTGCTTTGCAAGCATATTGTCACAACTTCGAATTCTTAGTTTTGCCATGCATGATTATAGTGGCTCTTTTATTGGAAGTTGGCATTTTTGTAGTCTATGATTCCTGCCACTGAATGTGGTTTCTGGCAAAATCACAGCCAGTTATGCACAATCACCAGAAAAGAGTATAATCTCCATTTGGCAACACAAGAAGAATGTTTGTGAGTTTATGATGAAAGTATATAACATCTGGTAAGCATATATGCGAGTCTGGCGTCAACTTGCAATTAACACTACAACTATCATTTTCATGGCTTCAACTAGAATGTGACTGGCACCAAGTAAATGTAAAATACATTGGAAGGAATAAAAATTCCTCACAGTACACTCTGTAAGCACAGCAACCTGTATTCTTCCACAAACAACACAGTTAAAAACGTGTTAAAAAGTCAGGTGTGTGTGTGTGTGTGTGTGTGTGTGTGTGTGTGTGTGTGTTTGTCCTTGGCAATCATAACAACATCAAAAACAATAAGGTAAAAGAGAGGGCATAAATTAAAAAGTAGAATAGGAATGTTTTCATTACGTAATAATTGTTATAATATCTGAAATAACCGCACCATTTCAAAGGCGAAAGAAAATATTACATATAGGCTAAACTTAAACATATATTTTATTCAAAAGGAAAAAAATTTGAATTTCTCATCGGTTTTTAAAAGTCTCTTTTGTGTCCTGTGACATAAAGGATTCTTTTAGTTGTGGAGGATTTTGTATTTTAAAACACATTAACTTTTCCCTTGTTCAAAATCAAGCTATCAAAGACATGGAAATAAAGATTGTGGGTGTTGGAAAGGTTGGAAGACATGTCTTGGTCGATCAATATATCTAAGTAAGAAAGCTACCTCTAACTTATGAAGTCACCTATTGATTCCTTGAAGTCCTACATTTTGCCCCTAATCTCTTTGATTCATTATTATTAATGGAATGATGTAAGTTTATAATATCCAGTTTTTGAGGATGTTGGTTTGTGAAATGATATTAATGTGACCACTAAGATTTATGCAAGATATGTACAACCTTTCTAAATCTGATATTCTGCCAGCTTCTCTCAGAATCCTTCAGTCCTGATTAACCCCTTTCTACTTGTCAGCTGCATGCACACTTCTACCAATTGTTCTCAATTTGACCCAGATTGATGCTGTGACTTATGTACTTGGTCATTCTCAATACTTGGGTAGCCTTTTTTGTTTGTTTGTTTGTTTTTGGGCCACATCTGGAGACATTGTGGGGTTACTACTGACTCTTCGCTCAGAAATCACTCCTGGCTTGGGAGACTAAATGGGACGCCAGGGATCAAACAATGGACCATCCGAGGTTAGCTTGTGCAAGGCAAACACCCTACCACTTGCACCACTGCTTCGGCCCCGTTGGCTTGTCCTTTTACTTCTCTTGACATTATCTTAAATTTATTGTTGTTGCTCAAAACTGTATAAAGTCAAACTAGATAAAGGGATACTTTTAAAGATCTATTATTCTCAAAAATCAAATAAAAGCAGAGATAATGCGGAGTTGAGGCAAGTCAATGTAGATGCACAATTGTCTGTCATGAACTTAAAGAATTCATCATGCTTAAAGTCTAAAACACACAGTAGCTAAACAGAGAACCTCCTCCCCAATTAAATGAATTGTGTTAATTTCTGAGTGTATTTCTTTTAAATAAGCTGTGAATGTGCAACAGTTTATTTTTAAAAATTGTTAAATTTGTTTGATAATTTTATCAAAAGTATGTTTTAGAAGAAGGGTCTTTCCTTGCTCAAAATGTGACCTCTAATTTTTATGTTTGGGACGTAGATGCTTAAAAAACAAGTTTGAGTCCCTGGAGCAATAGGATAGCAGGTATAGCATTTATGTTACAAGTAGCCCACTTAGGTTCAGTTTCAGGCATCCTGTATTGTTCCCAGACCATGTTATGAGTAATGCTTGATCACAGTGCCAGGAGAAAACCCTGGGTAGCACCAGGTGTATTCTCAAAACAAAAACAGCTAAATATGAGTTTGAGATGTTTAAAGTCAAGAATGTTACTAAGAAATGGAATCTCAAAAGTAATTTAATCATTAACCATGAAGCCGACTTGAAGACAACTTCAAATTATCCACAGTGTATGCATTCCATATATATTACAGATAATCGCTTTGAGAGAAGTAGATCAAAAGGAACAAAGTTAACATGTAAGTATTGAAAGGATATTTAGATTGAACAGTATAGAGTTCCTGTGTAGAACAGTAGCAAGTGAGATTATACATGCGAAAATAGAGAAAAAATGGTAAGAGGAATACGGAAGGCAGATTTTTTAGTATCCTATAATTTCACTCTTAAATTGGAAGCGATTGGAAATTTGGGGCAGAGAAATGACATTATGACTTTACCTGAATCTAATCATAACATAATATATAAAAGATAATAGAGATAATATTTTTAATACCACTTCTTACCATACTACTATCAAAATAATTACTTCTTTCTACAATAGTCTTTTAGGGTTTTTTGATATTTGGATAGTGGATTAAAAGGGATGAGGTTGATGAGATAGGCAAATTACAAAATCATTTGTATCATGCAAGTGAGAGAGATAGATCAGAGAGATAATAGTTTTGATACTGACATTTAGAATAGAAGTGTCTTGCAGTTTGAAGAGACATATTTTTTGGTTAAGATATTCTACATAGGCTATAAAAACCATTTAAAAAGTTTAAGGAGACTATGACTTTGTCTTAGTCTAATTTTTGACTATTAATTGTGAAATACAGATCAAGTGAATTAAGATAGTGTTACTATCGCTGTTTTTTTTTTTTTTTTAAGGTTAAAAGCAAGGGCTTTGGACATATACAGATTCTGAGGACCATTAGCATTCACATTCTCCTGTCAAAGTGACATTTGAATTTAGACATGGGAGAAATCTTGGCTAAAGATATTTACTTTGATGCTGTCAGCATAGTAAGTTTTAAAGAACCAAGATTGCAAAAGGTTGTCAAAGGATTGAATGAAACTAAAGAGAAGACAAATGATGCATTTTGAGAACTTTTCAGTGCAATGAGCTCATTTTTCAGAGATGGTTAACAAAAGGAGATCCAGAAAGAATAACCAGTGAGACAGGGAGAAAGCAAAAAGTGTGGGGCACCTGAACATCAACTGAAGAAAGTTTTATAAAGAGAGACGGACTATTTCAAATGGATGAGATCATTTTAGTTGGAGGAGAACTGAAAAAAAAAGCCATTCCATTTATTTTTCTTAAAAGCATGGCTATTTTGGAAAAAGCTGTTTTAGTGTAGATGTAGAATCTAAAATCTAGTTTAGTCACAGTCAAGAGAAAATGGAAAGAGAAGTATTAAAAACAGTTGTGAGAGACATTATTATGATTTTTATAGGAAATTGTGCTAGAGGTTCAGAGAAAGAGTACAGCAGGCAATATACATGCCTCATGCACAGCCATTCCCATGCAATTGAAGCATTCCATAAGGTCTCATGGAAACTGCCATGTATTTCTGAGTACAGTACAGATAGTTTTCTGAGAACTACTTACTGTGTCCTAAAACTAAAACAAAAAAATAAAGAAACAATATAAAAATTTAGAAACTCTTAAATGAGTCTAGGTTTAGGTGAGTTTGAGATATTTTCTTTTTATTTGATTAGTGGCTCTCAAGTGGTTTGCATAAGGCTCACAGACCCACAGGCAATACTTTACCAACTAACTGTGGTTCAGTGCTAGGGATACATGATGCCTTAGAGCCTAGACCTTGTAGTACCTGGGGTTACACATAGCTTGGGAGCCCCTAGGGATCTAGCTAGTATGTGCTTCAACTGTTGAACTTCTTTAGTTGAAAGAGATAAAGAAAATATACTGTACTGGAAAAAACATAACAGTAGTTTACTTGCTGATTACAAATTGAAACTAAGGAACAGTATTTTTCAGGTGTTTGAAATAAAATTAGATTTTTGTGAGCAAGAAAAAAAATTGGAAAATACTTAGTGATGAAGCTTTTGGGTGAATAGGTCTGAAAGTTTATCCATTTTTTTTCTGTTGCTTTCCAGAGGTTTCTGAGGAAAAACAAAATCGTCATGGAAATGAAAGTCTGAGTCAGAGGAGAGAGGTGGAAGTATAGTGTGGTTAGTATAACATTAGGAGTTAGTGTTTAATAAACAGTGGGAGAAATGAACAGACCAGGAAAGATCAAAGAACAAATGGCATCTGATAGAGGGCTAGTTTCTGAGATATACAAAACACTCATAGTGTTCAATAATAAAAAATATAATCAAAAATGGCAAGAGAAGATGAATTAACATCACCTATTTTCAGGAAAATGAAATTTGAATAATTATTAGATACCTCCTCACATCAGCAAGAATGTTTAATATTAAAAAGGACAGAAACAACCATTGTTCGAGTGCTTGCAAGAAAAAAGATAGTCACATAGACATTGGTTAGAAATATCATCTGGAAACATCTTTTTGAAAAATACTATGGAAAACTTACAATAGAACTCACATTGGCCCCAACCGTTCCACTTCTGCATGTACATCCCAAGAATACAAAAGCACTTATTCAAAAAAAGATACTTTCAACGTATTCACTGTAGTCTATTGATGAAGTAAAACATGAAAATAAGCCAAGTATCCTATGAGAGGAGTGGATAAACAAATAGTGGCATGTATATCAATGGAATATTATTGAGCTACTAGAAATAATTATCTTTTTTGTTTGTTTATTTGTTTTGTTTTGAGCCACACCCGGTGACACTCAAAGTTACTTCAGGCTGTGTGCTCAGAAATCCTTCCTGACTTGGGGGACCATATGGGACACCCTAGAATAGAACCTTGATACGTCCTAGGTCAGCGTATGCAAGTCAAATGTTCTACTGCATGCACCGCTGCTCTAGCCCAAGAAGGAATTATCTTGACTTTTTCTACAGCCTTGATGGATAGAAGGGCTTATGTTAAGATAAATTAAGGAAGAAGGACAGGTACTGTATAAGCTCACTCATATAAGGGCATATAAAGAAATAAAGCCAAGGGGGTGAGCAGTATCAGATTTCAGCAAGCCTTGGACTTTGAATACAGAACTGGGGTTACTAAGTGTGGGGAGTGGTTGCAATTAGAGAGAGAGACTAAAAATAATACCAGAATAGTTGGAGGCCAGAGAGATAGCACAGCCTTGGATGAGGATGACCCAAAAGAACTTAGGTTCGATTCCTGACATTCCATATGGTCCATGGAGCCTGCCAGGAGCAATTTCAGAGCTAAGAGCCAAGAGTAACCCCTGAGTGTCACCAGGTGTGGCCCCAAAACGGAAAACACATGCACACAAACCTCCAATCACCAGAATAACTATGAAGAGTCTTGATGTAGACTGGATGAAGAAGAGCAGTAGTAGAACATAAACCACTGTAATTCTATTATTTTACCTATAAAAAATGTAAGTAATAGTCAACTCTTCTTGTCTCAGCAACAATATTAAAATGTCCCCCAAATTTGAAAATACATGAAAGGATATTTTAAAATAAATTCTTCTAAAATTCAATCTCTGTTTACCTTCATTTCACTGATTTGTTTATATATATGTATATATACATATATATATACATGTATATGTATATGTGTATATATATATATGCTATGCATTGGACTAGATGAAGAGAAAAAAGAGAACTTAACTCACTAAGCAATTTCATAGGTGTCAGTCACTATGAGTCAAAACATTCACTTATTCGTTGTTTTGTTTTGGGGTGGTGGGGCCCACACCCGTTTGATGCTAAAGGGATAATCCTGGCTAAGTGCTCAGAAATTGCTCCTGGCTTGGGGGGACCATATGGGATGCCAGGAGATAGAACCAGGGTCCTTTCTTGGCTAGCACTTGCAAGGCAGACACCCTACCTCTAGCACCAACTCAATAACCCCCAAAATTCACTTATTTTTAGTGTAATTTACTTTACTTGCACGAGGCTGACCCGAAAGGACTTAGGTTTGATTTTCGGTATTCCATATGGTCCATGGAGCCTGCCAGGAGCAATTTCGGAGTGAAGAGCCAAGAGTAACTTTTGGGAAATAAACTTGGTTGTACTCAAGGTGTACTCTTAGCTCTGTGCTCAGATTTATTTCTGTCAGGCTTGGGTAATCATATGGGGGTGCTGTGAATTGAATGAGTTCAGAAGTTTCCAAAACTTTCATTTCACTATTGCTGCAGACTCTCCACTTATTTTAGACATACATTGCTCTCTTGTTCATTGTTTATTTCAGGGCTATAACGTTGGCCAAGTCCCAATAAAAGTCTTTTAGATGAGAATTAGTGGAAGGGATTTAGAAATTTATTTAAAGTACAGACTTCATGCTGAATGGACACCGTCAACAGATCATATTTGAAATATTTTCATGCAAGCTGAATATTATAGTACCTGTTAGTGTGATGAAGCCATCTTCTAAAGTTTGCATTTAGTTGTAATATGTTAAACACTCAAAAACAAATTCCTTATGAGAGAACCAGATAGAAGATACATAATACATACATATAATGTTTAATCAATTACAATTTATATTTACATTTATCTAGAGGTTGAGAAAGCTATTTTTTTGGCTATGCTAGCTTCATTTACATTATGTTAAATTACTTAGGCATAATTTTTTGAATGTCCAAACACTTTATAAGAAATTTCTTCAAAATATTGAAGAAGATATTGCAACTGAGGAGACATTTTGTTAATAATATGCCCAAAGATAAAAATATTATATATGTATGTGATGTATGTGTTATGAACATATAACTTGCTATAGTTATATTGTTTATTTTAATTTCAGGCAAAATGCTTTTATATTCAGTTTCCTAGATTTTATATTGCTCCTTTATTTCACACTAGTCTATATTTTACTATTACACAGAAAATTTATTTCAATTATGGTAATAAAATCCAAACCCATTTATCCCTCTTCTAAACCCATATATGATAAATTTATATTTCAAACCATAGCAGATATTTTATATCTCATTCTTCCTCTTTCTCACTTCTCTTCCAAGACCTCCCTGCCGCAAATTTTTACCAACCTAAAGAAGGTCAGGGGGTGTGATAGGAAGATGCCTGGGAACCCACACATCACAAGAAAAACCCAAAAGACAATGGGAAAAACTGTACTTCCAACATAGGCATAAGAACTGTGTAATACACCACCTCGTTACCTGCTCTCCCCCAAATGTAAGGTAGTTTTTTGCACCACTTTGGTCCTTTAAAAACTTCGCTAACTCATTTTAGTTCTTTTTTTTTTTTTTCTTAAATTTATTTATTTTTTCTTAACTGTTGGTCCTATATATACATTTGCGAGCACATACATTTTTATTTATTTTATTTTATTTTATTATTATTTTTTTTATCATTTTTGGATATGTGACCTGTGTCTGTTATCCCCTCTGGCCACCCCCAATCACACCAACAATACAACGTAGCTCCTCCTCCCCCTGCAAAGACACACTAAATAATGGGGAAATCTTACATATAAAAAAAAAAAGAGCGGGCCCGGAGAGATAGCACAGCAGCGTTTGCCTTGCAAGCAGCCGATCCAGGACCAAAGGTGGTTGGTTCGAATCCCGGTGTCCCATATGGTCCCCCGTGCCTGCCAGGAGCTATTTCTGAGCAGACAGCCAGGAGTAACCCCTGAGCACCGCCGGGTGTGACCCAAAAAAACCAAAAAAAAAAAAAAAAAAAAAAAGAGCTCTTATCTACTAGAGATAGGAACTCATAGTTGTTTACAATACAGGGGTATCTCCTACCTTGAAAATATGTCATGTGGAATCACTTAGATCTCAGATGATTAGATGCCATTCATCCAGCCTTGAACCCTGGATCCCAGACATAGAATCGGCACAGCTCTTCACAACAGCTGCAGGAAACAAACTCCATCCGGGACAGCCTTAATACTGCGGGGTCAACAACAAGGGCCAGCTCTAACATGATATCCTGACAAAGAGGAAAATGTGAACAACTTGACCTTAGAGCAGATTAGCCTACCTTACCAGCTAACGTCAAGACAAAACCAGAAGACTCGGCACCCTTTGGTAGGTCCAAAAGCCAAGATCGTGACTTACAGATGACTGGCTACTAGAACCATGACCAGACAGTATACATCTTGGGACCAATAAAAAAGCCCTAGTTTAGGGATTGAACTATGACTTGCACAATAAGCATGATCCCCAGTCCCAAAGGTCTGACAGAGACAACTGCAACAGAATGGGCCTTCTGGAAGCACAAAGAAAGACGCTAACCTAGGTGCCATCCTAGGTTCAGTGCAAAGACCAAGGTCACCAACCACAGAAGATGGACTAAAACGACACTGAGGTAACGGAACCTCTAGAACCACAAAGGCTGACTTCACCATAAGTCCTACCTCAGGATCTGTGCAGATACTGAGACCTCTAAACACAGAGCTCTGAGTGTATCACCCTGGACAGAACAGAAGTCTTTCACACACCAAAAAACACCACCGGGAGAATAAATGATCCTGAGCAAAGTCTAGAGCTGATCCCATGACAGTATACTCCAAGGACGGAGAAACCCCATATTTCTTAGGCCATGTGAATTCCTTTTCGAATGACCCCAATATTTACTGTGCCAGGGCAGGAGGGGAAAAAACAAAAATGCAAAAAGCACAAAACCTTGGTATTTTATATATATATATATATCTTTTACCTTCATTTATTATTGTTATTATTATTTTTATTTACCTATCTATTTTGGTCGATTTCTCTGTTTGGGTGTGATTATTGAAATCGTTGTCCCCAATTATACTTATTTTTTTCTATTCTTTTCTTTTCCTTCGTTATGTGCTATGCCATGTTTCTTATTTCAAGACCATGGCGTGCTTTTGGTTTGTTTGTTTGTTTTTGTTTTGTCTTTTGTTTTTTTGTTTTGCTTTGTTTTTCGTCTGTTTCTTGTGGTGCTTATCGATATAGCTGGAGTCCTCACTGGATAATTGACACTTTTTTTGGTACTGGTGGAGTGTTTCACCTTCTTTCTCTCCTTCATCTCCCAAATCGATGATGAGAGCCTCTAGAAGGATTCCACCCATTTTGGGAGTATTAGACTCCTACCCCAGTTTATTTTACCTCCTCCTTTTCAGGCAAAACCACGCAACTTGAACTAGCTAGTCCTGCCTACAGTTAGAGGGGGAGATAAGGGAGGCATCAAGACCAAACAGATGCAAGACTACTAAGTAGTGGGTTGGATACAGAGGGGACCACATATTCTAGCCGCCCTGGGGGTGAGGGAAGAGGAAATGGGAGGTAGGACAAAAACGGAGGGGTAGGGAGGGCAATTTGGGGATGGGAATCCCCCCTGATTTTATGTAAATATGTACCTAAAATGTTATTGTCAACAATATGTAAGACACTATGATCAAAATAAAAATTATATTAAAAAAAAGAATATATTACAATCAATTATACAATGAATTATAATATATTATTGTATAATTATTATGTAATCAATATGTTACAAGTAGTTACACAATTAATTATAATTATATTATGTTATTAATGTATGATTATAACATTATATCATCACTATATTATATAATAATCATGATATATTGTTATATTATGATAATAATTATTTATTGTGATTAATATATTATATAATAAAGTATATATAGGAATAACTGTACATATTAGAGGAATGCATATTAAGTGAGCAGTTCATGGTTTTTATGGATTGTGATGTCTGTACTAAGCCCTAATATATATATATGGCATTAAATAAGCAAAAAATTAAAAATACATCTTAAAAAAAAAAGAAATCGCAAGCTTAGGGGACCCTGCATTCTTTATTTTTATAAGAAGTTCCTAAATGAGACTTTTTAAAATTAAATAGCCCATTGATGGTATTTATACCCTGAAAAACAACTGCTACAATATTAAAGTGATGATGTCTCTATAAAAGACTATTTTAAATTTTTTTGTTTATTTTTGGGACACTTTTCAGTGGCTGTTATCTCAATGCTTGAGGTTTTCTTCTAGCAGTGCTCAGTAACATGCAGGACAATGCTGAATGAAACAGTTGATTTTCTCATGGAAAACGTGTGATAATTCCCTTCCCCTCTATTAAATAAGTCTTTAAATTGTGTTTCTATTTACTTTTTTGCAAAATAAATTGAAAGGTTTTATTTTCCTTTTGTTTTGTGACTTTATTGGTTAGAATAAACTAAATATATAAGCAAATGCAGTTGTTATAATGTTCTCTTAGTATGGTCTGTTTATTGTGATATCAAGCAAATGTCACAAATTAGTAATTTATATTAGGATTTACTATGAATCTCTCTATAAATTCTGTAGTTTGAATATACTGTGAATTTTATAGCATATATAGACAGATACAAATGTATTCTACTAGCTGAATAATGACAGAATTACTTATTCCAGAGACTGAAGCTTAAATAGCTTTTTTGATCAGTGTAGCACACTGATATCCACAAGTAGAATTCATAAAGGGTCAATGTGAATGTAATTCCTTTCAAAATCATTATTTCTTCCTTCTGTTTTGTGCTTAATTTTAATAAATGGCAAAGAACATGGAGTTAAAATGTAAGGAAGAAACATACAATGGAGAAAAACAATGATACAGTTAAAGCTTTTTGGAAAGAGCAACAATATTGGTGCACAATGATACTTAACATTTTATTTTTTTATTTTATGTTTTTTGATACTTACTATTTTAAAAAAGATGACTCTGTGATGAGCAATACTGATACTGTGATTATGACTGATTCATACTAATCACTAATGATCAATACATGCTATATTAACTATATATTTATACAGAGATATGTGTATTAAAGAAATGTGTAATAGAGAGTTGATGTAAAATAATGTCACAAACTGAGATGTTATAGTTTGGCACTAGCAAATTGGTTAAGAAAAATATAATTAAGAAAAAATAGAGGTAAAATATAGAGAAATAAAAGGAAATATTTGATCAGAAACAGAATTTTTTCAGAACAAAACTGTATAATGTTTTTGTTATGAATTTGAACTCTGAGAATTGAAAATAGTACTCAGAGGTACAGAGGGCATGGTGTTATGTGATGGAGGCCTTGCTTAAATCCCTGGTAACTCAAGACTGAAAATTTTTGAGAACAATCCATGAGCACAGAGCAAGAAGAAGCCCCTGAGCACTTCCAAGTATAGACCCAAATCAAATTATAAACTAAACAGAATATAAAAGGTTGAGATTGCACAGCATTTATCTTGCATACAGCTGACCTAGGATAGACTTGGGTTTGATCTCTAGCATCATCCCATATTGTCCCCTGTGCCTGCCAGGAGCAGTTTCTGAGCTAACAACCAGGAGTAACCCCTGAGCACCACGGATTGTGGTCCAAAAACAAAAACAAACCAAAAAGAATAGAAAAAGCCATGGATTATAGAAACAATCTCTTCATTTGAAAGGCAGATGTCATTCATACCTGAACATTTATATAATTATTTTTATAATTATTATACTTATAATTTATAATTATTTATATATATTCTGTGATTATATAGAAGCTTGCATATTTGTATGTGATGAATTATTTGTAATAGTGCATATGTATATGTGTGTTTGTGAAGGTGTTAATGAGGCTACATGAGCATACATTATAGATGTATTATAGAGCATATATGATTGATACATGTAAGTATGTGAGTAGACTCAGAGTACTTAGAATACTTGGCACATAGTAAGTCCTCATGGAGGAGGAAGAATATAGCAATAAAAGAAATGGCACTAAAAGGGAAGGATGGAAATAATAAGGGTAGTGGCTATGATTGGAATATTTTATCTATAAGACAATTTGAGTGGAATTAGCATCCTTTGTCTTCAAAAGACTGTGAATTACTCAAGAAGATTAATTATAAAGGATTGATTTCAAAGCTACGAAAAGAGGCAAAAAGTCAAAAGGTGATTCTGCAGAGAGAGGTGTATGTTAATCTAGGATATAAATAGTTCATAAGTCCAAGAAAAAGGAAATTACTTAGATTTTTTTTCAAAACATTTCTTTGATTTGATTTTAGAGCATTAAATCTGAGTTTTGTAACATAATTGTAAAGAGTAGAGATTTTATCTGATGTATTAATATATCTTTGTAAATCCATTTATTTATGCTCCAGAAACATTTAAATTATATGGATTTATGGAGAAGTTTCTGGGATTTTCAGCAATGCTTTCGAGTTATATCTTGCCTTGTTTTTGTTTTTGTTTTTTCTCCTTCTGATATCGCATTAAAGTTTGGCTTATTTTAGCTGAAAAATTTTCTGTGTTTATTATGCCAATTCATGAGCTTTAAAAGTTAACTTTGAACAGTATTTATTAAATGTTTGCACAAGAAGAATTTATGTCTCGTGGAGGAGGGTAAATATACAAGTTAAATATACCAAGAGTGCCACATAGTTAGTAACTATCTTTACTTCTGCTTGCTGCTAAAATATTTAATTAACATATTAAAGATTATCTAGATTTTAGATGCAGAAGCATTATTCTGTCAACATGCAAAAATGTACCAATTTTTATTATATAAATTTCTTTTATTGCGCTCTAATGTGAAATTATAAAATAGATCTGCTCTGTTTACAATGAAAGTACTAAGGAAGCAGTTAAAAGAATAGTAAAATTAATTTCTAAATTTCATAATTCTTAAAACTTAATAAGTCCATGGACTAGACTGTATATTAGTCTCTCATGGGTATTGGAATATTTTTTCTTTAAGTGAAAAAAATTTGGGTTTGTTTACCATATTTAGTTGGAAAAAATAAATATTTTGGAAGTTTTCTGAGATCCATTTAATTTATATAAAATAAAGCAAATCAAAACAATATTTTATATACAGTTGAAGAACAAGAATAAAGTTTTGATAGAATGATTTTTCTTAAATTTATCTAGCCAATTAGTGGGACATATAATTTTAGTGATTGAGCTTCAATGACTTCTTGCTTGAGAAGTTCAGTAAGAGAAAAGGGATTACTATAAAATACTAAGTATAATTGGTATAAAGTTTTAGTTGTATATTGATAAATGCAAAACTTGGAACATATTGACTAGGGATTTCAGAACATTTCTGACACACCTAGTGATCCTGAGTATACTTATTGTTCTGTGCTGGGAATTGTTCTCAGGACTCACACATTAAAATGTACTCAATCCATTGAATTATCTATATGGCCCAATATATAACTTTATTTTTATATAAAATTTTTTACTAATTAGCTATAAAATTATGTAATCTTTTGGTAGCTAGTTGGATTTAGAGAGTATCTTGTTGAATGAAGTTAGTCTGAAGGAGAGGGACAGACATAGAATGATATATTTCCAGAAACATAGGAAGGGAATAAAAAATGAGCAAAGGCAACTGGTGTACAGAACTGAACTTATTAGGATAGGAACAAGTTGCAAAGATGAGTGTACTGAGTTGTTTTTAGAGGAGAGAAGACACTTCGATAGATTTTTGGTTTTGGACTGTTGTATGCATAAAACCCTATCAATATCAGAGTTGTCAATCACAGTGCCTTAGATTAAAAAATATTCTTTTTGTTTTTTGGGATATTCTTACGTTTGCTCAGGGCTTTGTTCTCAGGCTTACTCCTTCTGGAACATGGGGGTCCATATGGAGTTTTGGGAATTAACATGGGTTGGCCACATTCAAAGTGAATGTTTTACCTAGTAAAATTACAATTACTCTGACCCACAATGATCTTTATACATTTAATTTACTTATTTAATTTTCAAATACCCATAAAATGTTATCCAGAGATTTACCAGAGATGCTTGATGAAAGTAAAATTCTAATTTATTGACTTCATGGGCAGGGCACCTATGTGTGTCCTCCAAAACATTAGTAAAGGTATATTTTCCTGTTCTATTTTAGAAAGAGCTGATTTCTAACTTGCAATTATTTTTATATTTTTATTTAAGCACCATGATTATAAACATGTTTTTATTTGGGTTTCAGTCATAAAAAGAACACCCCCCTTCATCAGACCAACATTCCCATCACCAATGGCCCCATTCTCCCCTTTGCAATTTATGTCACTTTGCTTAATTTTTCTAGAAGTTTGGAAGTTCAGGCTGATATATATCAAATAAATCAAAGGTAATTTAATACAAAAAATCTTTTATCATTTTCTGTAATGGTAATTTTCTTAAAATATCATCATAATGTCATTGAATGAAATTCACAGTTATCGATATCATGAAGGCAGGATTTCCCATGAATAGACTTATAATTTATTTGGAGAATGAGAAGACATATTGAAGATATAGTGCACAAAATGATCTAGAATTTACTGAGTACTAAATTCATAGAAGATAAAAAGAAAAGTCACTGGAATTCAGTAGTGAGAAGTTAAAATATATTGAAGTAGTTAGGTAAGTTTCCTTACATAGGAGAAATAAGATTACTGTCAAAGGAAAAGTAAGACCTAGACCACAATTGATAGATATATTTCAACTTGAATGAGTATTCGAAGTTATATGGCTTCTTGACTGATGTTAAAAATTATGCAACTAGATATCAATGCATTAGAATATCACTCTTACTGACAGGAACGTTGAGTTGCAAAATGTAGTTATTATTTGAAGCCAGAATATGGTCTACTGGTTCTGCCTTATAGCAATGGGTCAAGAACTTCCCTTTCTCACAGCCAAATTTATCTGATAGCCAGCACTGCTTATAGTGCATTGAGCCTAACAATAATGGCCCCTGAGCACAGAATCTGTTATAATCCCCCAAATGCCAATGAGGGACAAATCCCTTCCTTCAAATCTACTAAAATGTCTTATGGAGGGATGTGACAGGTTAGATTCTTAACAGCTACTAGAAGAACCTAAGGATACCTCACAATCCATTGATGTCATAAGTAGAAATCCTGAGAGAGCAAAGGGAGAAAATAATGATCTACTTCCAATATAATAATATTCTATATAGTATAATATCTAATAAATAAGAGGCAAAGAAAAGGAAAGATGTTAATTTACCCTAGAGACAAATAAATTCCAGGAATTCAACATAGTATAAATGTATATATTTATCATGCATAAAGATGTGTATACTCAATTTCTAGCACTTTTTATGCCTAGCAGGAGTTTAAAAATGTGAATAAAAAATGAATTCAACTGTATCTGAAAAAATATGTAGTAAGGGATTGGTGATGCATCTGTGGAATAATTTCTTCCTCAAAGAGGGTACATATAGATAATCTAGTAAAGGATATCTATGATTCAGAAAGAAATGAAAACAAGGGTAGGCAATTTAATGCAAAAGAATAGTACTGATATTTCTTTGGTTATTAGTTCAGTACTGGAGAATGCTGGAAGATGGATAGAATTATTTCTTATGATATTCTTACTCCTCACAAAGGCCTTGCACTTCTAACTTTATTCTATCATTTTTCTTTTCCATTTTGCAACTATCAGCAAATGGGCATTCATATCTTGTCATAATACCATGCTCCGTTCCCTCCCTTTCTTCTTTGGCTGACTAAACTTGTTCTGAATGTTCCAGACAATTCTTTCTGCATAATAGTTTCTCTTTGTGAGGTGGCCAATTGCCTGGAGGTTTTTGAATAGGAAATTTAAGCTTGGGAAGAGGGGTTAATAATCATAAGAACTCCTACAAAAACTATTTAAATTATTCTTCTTGTCTTTTGATATTTCCTGAGTAGATTTTAGTCTATGGTACTTATTAGACCAGAAGCATTTTGAAGGCATTTAGCCCACTTTCAGGCTCATGATATGTTGAAATAATATATTGAGATTTTTCTTTTGGCAGGAAATCTGCATCACTTTGATCAAATTTTGTCCCAAAGAATGTATATTTGTAATTTCTGTTTTGGAATGATGGACAAAGGAAGTTAATAATTGTGATACTGTGACCCTGATATATTTATAATGTGATGTTACTACATTAATATGACCTAGATTCAAATTCTTAGTGAGATATTAAAAATTTTGGAGATATTAGCTTCAGTATATGCACCTTTATTATGAAAACAATATACTTTTCCAAGTTTACCTTATAAAATTTTATTAGCATGTAATATAAAAATGGAAATTAGAAAGTCCTTTATAAATTTACAAAATTTCAAAGTAACATCTGAGACAATTAAAGTAGGCTAAAAGATCATTCATTGCCAATTCCTTAATTAAAAGTGTCCTTTCTTGTTCGAAGTTCATTCAACTCTGTACTGTATTCATCTCAAAATCATCCTAAACAATACAGCCAGGAACTCTCAACAAAAGCTTTTGACACATTTAATATTTCATTGCTATCTGGGCATACACACATTTAAAAACTAGAAATCTAGGAGGACCACTTATATTTAAATGGATATTTATTCATGAAGAAGTACTACAGAATTAAAATTTGGTTTTGATATGTAGACTTTAGTTTTATTTGGGGCCTGCTTGGGAGTACTGGGCATCATACATGTCATGGATACCCTCTGCTAGTGAGATACCTCCTTGTCCTGTATTTTTTTTTACAATCTTTATCTTATCATAGAGAACGTTTGTTTATGAGTGTCAATTCTAGAAAGGAGTCTTTTCTGGGTATTGTAATGTGAAAGAATAAAACTTATATATAATGTTTGATGTTAGAATCCAAATGAACAATATACTTTGTTTTTTCATGGAATACTTGCCATCATTTGTATTAGTTATATTTAATGTTAGTTTATAAAGTAAAGATTCTCTCCACCATGATCTGAATATATTTTAAATAACCTTTATTCTCATCCTTATTTTAGTAGATAGTGTTTAATCATTTAGTAGAGATTGTTAAGCCTAAAAATTAGAACACAACCATTATTTTCAAGAAAAGTTTGAAAACAAATTCCTCTATAAATACTCACAGTCTATAAAGTATATGTTGGACACTAAAGCAGTGGTATGAAAAGAATTGGTAATTTGCAGCAAGTTGCCCTCTGAAATAATTAATTTAAATTACATAAGATATTTTTGTGTTATATAATAAATACAGCCATTTCCTAAATTCTTAGTTTTATTTTGTAATAATAATATATTTGTCAGTAACTTGACTAATAAATATCGCTTTAAAATGTTAACTACTCATCAGTATACATTAGTGGGAATATATATTTTTAATTTTTACATTCTGTGCATTCTGTGCCTATACATGACACTTGCCATTGTAAAATGCTATGATGGATAAGTGAATAAAAGACAAAAATACTCTGGATACAAAATAGTCTGTCCTTTGCCACATTAGAAATTTTTGCCTTTGGAACATAAGAAAGAAAAGTTTTTCTAGACCCTCTCTATTTTTATCAGAAAATAAAAAGAAAAGGGATTTTATTTTCCCTCAACTCTATTTTTCTCCTAATTCCAACTTATTTTTCAGTACCAGCTGTGATCCTTACCAATCAATATTTTTAAAGGCAATGACTAATCTTTGACTTCATTTACTCCCCCAAGACCAGTGTGTGGATGACCTTAACACTTTTCTTTGCTTTGCTAGAGATTAGAGGAACAAGCAAACCACATCAATAAATATTTGACGGAAACTCTATTTAGTACAGCTTTGTTGTTCCACAGATGCTTAATAATGATGAGGGTTTTTAGGACCTCTTTATGGAGAAATAGCTCTTTCCTATATCTTGAAGGCAGAAAGTCAAGATTTCAACTATGCAACAAAGGTAAAAAGAGGAATAAGTTTCATAAACTGTTTTCATTCTTCAGAGATGGCCAAAACCTTGACTCTGACTTTGGCTTATGTTACAGTACTGTTAAATATATTTTAAAAAGTATTAAGTCACCATGATTTAAAAAGTTATTCAGAGTTGAGTTTTAAATATATAATGTTCTAGCACCAATCCCAATACCCATGCCAACTACAGTCTACTAGGGTTCCAAGGTTCCCTTCCACCATTTTGCTTGCCTGCTAGTCAGGCAAGTTTTTAAATTTAGCTGTTGTAATGCCTATTCTTTGTTTTCACTATTGTTAACGCTGTGGTTTATATATATATATACACATACACATACATACATACATATATATACATATATATATATACATCGTTCTATATTTATATTGTCCCTTTATGTTACTAATGTACATGAGGCCATTGATACTTGTCTGCATAAACAATGGATTACTATATATCCTAAAGCAATAATCAAATCATGTAACTAAATAGCAAATTATAAATATTAAGTGTATTGAATCTAGAGTGATAGGACAGTATGTAGGATGTTTTCTTGCATGCAGTCAACTTAGGTACCTTCCCTGGCATATCATATGCTTCTGATCCTGCCATTAATGATACCTAAGTATAAAGCCAGAAATTAGCTCTGAGCACTGCTTAGCATGGCTCCCAAAACAAAAACACATTATTTAGTATATTACATAATAATTAAAATTCTATCTAACACAATTGGTACTGGTTCTACTATATAGATTTTCCTAAAAACGCTATTTTAACAGGCCATCATGGCCACCTCTAGCTATGCTCTGGGACCACGGGGTAATGCCTGATGGCACTGGTAGGGAATGGGTACCAGTGAACAAACTCAGAACCTTGCATATTCTAGGCATGTGCAGTATCATCTTAGTCATGTCCTCAGCCATGATGCTCAAGTTACCATACAATTTAACAACATAATTTTCTTGGGGGATTTTTGGGCAGAATTTTAGATTGCCTTTTTCACAATTGAATTTATTTTATTTGATTGTGTTATATATAAAATCTTTATTTAAGCAAATAAAGATTACAAACATGATTGCAGTTGGGTTTCAGTCTAGTCTCTCAATAAATGTTGAATGCTGTTTAGAAATGCTGTTTAGAAATTAGCTGTTTATAAGTTTTGGTTAATGTTTCTAGTATCAGAAAACTATAATTAATACATTTTAGTTGGTTTTATTGTTTCAATTGGAAGTTTTATGTGGCATTTTCCAGACCTTTTCAGGGCTTACTCCTGGTACTGTATTTGGGGATCACTTCTAGTGGTGCCTATGTGACTGAATGGAGTGCCAAGGAAAGAACCTTCACTTACAATCAAAGTAAGTGATCTATTCTAATTTATTATTTCTGTAGAGCCTGGAAATATTTTTTATCTCGTTGTTTTTATCATTTCTTAATTGTGTTGGATCTGTATAAGATTAAATCATTGCTAATATCACTTTAGATTTTTTGGAACTACTTGAAATCTACACAAATCATTACATAATAAAATTTACTAAAAAAATCCTAGTAGAAAATCACTAAAAGAGTTACTATTGCTTTTTCCTCAGGAACAAGTTTTTTTGTTTTGTTTTGTTTTTGCTGAGTCAGTCCTTTATAGATCTGCCTGCTCTGAACAAGTTTTAAGACAAATCAGAATATGGTTGATTTTAAAATTCACAGATTTAAGTTAATCATAATAGAACCATCTGAGTTTGGTGTATTAGAATTCACTAGACTCAAGAATACAAAATAAAATACCAGCACAGAGCTGCTTTAGATTGGTTGACTTCAAATCAATTGGCAATATTTTTTATTAATTATGATGTTAAGGGGCTGACTATGGTGTTACTTCAGGATTAGTTAAAGCCAGACAGGAAAAATAGATTAAAAGCTGATTCATGCTTAAAACAACAACACAGCAGCAGCAACAGCAGCAGCAGTAACCAACAGCAAAAAGTCAAATAATAAAACATGACTCCAAACAGTGACCAGAAAATGACTTTCTGAGTAAGATGCTCCAGGGCAAAAGTCTTTCTTCAACAAATATTGTTTAAGGCAGTGAAATCTGTTTGCCATCATATCTTACTTCCCAGGTGATTAAATGAGGAAGAAAAACTGTCATTTGATAGCCACAGAAGCTATTTACTGAAAGTATATTCAATCACCATAAACATTATTTTTACAGCAATACTAGCAAAAAAAAATACTATGGGGGACCCCATAAAACATTTTTTAAAAAGAAAAAAAGATCGTACCATATATTTTTATGAGGGTTTCAGAGTGATCTGTATGCAGCTGTTTCTTTCAAGTCCTGCCTGACATTGTGAGTTCTACTTTTGGAGCCAGATGGCATAAAATTCAGTTCCCGAATGGGAGAGATTTCACAGGCCAAAAAATAGGTTCAGGGTGTTTCTGTGGTGTATGTGTGAGTAAGTATGATGATTTCTAATTTTTCCCCTCTATATTTCTCGACTAAAGTAAAATGAACTGACTAATTCTAAAGCCTTTCATTGGCTATATATTTTATAACAGAAAAAGGGGAAAATGTTATTATACGTTCCCCAAACTTAAATATTACTCTTTCAGTTTTTTCCTTTTGAGAATTTGATATAAATCTGAGGGGAAGAGTCATCACTTTCGGTCATTAGTAGAAGCTTAAATTTGAATTAGGGAGAAATGAAGAGTCCAGAATCCCAAGGTATATACTCAAAGGTGTGCTTTCAAGAATCTCAAGGGAAAATAATGAGCCCTGCAAAGGGAAAACTACTAATGGATGTGATGTGAGGCGATAATCAACACAATCTCTAGTGTGAGTGATTAAGGTTCCATGGACTTTGAGCCAGGCTCCTTTATCTAGACTGACAGACTACTTCAGTCCCCTGATGCTGGGTTTGCTCTTCTCACATTGAGCTTTTGCTGTGTGATGGCTCCCTAGTGGGCTTCTTTATCTTAACCCTCTGTTCCCAGGATCCCTTCATCTCTCTTATCTTTTGTAAGTCAAGGCCAGCAGTCACTATTTTAACCTTCATATTTTCCTTAATGGAAGTACAAGATATGAAGAGATTTGCATTATTATTTTTTAAAGTCCAATCATCACTATTCCTTCAGGAAATAAGCAGAAAATTGTCTAAAGCCTTTATTTTTCTCTCAACAATGACTGCCCAGAAGAATCAATGGTTACATGTTTGAAAAATAACATTATGAGAGCTCCAGCTCCATATAGACATAGTGGACAAATTTGCTTTATAAATTTTTTTGGTTTAGGGGTTATGTCTGGTGATGCTCAAGTTTTCTTTTTTCATTTTTTTTTATTGTGACTGAAGTTCATTATACAGAATTATTTACAATACATAGTGACAATGAATGAAGGGCATTCCCACCACCAATGTTATCCTCCCTCCACTCTTGTTCCCAGCATGTCTCCCACATCTCCCTCCTTAACCCCCAGAATCCTAGTGCAAATGGTCTCTGTCTTACAGCTTGTTATAGGTTGGGTAACTATTCTGTTTGGTGTTCCAGTCTGGTCATTTTTTTATTTACACTACATCTTCATTTGACTGGTCCTGGTATCATTCTTTCCCCCCTCAATTTATGAGGCTGAATTATTCAAATTATGCTATTCTGTTGGAGGTAAAAAGGTTAAGGAAAAGCGGAGATAAAAGTTCTTATCAACTACTAAAAAAATTTACTGAATAATATCCACAAAAGTGGAAAAGAAAGAAAAAAGTGGAAGAAAAAGGAGAAGGAAAATAATATAAAAAAACAAACAAGAAATAAAACAAAACAACACCAGAAAATGTGCTGTGGCAGGATTTGGGTTACCCCACCTTTTTTTTTTATATATATATAGGCACAGTAAGTATTGGGGAAGGAAGGAAATTCCAGTGGCCTTAGAGATTTAGGGTTTCTCCACTCTTGAAGCATATTGTCATGGGAACAACCATTGGCTCCATACCTTCTCATTGCCATATCCCAGGTTTTTTTTTTTTTTTTTTTTTTGTGGTGTCAGGAACCTTTCTTCTCTGTTGTGGATGAGAAAATAAGGCCACTGCAGCAAGCAATCTTGCTATTTGCGCAGGTCCTAGGTCAGTGTCTAGGATAGAGTCTTTAAGGTTCAGGAGATACTGTTCCACCATTGTTGGTGTGTTCAGTTTTCTGTATCATGTGCTCCATGTTTTTGCTCGTTCCCTAAGCTGAAGTCTCGGAAATTATGGTTCCAATGGTTCTGCTCAGTCTCTGTTGTCAGAATTGGGCCTCTGTACTAAGAAGTCTTGATTTTTGTAAAAGACCTGGGCTATAGCCTAGGATAGGGTTTTCCTTAATGGTCTCAAGGTACTTTCTGTTCAGTCACAGTTGTCAAAGTCAGTTTTCTGTAGTTAGTACTCTTATTTTTCATAGTTCAAAGGATGATACATCTTCTGATTTCACTTAGTGTTAGGTGTTGTGATAGGACCTCCTGGTCTTAGGTCAAGTTTTCATTTCCTCGCTGTCCTGGTTGTCTTATAACACTGGCACAAGTATATCTCCCAACACAGCTTAGTTCCTGGTGTTGTTGCAGGGGTTTGTTTCAGTTCTACGTCTGGGATCTGGGATTTGAGAATGAACTAACACTGTCCAATCTCGTGGAGACTGAGTTGTATCCACATGACATATGTCCAGGATGGGAGACACCCTTGTATAAAAAGTGTGAGTTCTTATCCTAGAAGATAAGATCTTGTGTCTGAGTCCATGATTTTCCCTTATTTACTGTGCCTATACAAAAACATATGGTATCCTTTTGTATTGCTGGTGCTATTCCAGGTAAGGATGACAGGCTACACGTACAGTATCTGTGGTGTGGTCTGAGCTTTTATCCCAGGCAAAACATTTTCTTAGCTTTTGACCAAGCAGCACCAAAACTGGGAGGGTAGAGAAAATATTTATATACAAAAAGTAGAATATATAGATAAAATTGAGCTATATTTAAAAAAAGGAAATTGAGAAATAAAGGGAAAAAAGGTATTTGAAAAAAGAAAGTGATTTGGGAGGGTATCTGTATGTTTAGGAATACATATCTTAAGATACATTATTATAAAGGTATTAAACTAACATAGGCAATATAGGCCTCCCAATTAGGTCTTCTGAGATATTCTCTGGGAAGCGAAAGCCAAGTTACTTTTTCGTATCACAGACTTTGGTCTAGAGTTTAAGATATGATTTGTGGCATTTCAGATGCCTATAGAGTCTTTGAGCTGGTGGTTTGCTGCAGCTGAATCCGGTATCATGCAACCATCCACGATTTGAAGAGGGTGAGAGGGATCACAAGCTTGAGTCAGGAGGCTTCTTGTTTGTGGTTTCTTGCTGAGACACAAGATGAGGGATCAAGAGGGTGTCGTTCATTGAGGAGCTTGATGGTGGTCTGTTGGGAAGGAGGTCGGTCTTGGTGCCTAACAAGTTAAAAACTGAGAGTAAAAAGGGTTAAATAAGGGGGAGATAACAAATCCAGATCGGGATTTGTGTGTGGGGGGTAGAACCATCTCTGGGTGTGGAAAGGCAATATAGAAGAAGGGCTTTATACATTGTATAGATAAAATGTTTAAGGATCAGGCTCGGTAGTCAGAGAGGACAACTGTATAGAAAGTAATGTTTACTTAGACACTGACTTCAGAGATCTATTTGAGTGCTATCCTCCATACATAGGATATTCCATTTCCTTACCTATAAATATTCAAGAATTAGAATATTTTTGGATTATGTGAAAAAGATTGAGATAAATCTGCTTTGGCTAGCTGTCCAGCCCAGTGCCCACCACATACCAGTGCAAGAGACCAACTCCTGTTGTGTGGCTTCTCCAAGCCCAGTTCTCGCCTCTGTAGCTTGTAATGAATGGATAGGGGCGGAATTTATATCACTATCTTCTGCCTTTATATCTTAGCTATTACTGAAAGGGAAAAAAGTTTGTAATTAGTTCCTAAAATGTTATTTACATAACAATGAACATAACTAGACTATGTTAGTGTGGACTAAAATTATACTGAAGTGTGTAAAAATGTACCAGATCAGGCCATGAAGACCCTCTGGCATGAGGGAATCTGGGCCTCCAGACTGACTGGCAGCCCGGGGGTTCTTTGGCTAGCTGTTCAGCCCAGTGCCACACATACCAGTGATGCTCAGGTTTTCTTATCACTTTTGGTGGTCCTGGGTGTCAGGGACCACGACTGTAGTATCTCTCTAGCACCCAATTATACTAATTAAAAGACTTATTTGACACGGAGATTGGAAAATACTTTAGGCATTTGAATGGGAGAATGGAAAAGATGAGCCAATTATTTAAGAAACTTGTGGAGAACTATTAATATTGGAAATACATTTCATAATTACTAGTGCTAAACTGTAAGCCATGTGGATATAGTTGTTAGTGCAACTCTAGCAAGATTTCACAGTCATTATTATAGAATTAGACAATATTTTTGTGTATTTTGAGCATTAACAGCATAGCAGTTGTATGAACACCTAAGCTGTAACTAGGCTGTCCTCCTGAATTTTCAGTTTTTCCATCTTTGGACTTTTTAACAGTGGGTCAAAAATACATGGAACATAATTAAATCTATGGCGACTGTGTCTCTGCTAACCTTCTTGATTGGAGGGAGTCATCGTTCTATAAGCAACACAGTATAACTGTTTTCAGGAGACTTACATTATATTAAGTATATAAATTTTTTACAGATAATTCAATGTACTGTGAAGAGGATATACTAAAGTTATATGCAAACAGTGATAGATATTTACACAAAGATATTTAGCATGTGAAGTTTAAGGTACTCAAAAGGTTCTAGAAACCATTTCCCCAAAGATACTAAACAGTGATTAAGTATTGAAGAGGGACTATAAAACTGGTATCCACAATTATGACATATTAAAATTGATATAATCTTTGCCTCAGATGTTAGAAAGTTAGTATTTAATATCTGAAAAAAACAATGTATTATTATGAATAATAATAAAATTTTATTAAAATTTTAATAAAATCAATGCTAAATCTGCATTAGTTTAAGAAATATCAGGAGAGTGTCAACTAAAATATGATCTCTTTTATAAGTGAAATATATAGAAACACAGAGAATGCACACGTGTCCAATGTCATCAGGCACTGAGAGTTGACCTTTGGAACTGAGTTTACCAAGAAGGTGGGTGGTCTGAAATTGAGACATTGGTGGGGGGGACGCTGATATTTAAGGGGTGGGTGCAGTGTTGAAACAATGAGAATCTGAAATCTATTAATTAGTAGTATTGTAATGCATGATTACAACAAACTTGAAAGAATTATCAATTACAATTTTGTTTACACACCTTCACAGAAATAGGGGATTATGATTGAAGTCAAGTCTTTGAAAATTTATCTGAAAGCCAACCAGATTCACACATGGAGTTGTCTGACACAAGTGGTACTTTACAAGATTTACATTGACCAAATGTCTTTTGTTCAAAGTATATTTCCTTAATTTTTTATATTTTACCACTAAACTTTCACTACTATTTAATGACAATTTTACTATTATTTAATAATAAACTTTCTATCCTTTAATAATAATTCCACATAATTATTCACTATTTTGATACCTTTTAAATATGTATTTAGTCCCTTGGTTTTACAAATTCTAAGTACCCTGTTTAAAAATGATATCTGAACCATTCTAAGGAAAAAAATATACCAAATGAGGGAGGAAGTCTCTAATTCCTTTAATATGGGTATTTTTAGGAAATAGAGAGTGGATATTTTAGGGGATATTGCACACACAACATGTGTGCTCAGGACTTATTCATGACAGCTCAAGGACCATTTCTGATGAGGCTCAGGAGGTCATAGGTGGTGCTGGGAATGGAACTTGTATTTGTTACATGCAAGGTAAATATACTATACTCTCTTTGGGGCCCCAGAGAGAGTATTTTAATTTATTTTTTATGTCTCCTGTAGTTGTTGCTGGAAACAATATGAGACAAGGTTTGAAGTAAAAAAAAAGTAACTAAGCATTCTATTATTTTTAATAATAGCTAAGATGTTCTGGGAAACTCCTGACTTACAACCAAAATATATTTGATAGAATTGCATGATAGTGGGGCTTGAGGGAGCAAGTAGGGAGTTTGCTTTCACATGACCAACCAAGGTTTGATTCCAGCATTCCATGTGGTCCCTGAGACTATCAGGTTTGATTCCTTAGTGCAGAAGTAAAAGTAAGCCCTGAATACTAGTGTGACCCCAAAACAAAGAAACAAAAAAAAAATGCAGCATAGACTTTTATGTACTCAAAAGAACATATTCCTACTATGGAGAAGCACAATTAATAAAGCATGCATTTACAAATGTTAAAAAAAATCTTAATTCCATATATGACAAATATACTATGACATTTTTTATGATTTTTCCTCAGGTTATAAGCTACTGGAAAAATAACTGATTATGGACATACATTCTTTATTGTATGAATTGCATATTCACAGATTTTATTTAAGATAGAATATTAAATGTAATATTTTAGGTGACTAAACTGCAGGAAGCTTTCCTGAACTATTTTAATTATTTTTTATGTAAAATATCACTATCTTCTGCCTTTAAATCTTAGCTATTATTAAAAGGGAAATAAGTTTGTAATTAGTTCCTAAAATGTTATTTACATACCAATGAACATAACTAGACTATGTTAGTGTGGACTAAAATTCTACTGAAGTGTGTAAACATGGACAATTGCATCTTTTGTTGCTAACATATCAAAAAGGCTTATATAATAGCAATTATATTGGTAATAAGAAAGGTAATATTCACTCAGAAATGCATAGAGTTCATGAAGTCCAAGCTGTATATTGAAGGACAATTCATTGAATGAAAGTACACAGTGATTAAATTAAATTTTCACACACATTTGAAGGATCTAAGCCCTGTACTATTTCTCCAATTCCATTATACATGTGTTTATTTTCTTCAGAACACTTAACCATTTGAGGATACAATACACATTGACCTGTATAATGGGCATAGAAACTTTACTCCCTCACCTGCTTTTTTGCTTTTGTTTTTTTTTGTTGTTGTTGTTCTGGCTTTGACCTTATTGTTATTTCAGCTGAATACATAAAAATGTATACATTCTGCATAGCTGGGATAATTTGAAATTACTTGGACAAGTTGAACCATCTTTTTTCATCATTTCTCAAATAAATATGCATTTTGTAGATTATTTCTGTTATCTCTCTTTAGTTTTAATTTTGTTTGATCATCTCTCTGAATTAATTCTATTATCAGCATCTTAAGTAGTAGCTTAATTAGACTACATATTAAATGTTATTCAATACTTATAAGCATCAGGAGAGCTGAATGAAAATGTCTCAAAAACTGATAGCTGGGACCAGAAAGATAGTATGGAGGAAGGGCATTTGCCTTGCATGCAGGAGGACAGTGGTTCAAAACCCAGCATCCCATATGGGCCCCTGAGCCTGCCAGGAGCGATTTCTGAGCAAAGAGCCAGGAGTAACCCCTCTGCATGCTGGGTGTGTCCCAAAAACCAAAAAAAACAAAAAAACAAAAAAACAAAAACATAAAAACCAACAAAAATAGTTGATAGTCACATAACAGCTACTTTTATGTGTCTTCCAAGAAATAATATATATTATAATAAAAATATTCCTAAGGTTGAGATTTTTACAAGTTTATTTATGTTAGATTTTGGAAGATTCATTATAGTTTGTTCCCTGTGAAGTTTAATTGTGTAGATGAGTGCTACTTTTAGTGGTGTCTTGCCCTGCATGAATGGTTATGTATTCTTTCAGAAAGAAATACTGTTTTTGTCATGGAATACTGTTCTTGTCATGGGTTTTAAAGTGAACACAACGATAAATACTCAAAAAAACTTGGGGGGGGTAGACCTAAGAGCAATTTTGGCATCTAGTGAAATGCATGAAAATTATATTAAAGAACAAAAGTTATTAGGAAGGATTTACACAAGAAGAAAGAAACCTCAAATATGTGTTTGACTTGTATGATAAAAGGCACTTAGGTATTTATAATACAAGGGGCAATCTACCTTTTAAAATATTCTCCATAATAGTTCTGGAAGATAATATAATTTTATATTCAGATGAGGAAACACAAAGCCATCTTGGTTAGACTTTATTTTCCCCACAATGTTAGAAGAACTCAGTCTTCTGAACAAGTTTAGACCTTTTCTTTTTTTTTTCTTTTTTTGGTTTTTTGGGCCACACCCGGTAACGCTCCGGGGTTACTCCTGGCTATGCGCTCAGAAGTCGCTCCTGGCTTGGGGGACCATATGGGACGCCGGGGGATCGAACCGCGGTCCGTCTCCTAGGCTAGCGCAGGTAAGGCAGGCACCTTACCTCCAGCGCCACCGCCCGGCCCCAAGTTTAGACCTTTTCAAAAAAGCAATCATCCTAACAATTATCCCAATTATTTTCTTTGTAAATTTGAACAGATTTTGTAAATCTTTGTAAAGCTAAATCAGATTTTTTAAATTTTATTTTGAGATTTAAAAATTGCAGATATTTGATTATTGAATACCTACTTATTGAGTAGATTCCATTGATATTCATTTTATTAAGGACTCACATCCACAAGTTTTTATTCCTTTTCTTCTTGTGAAATTTCTCTAAGAATTAGCAGTATATGCTTTCAACACAAACATTTCCAAAAGGATACATGTTTGAACATAGTTCTGCTGAAATACAGTGGCAATATTCTCTATGATGTTAAACTTTTGATTTTCAGTTTTATAATCATAGTTCAGTTTTGTTTTGTTTTGAAAATGATGTCTATGTTAGTTTCTTAGGGTTAAGACAAAGTTGGAGCAAGTAGGTGGAGTAAAGGACTGAAATTGATTCTTTCACAATATCAGAGGTTAGAAGTCTGAAGTCAAAATGTAAGCAGAATATATTTTACTGAGGGTTATTCAATATCATTTGTCCCCTGCCTCTCTTAAGTCTAATGGGTACAAAGAATCCTTTGGCTAACTGATGATACATTAACCCTAGAACATTATATTACTTATCCTTTTTGCTTATCTAGTTCTATTACCAAAGTCCCCACCCTTTTTTTTTTTTGGAGGGCGGTACACCAGGTAATGCTCAGGAGTTATTCCTGGCTCTGTGCTCAATAATCACTCTTGGCAGGCTCTGGGGTCCAAATAGGATGCCAAAGATTGAACCCGTTAAGGCAGAGTGTAAGGCAAAAGCTTCCCATGCTGTGCCATTGCTCCCGTCCAAGTATTTTTTCCTAAATTCCCTATTTTAAAGAAAATAGTCATATTAGATTAGAACCCATACTAATTAAATTATCTACACAGATCCTATCACAAAACAACATTGCTTTTATTCAGCACTGAGAACTAAGATGTCAATATAATTTCAGAGAATACACAGTTTACCCCATACTAATATCCTAATCTAGATTAATAAGATATGATTACATTTAGAAGTGTACATATTCTTAAGTATTTCTAATAAGGTATTTCATGATTTACATTGATATTTGTTCACAAATACCAGCTGTATAAGAAAACTATCTTTTCTCATTTTAACAAATTGCTCAAGCTATCGTTTCAAATTGGAGTTCTTATCATTATCTTCTAAAATAAGTATTATTTTGAACTGAAGTGGTAGCACAGCAGTAGGATGTTTGCCTTGCCTGTGGCCAACCCAGGATGGACCTGGGTTTGACTCCTGGCATTCCATATGGTCCTCTGAGCCTGTCAGGAGTGATTTCCGAGCGCAGAGCCAGCAGTAACCCCTGAACACCACTGTGAGTGACCAAAAAACAAAGAAGTATTATTTTGTTTGTGACCCTTAGTTTTACATCCATGTTCATTTATTACTATGTTTTCACATTTACCAAATTATGGCATAACTATTAATCTGATTGTTTATGACATTTATTTTGATCATTTTTTCTGGCATATTTCTGTCCTCAATCAACCACTTTCTGATTTTCCTGGTTATGCCAACAACGCAAATTTATAACTATGCTTTGTGAGAGTAATAGTTTCCTTTTAGATGAAAAACATTCTGGTTTAACCTTACTGTGAACAGGATTGATCTTCTAAGCATTGAGTTTTTCATAATGACGTCCCCTAGATATTCATTAAGATATCCATTAACAGGGTTAGTTGATGAGACTGAGTAGTATCACCTTTTCATCCCCAAATGTTGACTCACCCTCCTTGTCATTTTAAAGAAAGAATATTCCTAGTATTGAAGTTTTAATTTATTTTCTTTTGGGGCTATGATCAACAGTGTTCAAAAGTTTATTTATTCCTGCCTCTGTGCTCTGGGGAACACTCCTGTTGAGGACTGGCAGACCATATGAGATGCCAGTGATCAACTGTTAGGGATGTTTTCTGCATGCAAGACTCTTCTCATTATATTCTCCTTTCAGCTGGTTTCTTATATTTGCTCTACACTGATATAATTTGGTGATGTAGAAAATGGCATTTGTAGTTTAATGTCCTTGTAATTACTCTTTATATAAGTGAATAATAAAGTCCACTAGATGTAATTTACCTAGTATTCACTAAATAGTATTAGACTAACAGATTGCATATATGTAGGACAAACTTCTAGACCCTGCAGAGCTATTGAGAATCATTTCACAGTAATATCTTCCAACTCTTCTTATCTAGACAGACCTTTCATATTTCCTTGGCAAGCATTTTCAGTTATGATAAATGATCAATTTTGGTGTCTGTAAAGCTCAGAAGAAAACTTTTTCCTTAGTATTGCTTGCAATACATTTCAATAACTACATTTCTGGCTAGTGCAGAGAGGATCAGACTTGTTTCATTAGACCAACGTACTTTGATACATCACTAGATCTAACTACTGACCTGAAATATTACTTGAATAGTTTGAACATATCACAAATTCAAGATGCATACAGGTAGACCTGTTGTTTTTCTTCTCAAACTTGTCACTCTTAGACAATTTTTATACTAAATGGCATCATAATTTATTCACTTCCTCAGGTCAATTTTTGTAGCTTTCACTCTTCTTATCTAATCATTTACCAAGTTCCATTAATCTTATTTTCTCAATATCTCTATACTTTTTAATTTATCATTACCTTTAATATGCTCTATCACTTAAGTAGACCCCTTGTGTCTTTTGAAATCCATTCTGTACTCCTTCAAGTCTATTTTAAGTTTAGAACAAATAGAATTACCATTTTTAAACACTCATCGAATTATTCCACCCCTTTGCCTAAAATATGCCTGAAGTAATTATTATACTTGATATAAATAATACCTTTTTTTACTCAGTAGTCTATTCAATTTACTATAAAAAATTTTAGTGAAATCTTAATAGTCAGCTCCTTTTATTCAGGGTTATATTACATACATACTCTATTTATTTTGCAGATGCTAAGTACCTATCCTTAAGTTTATCATTTCCTATTTGTCTTGTTTCTTTTCAGACATTAATTGAAAAAAAATTTCACTAAACTCTCCCCTTAATATAAAGGAGTAGATCACATAGTATTCTTCACAAAAAATACCATTATTTTTGATCAAAATTGATGCTTGAATATTAGAAAATAAATGTAAAGGAAATACTTTCTAGAAGCAAATAATGCTTTTCCATATCATGCCACATGAATGCATGTTAAATAGTAATGTGTACAGTAGTCATAAATGGCTAAAAGTTACAAATTGTGTCATGTTAACCAATACTTAAAACTATCCATGATTTCACACCCTAATTAGATTTAGTTCAAATTTTTTTCAAAGGGTTAAGAGATTTATTTACTTATTTATTTATTTTTTGGATTACAAATATTTCACAGTAATATTTCAGCTACATAGTGGCATTGAATCAGGGGCATTCCCACCACCAAAGCTGTCTTCCCTGAAACCCTGTTACCAGCATGCATCCCATATTCCCCTCCCTTATCCCCCCAGGTTGCTAGTATAAGTGGTCCCCTCTGTGTCTAGCTAGTTGTAGAATGGCTATCAATTCTGTTGTCATTGGCTTTGGATTTGGTGTTTAAGTCCGATCACTTTTATTACTACTTAGTGATCATACAACTGTTTGGTCTTGGAACCCTACATTATTTCCCCCTCAATTTGAAAGGTGGAACAAAGTTCAAATATTTTAACTTAGTTACCAAGACCTACATAATTGAACCAGTGGCTAAATTATGTTCTTTCTGGTAATATTCTTTATCTCCCCACAAAAATAAAGCTGCTCATTTTTATCAAGAAGTTTTTGTGCCAAATGCTTCTCATAATCTTTGCTTTGTAGACTCATTGAGTCAATTAAATCATGATGTGTGTTTCCTGAGTTTCTCTTATCAATCAAGTCCTAATCAGTGATGCAATCAATCTATTCTTAGAACTTTTCTTTAAATGTACTTTATTTTAAGAGAAATAGTACATAATTGACATAGTTGATCATATACATATCCAGATAACTGGTGCAAAAATATTTTTAAAAAAGAATAAAAGAGAGAGAAGAAAAAGAATAAAATGAAACAGTAACAAGTAAATTTATGAAAATTTTTGTATTTTCAACAAGGTCTTTAAGTCATTGTCAGAAGGTTTATTAAGCTTTTGTTGATATCTGACAATTCTGTAACTTTATTTTATTTTGAACAGTAAGTGACTTTAGCTACACATTGGTGTACTCCTATGGAGTTGACAGTATTAAACAAAAATGGGGTTTTCACTCTGTAACAAATGTGGCTGTCCAATCCTTGAATTCCAAGTACTATTGATGATAGTGAGACTTTCGTGGAGTTCATTTTTGGCTACTACATCTTTCAGAAGTACAAAAAGTTTGGGGGAGGGTGACCACATTTGCTCCTAAAGCCCTGGTGATATCAGCCCAGATAGCTGCAGTTTAGATTGGGGTCTTCAAAGAGAATTGTAGAGGGATGCTGTGGTAGGGCCATCAGCTAACTAAAGATTCTAGGGGCTGGGTGCAGCAAACATGACATCAGTATGTAAGGAGCTTGGTTCTCCCTTTCCTCCCAAAGTGGCCAGCTTTCAGCTGTTTGGTCAGTGTCCTCATGATTTTTCATGGCTTGGCAGATATCTCTTTTGAGAACAGAGTGAATCCATGGAGATGCAGACTTCTTGATCTTTTCTAGAACTTTTAACAATTTGGCATTTGTTCCATTTTTTTTCTCTATTTGCTGAGGCCCTCTTGCTGTCATCTTTTCTCACACATCCATAGACATGTCCTTTACCTTACTTAAAAATTCCCTTCATGTTGACTTTCTTCTTTTCTACTTCTCATTCAGTCTTTTAAGAGTGTCAGTTTATTCTAGTCATATGAAATAATTTACTAATAAATAAAAATATCCTTAAATGTTTGGGTTAGGTAATTGAACAATACTCATTTTGTTAGGAAAATTAAAATATTTTCTTATATAACACATGGCCAAATTAATTTGATTTCTAACAAAACATGAATTTTAATGACTCAGTTTCTCTCCAAATTTGTTTGGTGCCGTTCACCCTGTTGCTATACATCTCTTAGCTTGGATTCTTCTCTCTCTCTCTTTTTTTTTATCATCACTGACTTACTTTGAAAATAAATTGTCTTTTTCTTTTAGGAATAAAACTGAGCAAAGATTTAAAGTAATGTGACAGAATCTTCTGATATTTAATTTGAGGTTAGTGCAAACACAGTGGTGTCCGGGAGCTCCCTAACAATCCTTTCATTTGTAAACAAGCCTTCCATATTCTCCTTTCTCAGTATTTTGATTTAAAAGTAACAGACTGAGAGTGGAGCCATGAAATTATGGATATTAGTACACTTGCCCTGCGTGCTGTTGACCTGAGTTTAATCCTTGATACCCCATATGGTTCTCTGAACAAGACAGGATTGATCACTGTGTGGAAAGCCAGAAGAAAGTTCTGGGCACAGCTGGGTGTGGCCCAACAACCTAAAAATAAAGCAATGGTCTATAAAACCACAAATTACTATAAAACTATTAAAAAGTACAATTAAGCTTCTATATTTGTTTAATTTTATGATTGTATTACTAAATAGTTGTATATTTTTATCCTCCAAAGGTAATTTATAGGAGTATGATAGCTTGATAATTCACTGATTTCTCTTGTTAACATCCTAGATATGAATTAAAACAATGAATTTATAGGACTTGTAGGCATCAAGAGTGTCTTAGAGTCTTCCTTGAATCTTACAGAAATTAGCACTTATTTACCACTTTACAAACACCAGACGAAGAAGTTGCATCCTAATGCAGTTCAATAGTTCTCAACTTGTTTCCATTAAACCAAAAATAGTATCAGTTTTCTTACACTGTGGACAAACTTTATGACATATCTTTTTGTACTCTAGGGATAACTTGCGTACACTTTTTAAATATGTGGAATTTGGTGGCCGGAGCAGTGGTGCTAAGCAGTAAGGTGTCTGTCTTGCCGGCGCTAGCCTAGGACAGACCACAGTTCAGTCCCTGGTTTCTCATATGGTCCCCCAAGCCAGGAGTGATTTCTGAGTGCATACCCAGGAGTAACCCCTGAGTGTCACCAGGTGTGGCCCAAACAAAACAAAACAAAACAAAACACACAAACCAAAAAACAAAATGTGGAATTTTATTATGCATATTACATTTGTACTTTATTTTTATTTGACATTGCCAATGCATTATATTTGAATTTTATTTTTTTATTTTTTTTTGGGGGGGCACACCCAGTGATGCTCAGGGGTTACTCCTGGCTATGCACTCAGAAGTCGCTCCTGGCTTGGGGGAACCATATGGGACTCCGGGGGATGTAACCGCGGTCTGTCCTAGGCTAGCGCAGGCAAGGCAGGCACCTTACCTCTAGCGCCACCGCCCGGCCCTGTATCTGAATTTTAATGTCTTTTCTAGCTTAAATTATTTTTGAAGTGTGCAATGTCTTTAGATTTTTTCTTGCTTCCTCTTTTCCCTATAACTCCATAAATTTTTTTTGTTGCATCTGATTAGTATATATAAAGAAGATCAGAAGAGTCAATTGGTTAGCAGATAGCCCTTTCAGGAAATGTATTTCTCTTTAAACCCAAGAGCTTTTCCTTCATTAAAAAAATGTGGCTTTAATATTGTTATTGTTTAAGGTTTTACACAATATTATTTTCTGCAGTCAAGTATAGAGTTCAGTTTTAATTAACAAAGATGTTTTATAAGCAGCAAATTAAATGTTTACAGTTCAAGGGGAAGAAAATTTGTGATTTGGAAAATTATAAAATATACAATCTGGTAACTATTGAAACTGGCAAACTTTGAAAGGACCCAAGTCAAATTTGTCACTTTAGCTATGTGAAGACAAAAACCTTTAAATCAAAGACCAGGTGGTAAAAGATAAGAAAAACAAAACTAAAATTCCCCTCTGGAGAATCAGTAAGAAAATAAGAAAACAAATAAAGCCTTTGCCAAGTTTAAGATACAATGCCAAAGCTCATTTGAGAAGATTCATTATGAGTGGCTGCCAAAGACAGCTACATTGTCCACGAATAGAATACTTTTTCAGAAATCAGAATCTAAATATTATTTATTTTAATGTAGCTGATTTGGTATTTTATCACATAAAACTCCCCATTCTTGAGAATTTATTATGCTTGACTGTTTAAACAAGTTAATTGTTTAAACTTCTAAGTCAAGGTTTTATAAGAAACCTAAATTTTTATTACTTCTAAATATTTAATTTTAGTCTTAAACTATAACTCTAATCCATGTAGTACTGATATAAATTGTGGTAAATTATTGTAATATCACAAATATTTGGTTGTGATATGATTTTATTTTGTACTCTCCACATCAATAATCAGATTACATATATTAAGTAAGTCTTGTACTATGAAATATGTTTTATAAATGTCAAATATTCGATGATATTTTAACATGATATTTTGGATATAGAACTTAGAAATGACCTGTACTATTTTTGGCCTTTAGAGATAGCCACCAAATATCTATTTTTAAAAATAATCAGAATTTTGTATAGCATTCAATAATAAAAGTCAAGAAATTCAGTAAGATAGGGATTTCTAGTATATAAAAGCAGACCACTTTGGAGAAGTATCTAAAGGGTGGAAAAATTATTCTTGTTTAGAATACTAATTAGGAGTAAAATAGTGGAATTTAAAGCATATTTTTTATCAAACTCAGAAATCACTGAAGAAAGCCAAATGCATGACTTAAGTAGAAATTAGTTAAGTTAGTTGCAAATATACCCACAAAAACCCAAACCTTCATACCAAAATATAAAATGAGGCTGAGGAGTACACTGATAAAGTAACTTATATAACAAGACAATATATATATATATATATATATTTCAGACATAGGATAAAATATTAGAATTTTCTGAAATGATAGAAAATTATATAAACAATTTTTATATACTATTTAATTTCAACCTTGGGAAAATGTTTGAGTCTTGCTTTTAATTTCCAGAGGTAAAAACAAGAAATGATAGCACTGTGAAATAAACTAAATTAAGCTGTGTGTAATTAAACATGTTTTATCCACTTAGAGAATTTATATGGCTGGTGTACATTATTTTTTATTATGAGACAGTTTAAGCACTTAATATGTACTAAACAGTTAATATATTTAAATGAATATAGATAAAATATTGATATGAATATGCAGACATGTGAATTAATTTAATGATTAAATTGCTTTCATTATCTCTACTTATCTTCCTTGGAGTTTTATAATGATGTTACATGATGTTGTTTTTTCTATTTTATGAAAAATAAAACAGGAACTTAGTATGTTTAATGAACTCAAAATTTGAATATAACTTTAATCTATACTGAGAATTTGACTTTGAAACTTAAATTTTTAATAGCAATGTCAGAAGATAATGTCAGGCTGCGATTATGCATGATAAAATGAGAATGCTGCAATTTTGACTTGATGATAGTTTGATCAGGTCATACCAGGGATATCATTGTCAAAATGGTATAAACTTTGATTTCCTTATTTTTGATATGGCATTTATGTGAATTTTTGTTTTTGTTTTTGATGTTGTTTGATTTGTTTTTGTTGTTGTTTTTGGGCTACACTCTATGGTATTAAATCAGCTCACTTCTGGTTTTGTTTTAAGGTATCATTCCTGCATGGCCGGCGAGGTGGCGCTAGAAGTAAGGTGTCTGCCTTGCAAGCATTAGCTAAGGAAGGACTGCCGTTGATCCCCTGGTGTCCCATATGGTCCCCCCAAGCCAAGGACAATTTCTGAGCACTTAGCCAGAAGTAACTCCTGAGCATCAAACGGATGTGTCCCGAAAAACCAAAAAAGAAAAAAAAAGGTATCATTCCTGGAAGTGCTCTGAAGACTATATACGCAAGTTATTGAACTGACATCATCTGTATACAAGGCAAATATCTGACTCCCTGTATTAACCCCCTGGCCCCTAATGATGCTACTTAACATAGTACTAAGAAAATTTCATAAGAAAATACTTGATTGTTTAAGACTAGTAGGCTGGGCCAGCTCAAAAAAAAAAAAGATGTTTTCAAGTTGCTACTTCATCTCCTCCAATGAAAACAAGTCAAACAATCAACAATTCTAATTAAAATTATAAGGTGAGTGAGGTCAGAGGACAATGTTCTTTTTATAAAATTGGAGACTGATATATCAATATAGAAAATAAAATCTTACCATTGCAAAAGTCATGAAATAGAAGCACTCATGAAACCATACATAGGAATAGAAAAACTTAAACCATAGTTAGTGAATTTCTAGAAGGTTAAAGTTTTTAAAATATAGAAAAGCAGAGTTGAAGAGATTATTATATCATTTATGCCTCATATGATTGGGTAGGATTCCATGCACCTCATATGATTATCTCAGTCTTTTCAGGCATGTTCACTGAGGGTGGAATCAGGAAATACTCCCTGAGTACCACCTATTGTGCACCCCCTCCCAAAAAAAATCTACTAAATCTAGTGACTGAGGAAACTTCAAAGTTTTGTGATAATAACTTTAGAAGCTACATTTGGGATTCTAGGTCTTCAAAATAAAGATCAGAGAATACCCTCCTTGTATTTCTAGAAGAAGAAAAAAATAATTGTTTTGAAACAATCTTGATTAAATTCTCTAATTACCAAAGTCTGATCTCAAAAGATTTATCTTCCTGGGATTTTTTATTTATTTATTTTTATTGATTGATTGATTGGTTTTTGGGCCACACCCGGTGGTGCTCAGGGGTTACTCCTGACTATCTGCTCAGAAATAGCTCCTGGCAGGCACAGGGGACCATATGAGACTCCGGGATTCGAACCAACCACCTTAGGTCCTGGGTCGGCTATTTGCAAGGCAATCACCGCTGTGCTATCTCTCCAGCCTCTTCTTGGAATTTTAATAGGGCCTAATTGATCTCAAGGTCTCAACCCCATCACAATCTCAACATTTAAGAGGGAAAAGGATTAAAAAAATAGAACAAAATTATTTATCAAGTTGGTAGTCCAGAGTTATTGACTCACTGAACAACTAAGACAGAGCAGTAGAATGTCTGTTCTTCTCCACACCTCACCACTGTATTACTAAAAGCCTCAGTATAGAGAAGTTCCTTTTTTTTTATAGAGCAGTTTCTTAATGCCTACTTCATAATATCTTACTTGAAAAAAATATTGAAAATCTTAGTAAACAGTGAGACACATAGGTTGAAAAGACAACAGAAGTATGCCAACCAGAGTAAAAAATGGCAGACATTAAAATTATTTCTCCTGGAATTCAAAAAATTATGACTAATATGTTAAGGTTAAAATGAATAAAATAGGCAACATTTATGTAAATATAAAAATATTTTAAGATGCAAATCTAATAAATACTATAGTTTAAAAGTGGTAATAGAATTTAAGAATATCTTTTATGGACTTATTAAACAGACCGGCTAGAAAAGTTTCTCATTAGGAGTATCTTAGCTGTAAAAGCAAACAAAATGATCTAAAAATAAAAGTAGCATATATAAAAGATGCAGAGCCATCATAAAGGTAACAACATTGCTTTAGATAAATATTAGAAGAAAATAGAAAGAAGGAAAAATATTTGAAACAATGATTAAAAAAAAATCCCCCACAACATTTAATTAGGTACAAAATAACAGATACAATAAGCTTAAACTCAAAGAGAAAAACTGTCCCCCAATCCAAACACATCAAAAATTATATTTGTGTGGGGCCAAAGTGGTGGCACAGAGCGGTAAGGCGCCTGCCTTACCGGTGCCAGCCTAGAACGGACTGCTGTTCAATTCCCTGCCGTCCCATATGGTCCCCCATGCCAGGAGCGATATCTGAGCGCATAGCCAGGAGTAATCCCTGAGTGTCACCAGATGTGGCCTAAAAAAAACAAAACAAAAAAAAACAAACAAAAAAACATAAATTTGTGCACTTTATGTAAAACCCATAGATTCAAATACAAAACAGAAGCAATTAATCATCAGATGAAGGGTTAGCAATATGGTATTTGCCTTGGACCTTGGTTTGATTCCTGGCATCCCATATGGTCACCCAAGACAGGAGCAATTTCTGAGCACATAGCCAGGAGTAACCAAGGGCATCACTGGGTGTGACCCAAATACCAAAATTAATAAATAAATAAAATCATTAAATTGAAAAGGTATCAAAAATCGTGTATAGCTCTGCATAGCAGTAGATAAAACTACCTGGTAAATTATGTTTAGATAATGTGTCATGAGTCTACATTAAGAAATTGATACTCATGTTTAAAATATTATTCTGAAGTTTAAAATATTACAAGGGAAAAATCTTGTTATTAAGGATAGTTTGGAAACTGGTGTCCTCTCTAGTTACTTCTAGTCTAGCCACCTTGATTTTCCAAAATTTTTAATAAATTACTGCATAAAAGGGTCTTGTCGGGTAATAGAGACCAACTGAAAACATTACTGTTAACATGTAGATTTCTTCAGAGGAAGAAAGTCTCCAAAATTGAATGATTTAAAATCAAATTATACACAATTATATAATTGTGCTATCAAGATAGGCATTCACAGAAAGCACTTACTTTCAAATAACTCCTTTACTTCAACCTTTTACTTTGAACTATATTTTTTGAACTATATTTCTTACTTTGTTTTAAAAATCTATAAGCTATTTTAGTTGTAATTTTATGCCATAAAAGAAAGTTCTCACTTTATTTTTTTCATCTTGTTGCATGATTTTTCTTTTACCTATCGATTTTTAAAGACCTTTATTCATATCTCAGGGTCTTTAAATAACAGATGTAAAATTTTCCAGTTTTACTTTTCAAATCAATATTTTGAGTTATAGGGAAAAAAAACTTAAGAATTTTTTTAATACCTCTCAATACCTTTTTTTTAAAACCTCTCAAGTGTGTCAGACAGAGAAAACAGAGGTTAAGACATTTACCTAACATAAACTTCATCCATGACCATGGGATAGTTAGACACTAAGCACAGGGTCATATGTGTTCCTTGAGCACTGCTTGCTCTGGCCCATTCTCTCCCCCCAAAAAACACCTCAAGACTTTTATTATATTTTTAACCTTAAAATCTTGTGAAAAGTGTTATAAAATTATATTAACAAGAGGAAAATTCACAGTACAGTCATAAGTGACAAGTGCTCTCAAATTATCATTTTGAAGATTGACTTGATAATATGAAGCATGTATTCTAAATCAAGCAAGTAATGATTTTTCTCATTTATAGAACAAAATCTAGTATTTGAAAAGCATTATCATTAGATTTTGTTTGGGGGCCACTTCTGACAGAGATCAAGATTACTACTGACTCTGTAGTGACTCTTTAGTGATACCTAAAGAGTAAAGAGTTTACCCAAAGAGTAAAGGAAACCCTAATGAAGGAACACATTTATTGAACCATCCTAAATATATTTTTAAAAATAAAAACTTTCTTTTTTTGGTTTTTCGAACATATGTGGTGATGCTCAGGGGTTACTCCTGGCTATGTGCTCAGAAATTGCTCCTGGCTTGGGGGACCATATGGGATATTACACAATACATTTTTGGCATATTCAATTATTTTCTATGTAAATTATTAATATCACTGTCACTGATAATAACTTACATAGAAAATAATTGAATATGCCAAAAATGTATCGTGTAATATCAAACCAGGAAGTCAACATCAATTTCTGCTCTTGTCCTCTTGAAGCACATGGAAAAGTTTTGTGTAGTCTAACCTGTAGCCAACAGGAGAGATTACCTATTGCAATTATGTCTTTCTAATCAACTGGGATTTAGTAGCAACCATCAGATATGTGATTGAAACTATATACAATTTTTAAAACACATTGAGTCAATAGATGTTTTTATTCTGCATACCCCTAGAATAGACAGCCAAACTTCCAGGTGAACAATTAGCATAAATTGCAAAAATGTGTTCATTAAATAACGTGATTTTTTTAACTTTATTGTCCTGGCATGTTATGTTTGTTGTACATGATTGGAGAACTATTCTGGAATTTAATATGTGAAATCTCATTGTCTGGTTCCTTAATCTATAATCTTATATTAACTTTTACTTAAAATTACATCATACTTAATATTAAGTAACAATGTGTACTGAATATGAAGTACACATCTCCTATTTTTTTTAGTTTGCCAAAAAAAGGGGAAGAGTTTTTGTCCTAATACACTGATAATATATGATATTATATGATAGAGTATTATGTAATACAATATAATGTAATAGGCCATAGTGTATTATAATATAATGTAATATAATATATTCTATGATATCATATTATATACTAGAAATTTTCTTAAAAACCTATAAAATTATTTTTAAATATTTGTGGACACTAGCATTACCATATTCAAAATTTTAGGAATAGAAAGTCATGAAAATAAATAAGCACATGATATCACATTAGAAATTATGAAAGATGACTTTTGCATGAACTTGGAGAAATAAAAACGAGGTAGACTTGCATTCCTGAGTGATAAGCAGTGTTAATGAGAATAAGAATGTCACGTTCCTAAAAGCTTACAGCTCCAGTACTTTTAAAAGTTTCTGTTAAAAAACAATTAAGCACTTCTAATTCTATTAATTTTGTTTATTGATACTTGAACCATTGTTTCTCTAAGAATGTGCTGATAAAATTTCAAACAAATGTTCTTTGGTAACATGTTTTTACTGAAAAATACTCTTTCAAGATGTTTTAAATGCTAATTATAATCGTTAAAGTAATGTTGTATAGCTTACAAATGTTTTAAATTCGTTTCTCTTTATTCCTGATTCCTTCCCTTACTTTCCTTTGAACTGTTCTACTCCTTCAATTATTTTTCTTTAATGAAAGGTTTATAAAAGTGGCACATAATGAAATTAATCAAATTACTAATAAATAAATATCCTTAGAAAATAATTTTGATAGCAAGTTAATTGTGCTATATAGAAAGTAAGAACTATAAGAAACTATCACTCAATCTTAGAATCTAAGATATAAAATAAGTACCATACTCAAAAGATATTTTTTACAAAGGAATAAATATACATGGAACCACACTAAGTGACATTTCTCTGAAGCTAGCCCTTCCTTTCTTCTGTTAAGACTCAGACAAAAATTGTGAAAACTTAAATCAGAGCATTAAATGCAAATCATAAATAAGTGTTGATCTCTGTAGTACCAGATATTAATACTATGTGTTAAAAATACTTGCTGGGTTTTAGAATGACTCCTGTCGGACACTCCAAATTTGATGCTTTGACTCTTCCGTAGAAGCAGTAAGTGATTAAATCTTGTTCCTAGACAGTGTAAGAAATGTGAATTTTTCAATGTTGGCGACAGAATCCAAAAATTCAGTCTCTAATTTGATATTAAATGTCAAATATATCAATATGAAATCTTGAGATTCAGATCGTTTCTTGATCAAGACATGATTTCCTCCAACTTGCAAAACTTTAACAAACATGGCACAGTCATCTTTTGAAACTTAAAAATCGCATTGCAAATGGATTTACTTTATAGTTGTGAAACCACTAACTATACACATTTGACAGTTTCCTGACATGGGAAGCACTTGTCAAACTTTTGTGAAATGAAGGTGTCAGGAGTCAAATTTCCAGGAGTTCCTTTGTTTCTATCTGTCCCGCTATCAGAGTTACTGACAGATTTTTATCCACTCTATCTTTTGAAAGATAATTATGTTACATATGGTCTTGGTAGGTAGGAGTTATGTCACACTCCAGAACAAACAGTGAATTCTCTCACACTCAGAGAAGCAGGAATCGTTACTCAACTCCTTCTGGAAAACAAGAAAAATATGTTTATTACTCATAATACAAGGTTCAAATACTCTCAACTCAATATTTTTAGGTATTATGGATCAACATGCTATATGTGACTTAATTTGCTTTTGATATGATACTAGCAGTGTTCAGGGATTATTCATGGCTTTGTTCTCATGACTGATCCTGGCAATGGGTGAGGGATATGTGGTGCCAGGATATCAAACAGGACTCAGAACCAGGCAAGGAGAGTGCCTTACACTCTGTACTATTTCGTTGGCCCTTTATATTAATTTTTGATACATACACTGGACTATACGCTACACCAAGCATTGTTCAGGGATTACTCTTGACTATGCTCAGAGATCACTCCTGGTTGTGATTGGGGAACCAGTTGTAGTGGCTGGATTCAACAGATCCCATATCCTTTTTTTTTTAAAAAAAATTTTTTTTCTAGCCATAGTTGCTTTGTGAAGTAATATTTTTTGTCTCTCACAAGGAGAAAATTTTTGCCATTTCTGATATCATTCATGAAAATGTGGCAGATTATCTTGCTAGTTGAAAAGTAGATACATACTCAAACTTCCCTTCATGGATAATGGTGAATTCTTTATTGACAGTAAATGCTATAATTTGTAATCTGTGTAGCTGATCGTATCAATGGTTAGGAAATATTAACACTGATAGAATAAGATGGGCCAGACAGATGTTACAGCAGGTAAGCACTTGTTTTGCCCAGGTTCTGTCCTTAGCAGTCCATATGACCTCCAGAGCTCATCAGGAGTGATCCTGAGCAAAATATAAAGAATAAGCCTAAAAAGGCAGATGTACCTCAAACCAACCAACCAACCAACCAACCAACCAACCAACCAACCAACCAACCAACCAACCAATCAACCAACCAACCAACCAAACAACCAAACAACTAATGAAATAAACAAACAAAAACTTCAAAAGGGTAAATAATAAAATGTACTGATAATATTCTTTACAAATAGTAGCATGGAATCTGGCTTCTGGTCAGTGTGATTAAAAATGTATAATTTATACATTATCTTTAATGATGTAAAACAATGTGCTATCTTTAAAAATATCACTTTGAGTCAAAATGTCAAGAATAAATCTTTTTAGTGTAACATTTTTTTTTACAAATATTTAAAATTATTCTATTCTGGCTTTTTAAAAATATTTTATATTCTTTATGAATACAAAATAAAATGTTTTCTACCCAATCATATTAATACATGTCATTGGTTCTCAAGTTTTTGAACGTATTAAAATAAAGTTGAGGCAATAAAATCACAAATTGCTATAACCTACTCAAAGTTTTTTTAATTTGATCAGAGACAAACTCGATTTTTTTTTTGTTTGTTTTTGGGCCACCCCCAGCAGTGCTAGGAGTTTCCTGATCTGCGCTCAGAAATCACACCTGGTAAGCTCAGGGGCAATATGGGATGCCTGGACTTGAACCAGGGTAGGTCCCAGATTGGCCAAATGAAAGGCAAATGCCGAATGCTGTGCTTTAGCGACCCCAATATTTTTCATTTTAAACCAATTTTTAGGTGAATATATTGCTTCTTAGGTGAAAATCAAACAGAAATACTGATAAAAAGCAATGTTTAAAAATTCTACTAAATACTTCAGGCATTAGAAATAGGTTAGAATCTATCATTGACTAACTTGAAAAGTCATAATTTCTCTGATTCAATTTTCTTATTTTATGTTGTCATTAATAATACAAGTAATAAATATTAACTATATGTAACTCAAGGTAGTCTGCTATCATTTTATGACAATATATAAAGGGATTTATATAATGTATGACACTTAACAGTCATCTAACAAATTATATTACTATATTTCTATTTTTCAAAGCAACAATTTTTGTGAGGGCACACCTGGTAAGCCCAAGACTTACTCCTGTCTCTTCACTCAGTAATTACTCCTGGTAGGATTTGGGGTTCATTTGGGAAATCAGAAATTGAATATGTTCTGGCCTCATGCAAGGCAAATCACAACCCACTATACTGTTGCTCTAGACTAGGAACTTAACATTTTTTCATTTAGTCACCATGAAATAAAGAGTTGTAAATTTAGTGTGGGTGAGGGAGAGGGCAAACTAAATCCCCACCCTACCAAGTCCATGCCAGCTGCATCCACCACCCAGAATGGCAGCTTTGCCAATGGTCCAACTTCACCATATAATCACTGTCCTCTGCAGAGACCCCAAACCAACTAAACTCCAGATATGACAGTATTTGGGCTACTATTTTTATGACTTCTTTTAGAGTGAGTGTAGGCAACCTCTACCAGACTTCTTTTTTTCATTTTTAATATCTTTATTTAAACACCTTGATTACAAATATGATTGTAGTTGAGTTTCAGTCATATAAAGAACACCCCCCCTTCACCTGTGCAACATTCCCATCACCAATGTCCCAAATCTCCCTCCTCCCCACCTCACCCCCACCTATACTCTAAACAGGCTTTCTACTTTCCTCATTTATTCACATTGTTAGGATAGTTCTCAGTGTAGTTATTTCTCTAACTGCACTTACCACTCTTTCTGGTGAGCTTCATGTTGTGAGCTGGACCTTCCAGTCCTTCTCTCTTTGCCTCTAAGAATTATTGCAAAAATATCTTATGTTTTTCTAAAAACCCATAGATTAGGGAGACTGTTCTGCATCTATCTCTCTCCTTCTGGCTTATTTCACTCAGCATAATAGATTCCATATACATCTATGTATAGGAAAATTCCATGACTTCATCTTTCCTAATGGCTGCATAATATACCATTGTGTATATGTGCCACAGTTTCTTTAGCCTTTTATCTGTTGAAGGGCATCTTGTTTTTTTTTTTTCTGAGTCTGGCTATTGTAAATAACGTTGCAATGAATATAAGTATGAGGAAGGGATTTTTTTTTTTTTTTTTTGGTTTTTGGGCCACACACAGTGACACTCAGGGGTTACTCCTGGCTATGCACTCAGAAGTTGCTTCTGGGTTGGGGACCATATGGGACGCTGGGGGATCGAACCGTGGTCCATCCAAGGCTAGCGCAGGCAAGGCAGGCACCTTACCTCTAGCGCCACCGCCAGGCCCCAGGAAGGGATTTTTTGTATTGTATTTTTTTGTTCTTAGGGTACATACCTAGGAATGGTATAACTGGATTGTATGGGAGCTCAATTTCCAATTTTTGGAGGATTCTCCATATTGCTTTCCATAAAGGTTGGACTAGATGGCATTCCCACCAGCAGTGAATAAGAGTTCCTTTCTCTCCACATCCCCACCAGCACTGCTTGTTTTCATTCTTTGTGATGTGTGCCAATCTGTGTGGTGTGAGATCTACCAGCCTTCTAATATTACTAAAATTTTTGGTTGTAAGAAACATAAACCCCAAATACTACAATATTAGTTCACAATGATTTCATGACCTCACTTCAAGATACATTAATTTTCACAAATTTTATTATGCTACTTAAACATAAATTTATTACCACTTCTCATCAAACAAACAATATTAAATATATAATTTTATGCCATTCAAGGTGGTATGGTTGGTTAAATATATGGTGCGATGGATAAAAGAATATTTCATTTTTACATTGGTGGTGGGATTGGCCTAGGAACACTTGTATTATGAGAAATCATGTAATATTTGGTTTTCAAATTAAAGTATTTGAAAAATAATAAAAATGTTAAAAAGCTGATAGTTGTTTTAGTCATATAATATTACAACATCCATTCCTTCACCATTCTTCATTTTCTGCCACCAATTTCCCAAACTATGTCCAATCTCCAAACTCCTACCCCAATCTTACTCTACGACAGAAACTTTTTTCTTTTCTCTTTCACTATGTCTCACTTAATGTTATTTTTTTTTTCTTTTAGGCACTGTGGTTTGCAATATTGTTACTAAAAGCATATGATACACATCACTTTAGTTCCTTTCCATTCACAGGGTTTTTCCAGATTGATCATTTCCAACTATTATGGTAATAGAAGTCTTCTCTGTCCTAACTGCATTCCCACCTCCTCTTATTCCTACTTTCTTTGAGCATATTCGCATACTATGTTATTTTATATCCCTCATATGCATATGATCATTTTATACCTGTCCCTCTTCCTTATTTCACTGAACATATTACTCTCAATGTCTATGTATAAAACGTTTTGTGACTTTACTTTTATTAACAGTTGAGCAGTATTTTGTATAGATGTTCCATAGTTTCTTATCTGTTGTCAGGCACACCAGTTGTTCCCTGATTCTGGCTATTATGAATAGTGCTGTGATAAAAATAGGATGCATCTATGCCTTGTGGTTTTTTTTTTTGGGGGGGGGTCTGTTCAACTCCCAGGAACAGTATTGATGGGTTGAATTAATACCAATTAATATTATTTTTTGGGGGGGGCACACCCATTTGATGCTCAGGGGTTACTCCTGGCTAAGTGCTCAGAAATTGCCCCTGGCTTGGGGGACCATATAGGATGCTGGAGGATCAAACCGCGGTCCTTCCTTGGCTAGCACTTGCAAGGCAGACACCTTACCTCTAGCGCCACCTTGCCATACCCCCAATTAATACTTTTAGAGTAATGTATATATTGTTTTACTAAAAGCCTTGACCAGTTTAGCCATCTATGTGCAAGAAAATGAACTCAAGCCTCTTTTCCACACAATGAGAAAAAGTCAAATCAAAATAGATTAAAGACCCTGATATCAAAACTGAAACCATTAGGTACACCTAGGAAAAATAAAGGAAGAACTCTCCATAATATTACTGCTAAAGCATCTTTAAGCATAAAACATCATTGACTGAGGAAAGGCAAGAAAAGGTATACAAATGGGACTACATTAAATTGTGAGGCTTCTTTACTTCAAAGAAAATGTGACCCACTTTAAATCATTTATAGAATTTTCATAAGTGTATGTTCATGTTTATAATACCAAATACAACCATTACTAAGGCATAGAAAAAATGAATCTATTTAAATCCATGCAAAACAAATTGTGATTCATAAGAAATATATTTGTATCACCTGAGAAATTTTCTGAAATAAAAGATCTTCAATATCACAATTACTATTTAATCTAAACTTTAAATTTATCAAGATTTCTTAAGTGATTCTTAAGCATTTCAAAATTTGATAACTTATCCGATGATGAGAACTAATTGTACTAATTACTTGTTGCATTATTATTTCTGTTATTTCTATGCTTTGAGATATTATGCTAAGAGGAAATAAAGAACAAACATCTAACTATATAAAGTTATATGATTTGTCCCTAATTATCTTAAGATAATAAAAAATAGATAATAAGTACATAAAAAGAAAATTCTTAATTATATTGGAGGATAAGAAGCAGAAAGCAGGATATGGGGGTAGTAACCCATGATGTTCAGTTTTTTTAACCAATGGGAAACTTGTTAATTCTTTCCTCAAAGCAAAAAAGGGGAAAGTATTAATACTCTAGTTTTGTGAAAACAAAGAGACTGTAGTTAGAAAATAGCAGGGACCAAATTTCAGGGATAAGGTAGTTTCCATTGTGGATTCAACAAATGCAGGTTATTATCATGGTCAAATGTGACAAATGGCAAACATTTATTATTTAGTCTTCAAGAACAGCAAAAATTATGCCACTGAGAAGCCCAAACATTTAATTATAAGTTAATTATTTTCTGAGATTGGAATTGAGGTGATGTTACAATCTTAAAATCATTTCAGGTATAATTATATCAGGCATTTATTAGAGAAGCAAGAAAACAGATGACAAGGAAGAGAAAGTTAGGCTGTACTAGACAGGTCATGTTATTCAAATCTACAGGGTTGTTTTCACTAATTTATTGGCCAGAATAAAAACAAATTATAATAACAAATCTTATGACTTAAAATTTATTTATAATTGTGAAACTTGCATCCATTTTTTAGTCTCCATAAAACTTGGAGATAGACATTCTTTTCAGAATTGTCATCAGATTTTATGGACCACATGACCTAAATCAAGATGATTCATGATTTGTATCATTCAAATCATGAATCTAAAACCCCATTTACTAGTGTACTACTAGATACAAGAAATGTATGTCAAAGTAAACTAAGAAATAGATGAAAAAGTGAATGTAAAAGCACATCTGGTACAAAGCATTCATGTTGAGTGATGTAAATCAGAGAAAGAAAATCAGGGGATTATTTCACCTATCTGTTTTTTATTGAATAACTGGATAATATTGGGAGCCAGAGAGATAGCACAGCTGTAGGGTATTTGTCTTACACGTGGCTGACCCAGGACAGTCATGGGTTTGATTCCCAGCATCTCATATTGTTCCTTGACCCTGCCAAGATTGGTTTCTGAGCATAGAGTCAGGAGTAACCACTGAGCACACCAGGTGTGACCCAAAAACAAAAATAAATAAATAAATAAATGGAAAGGAAAGAAAATGTAATGTTGATGACCCTTGACCCAAGAGCTTAAGGAGGAGAAGGACAGGGAAGGAAAGAAAGAAAGGAGTGAAAAAAGAAAATAAGAAAGGAAAGTAATGGTGTAACATGTATCAGGGATTTGGTTATGCTGACTACATGAAGAGTGGTGTATAGTTATATATCAAAGCACAAACTCAATAACACTATAAACATCAGATTTAAGCTGCAAGATATAAGTGTTGTAATATATAAGTTAAGGAAGCAGGCAAGGTGTGTCAGGTGGGAAATAAAGGGGTATGATAACATTGGTGGTGATGGGAGTACACACTAGTTGTGGAATGTTATTGAAATATTCTACGCCTAAAACATAACTGTCAATAACTTTTCAATCACAAAGTTCTTTATTTTTTATTTTTGGGGCACATCCAATGACACGCAGGGGTTACTCCTAGCTATGCATTCAGAAATTGCTCCTGGCTTAGGACACCATATGGGATACGAGGTGAATCAAACTGTGGTCAGTCCTGGGTCTGTCAAAGCAAATGCCTTACTAATACGCCATTGCTCCAGCCCCCTAAATAAAAATATTTTTAAATACATGATTTTATTTAATTATCTTCCACTTGATATATCAGCTTCAGACAGCAAAATTCTTCTATATTCTTAACTAACTAGAAGTCAGTGAATTAGAAATTTTTACCTTTTTTTTTTTATCTTTTTTCTTTGTATTGAAGTGTCATATGTTCTTGTCCTGGTCTTGATTATAAAATTTTCCTTTCATTTTAGTCTCAAAGTGTCTCATAGCTATGCATTTACAGATAATCTCTTTAAAATGTCTTTCACATTTTAAAATAGATTGATATTTTTAGAAATAAATTTATTCCTTGAATTTTATTTTTGAATTTATGTAAAATCTATATAATATTTTTAAACTTGAAAATAGCTGGGATATATTTATTCATTAATTTTTCATTCTTATTTTTTTGTTTTTGGGCCATACCTGGTGACACTCAGGGTTTACACCTGGCTATGTGCTCAGAAATTGCTCCAGGCTTTGGGGATCATATGGGATGCTGGGGGATCAAACTACAGTCCATCCTAGGCTAGCGTGCTCAAGGCATAGACACCTTGCCACTTGTGCCACCACTCGGGTTCCTTATTCATTCATTTCTATGTATTTCAAAATTTCTATCTCAAATTGTTCTAATTTTAATAGAATTTATGTTTTCTACCTATATTTATTTTATATACAAATAACATTCTATTTGCACATTATATATTTTAAATTTCATTTAACAATAGATTGGAACTTGCAGATTTACTTATGAAAATTAATAATGAAAATTTCAATGAATAAAAATTAATATTTAGTTAAAAGATGAGATATGGGTGACTTTAGTCATCTTTTGTCTTAAGAGGTTTTTTAAAAATTAAGATTAAATATTGACTAATTTTATTTTTTCTCATTTTACTTGTTTTGTATAATAATGCCTGGTAAATATATTATATACATTTATGCATATAGTCAATTTATGATTTAATTATATAATTTGATCCTTACAGTTTTGGAATAATTACTCTCACCAAACTATTAGAACATTGTATTTTTCAGTGAGCTCGGTTCTTTATAGCTCATAGCTTCAATATGTTATTCTGTTGGCTAAATTATAACTGGTCCCTGAACAACCAGATTTGATACTAGATTTTAGAACTTCAGGGTTGATTGCTAACATTGAATTATTTGTTACTCTGAAGAGGTCATAACTAGGTGATATTACATCACAGAGATTGCACGTCTTAATTTTGTATATAGAAGTTTTTCATCTCATGTTAGTTATACATTATCTTATTGAGCAAGTATTTATGTAGTTTGGTGTGGTTCTTCCTGTAGTAGTTTGCTCATATTCCTTAAATGGATGGGTCAGCAGAAGGAGCATTGCACAAGAAACAGACAGATCCACAGGATAACAAATATAGGGCCAGGAGGTTGAGCAGCCTCTTGGATTGAACTGATCTAGAGGCTCTCCATGTACTTCCCTGTTTTTATTAGCCAAAATTAACAGAACACCTGAGGGGCTTATTTAACAAAACAACTTATACTAATTAAAGCTATTTTAATCAAGCTGTAGTGGAGTTTTTACAGCTCAAAAAGGATGTAAGGAGGAAAGGGAAAGCGGAGAGTGATATAAGAATCAGCTACAGGTGTCTACATCTCCCCCTTTTCTATTTGTTTAGAAAGATCCATGGATGGAGGATATCATATGGTAAATTGCTTTACTCAGGGAACTTTACGGAAGAGAATGAAGTAAGAATAATACAATATTCTTCTCCATGGAATACACTGCTGATCAAGTTCCAGGTAGGTTGGATTTGGAGGATTATTTTAACTGATGTCAAAATTTGTCATTGGAGAACAGTCTGGAAGGCAATGGTCTTCTGCAGCTGCTGATCAGATGCAGGGGTCCAGAAATCATTCCTCAATTCAGGGATCCACTTGCAAATCTGATTTGTATGTGTAGTCTGGTTGCAGATGGCAATTATCTTATTCTTGTAGAGTGAATCTGAAAGGATATAGGGGCAGGCCATGCCAGGGCCAAGAGGGGAGATTTTAGATAGATAGAAAAAGGCTTTGCTTACAACACAGCAGACATACACACATATATAGTTGATTGGTGCCCCCAATAGGCTGCAGCTGATTGAAGGGCTAAGGGCCTGGAACAATGCTCCTTTGATAGAAAAGCAGTGAGCACTGAGTGTCTAGGATGTTGCCCAGAGTCTTCAGATCTCTCTCCTTCACTCTCTATTACTGTACCACCAGAGGGGACCTCAGCTGGGTGGGGAATTAATCAGCATAACCTACATTGATTGGGAGCATAACAGCTGCCTTTCACTGGCACCCCACAGATCTAGTTACATTAGAAATTTCTGCACTTTCCTCCCCATTCATGATACCAAATGCCATGTCCCCTCATCTGCAATGCTACACAAAAGCTTCCTGGCATTGTTTCTCTTAATAACTGGCCAGTGAAAAAAAGATATTCTCCTTAGTGTTATTCCAAACATTGAATTATTTAACAGTACCCAAGACTTGAATCGTCAGCACCAACTTGTCCTTCTCTACCTTGTTCATCCTATGGGTCCAGTACTGGCCCTGGCAAAGTCTTTTGAGTGCGAACTCTTCACTACTGTATCCTGAACTCACTTGTCATACTTCACTAATGCAATTTCACTTATTCCTTCAGTACTGTAAAAATACCCTTCCTCTCTTGGGGCATGTGCATGGGAGAGTTCTTAAAAGTCATTCTATGTTCAGTTTGTTATAAATAATATTGGTACATATCCCAGAGCAACGTGAGGCATTTCAGAAGGATGGTTATGTGTGATTACACTCTGGTAGAAGGTCCAGAACATTTAGCGCAGTAAGTGGGGGCTGCTATGGTGATACAGTTTCAAAATTTCCTAGTATTCTAGAAAACTTTTTACTTCACTTACTAATTTTAATTTTTTTATGTTCCTGTTTGGGCACCATTTGCGGGGCTTCCTGCAGCAGTTTGTTCATATTCATTCCAACCCTGGAATGGATGGGCAGCAGCAGGGACATAACAAAAGAAACAGATGGATTCCTGGGATAAAGATCATAGGACCAGGGGGTTGAGCAGCCTCTTGGATTGACCTGAACCAGCAAGCTCTCCCTTTATCTCCCTGCTGCTTTTATTAGACAAAGTTAGCAGAACACAGGTAATTCAACTAAAAGGCTTATTTAACAAAACAAAATGTACTTATGCTAATTAAGCCTAAAAGGGTCTCAATAAAGCCTATATGGGGTATTTTTACAACTCAAAAAGGTTTGAGGAAGAAAAGGAAAGCAGAAAGAATTAGCTACATTTTTCTACAGTTTGAGGCTATTTGGCTCAATCACATTGTTGGTTTGGTTTGGTGTCATTCTTTCTCCAAGTTCACCTTCTGATATACTACCACTTTAAATATAAATATTTATATGCATATATTTCGTAATTTTAATATATTTCATATATTTTCATATATTTCATAATATATTTTTATACATCAGATAAACTTTAAGCTTGGGTATTCTCTATTTTAATATTGCCATCTTGATACACAATAACTAAATTAATTTTATATACTATTATATAATTTTATTTTTTATTTAATGATATATTAGAGTATTGAATTGAGACTAATATTTTTCTTTCCTTTTATCACTCTTCCACCACTTCTTTCAGTATGATTACTTTCTTGTTCCCAGAATAAATATATCACACTTTTAGCTCTTAGGAAACATTTAGTTCTTTTCTTTGCCTTTGTTTCTTGAATCATCTCATAAGTTTCAGATATATGACTTCAATAATCAAACAATAGAGAAACTATTTTGAAAACTTAAATTATGAAAATGCTTTTTTTCACATTGTATTGGTGCAGTGTATACCATATTTTGTTTCTTATTTCAAATTTTAGCTCCTCTGAGCTATCATGTTCTGAATATGAAAAAACCATGTCATATCAATATGTAATAATAACTGTTAATATCAAATTTTAAATGCAGTAATCTGATTATTTTAAACTGAAATCTTATCTCTTTGAAATTTTTCATTAGTTCTTCTTGTTATATGCTTTTTATTAATTCCTTCCTCTATTTTTCCAGTTTCTTCCCTCAAAATATTATTTGCATGATGAATTCATTAGAATGATTCTTAATGTAATTATTTTATTTTATTCTCTTTTTATTTTTTAAATTGTCTTGTAAATATATTTACTTCTTCAATTTTTAGACTGACATAACTAGCAAGATATTTTATGCATATATTTTAAATATAATCATATATAGAATGAGTATATTTTGTTAATCCTTGATAGAACATTTAAAATATTTTAAATGAACATTTTTTTTTTTTTGGTTTTGGTTTTGGTTTTTGGGCCACACCCGGCGGTGCTCAGGGGTTACTCCTGGCTGTCTACTCAGAAATAGCTCCTGGCAGGCACGGGGGACCATATGGGACACCGGGATTCGAACCAACCACCTTTGGTCCTGGATCGGCTGCTTGCAAGGCAAACACCGCTGTGCTATCTCTCCGGGCCCTTAAATGAACATTTTTATACACATATTCCATTTATCTAGTTTTTAACTTTTGTTCTTAGACAAAACTCATCTGTGCACAGGACTTCTTCCTCCAACCTTAGGAATCAGTTCTAGAGGAGCTGTGGTCTTATAGAGCAAACCCTGGTTCATCAGATGCCAGGACAACATTCTACATGCTGCAGTATCACTTTGGATCTACATTAAGTTTTGTATCTATTCTAAGTTTGTCCCAACATTCTCCAACTTTGTTTCAATATCTTTTACTTTTATGCTTGAATTAAATTTTAAAATAAGAGGAAGAATCTCTTTAAGTTTCAAATTTCATGCTACAAGTGAATAAGATACTTTATAATTTACTGTTTTACCTTACTTTGTGGAAATCTGAGTTAGCTAAACTATACACAAGACACATACTTGACTCTCTACTATTAAATTTAGAAATATTTTCCACACTGATAATGGAAAAACTAGCTACTATGGAAAGATTACTGCTGAATAGATAACCCTATTTATAGCCAGAAAAAATAAATATAGTTGTTTTCTTAAAATTTGAGTTTAAACTCTTTGAAAATAATTATAAACATATTAAAGATAGAACTATTAATATGACATAACTACAGATCATCTGATGTGCCTATAGATTAATTTAGTTTTAGTAGATAATTTTTATATTTTAACCTTTGGTAAAATGTTATAATTTTGATATGTATTTTATAAGGTAATGCATGTCTGATTGGTAAGATCTCTTCTGTTTCTTTTCTAAAATTTAAAGTGTTCATGACAAAGACAATCTTTTTTATATAACTTAATAGCCAGAATCTCCAATTGCATAAATTATTTTCAATAATTTGCCAACAAAAATCCATTTCCTCCAAACAGTGAAACCTACATCATGGAGAATTTGGGTCTTTTTAATCTTCTACCAAATTAAAAAACCTAAAGTAATAATTATTGATTGATTGTTTCTCAAAAGGGTACAGGATATACATAGCAATAGAAAAGTTATAGTATTATATTTTTAAAAATGAACCATGGGTAAATACTTGTCTGAGTTAGCAAAGACTGCAAAAATACATTAAGAGACTTAATGTGCTGATGTGCATATAAGTACAGCTTTCCAAAGAAAAAGACCATGAATAATTTAGAAGACAGAAAAAGTATATATTACTTTGAGGATTACATATATGTATATAAAAGTGAATATATATAAGTTTGGGGACCACATCAGGCAGTGCTCAGGGTCATATGGTGATTTTGGGTGTACAAGTGATGTTAAGTCTACCAAAACCAAATGCACAGCAACGAAAGTTCCTTAAATCCAGTAATTTCTCTATAAACCTCATGGAACCTGATTTGATAGAAAGGTAGAAGTTTCAATCACTAATCCTCTCAAATTTTACTCATGAAGAAATTAAGTTTTGAGATTATTAAATAAATTACTTGAAATTATTCTTCGATCTTTTGGCATTATTTTATTTTAAGGGGACTAACTCAACTAAAATCTCCAGCATTTAGTAACTGTCTAGTGAAATAATTAATGATAGGTATAATGAATTGAAATATCTCCATAAGGTTTTACTAAATCATTTGTGCTTCCAGTGAAAAATGGATTTCTGAGCCTTATTCAAAAAAAGTAAAAAGAAAAATTTCAATTAAAGTAATAAAATATAAAGGGCCTTTAAAAATATTTTATTGCAGTTCAGATATGGTGTAGGGATTAGAATACTTGCCTTACATATGACAACCCAAGTTAATTCCAGGAACTACATATGGTCTCCTTAGCACCACCAGGAGTGACCGCTACATAGAGTCAGGAGTAACCTCCTAAGACCATTGAGTGCTGCTCAAAAGTGTAAACAAAAGAAAAAGTATTTTTAGTAAAATTCCATAGGTAAAGTAAAAAATGCAAAAGATAAAAGTGGGGCCAGATAAATAAGACAGCAAGTATAAATAAAATAAAAAAATATTTTTAGTAAAATTCTGTAGGTAAAGTATAAATGCAAAAGATAAAAGTGAGGCCAGAGAAATAAGACAGCAAGTAAGGCATTTACTTTTCATGTGATTGACCCACATCTTGACCCTGACACTCTATTTGATCCCCTGAATACCACCAGGAGAGATGAATGATTTTAGAGCTAAAAATAATCTCTCAGCACAGTCAAGTGTGGTCCCTCCCCAAAAAAGAGAACTTAAAACTCACATAAAATATTAGTTTGGTTTTATAACCTTATGCTTCATTCTATGTGATATATGTTGATAATGGCTTTTACTATATCTTATTTATATTATGACCTGATTTTATTACTTAATTAAATCAAGTTTATTTAACAACTTCATTTCTAAAATGTGAAAATCAAAGTAATATTACTAGCAGATAATTTTAATATTTTTTTATTTTTAAGAAAAGATTTTTCTTTTGATAGTACTTTTAATAAAATTGAAATATTTGTTTAATAATTATATCAGAATGAAAATGTGATCATATTCAGGATTGATGACTCCTGAGAAATGTTTCCAAAAATATTTAACTTCTTTAGAACCAATATCGAGTAAGTCTAAATTTAATTTTATATGCAAATGAATACAATGACATTTAATGTGTCTTTGACATTTCCTGTAACTTGTGGAAGTTATACTAAAGAAGAAAAAAGTGGCTTCCTGATTTGTTTATAATTGAATATTCCTGTTTATGCTTTCTACTGCTATCTGAAATTATAAGAAAAATGAATTTTAAAATTGTGAATCTTATAAATAATTGGCTCATTTGAAGCTTCATATGAAAATCATGTTCCTTCCCACTAAATGTGCTAATTTTTAAATTCAATTTGTTTCTATGACTATAGATATTTGCTGTCAGTGTTAGGGCAATTTTGAAAGCTAAACAAGTCTAAACACTTTGAAAGAATTTTGTAGCTCCCTGATATGTTTTATTGCAATGGGCATGTGTGTAACTTTCATTTTGTTACAATTTATTGATGACATTTACTGCCTGAGCACTGGCAGTTCCTGTCTGAGCTCCCATGATGGAGTTAATATTTGTTCAGTTGTAGCAAGAGCAGGAATGCTTAGCAAAGCTGGTGGTCTCTTCCAGCCAACACTAGTGCTGTTGCAGCTGCCATGGCCAAACTTGTTTGTACCAATCTAAACTCAGTGGCCAGCTGTTTTTTTGTAGTGCCAAAGACTGGCCCAGACATGCAGCCAGGTTGCTGTTTGATATTCATGTTGTCCAACATGCTCTCTAGTTGAAAATAACTTGTACAGCATAGATCATCTGCTTACATTCATGCTCCCTTGTCTACTAGACTTTACTTACATTAAACCTGTTCGCAATTAAAAATATCGAGGATGGGGGTTGGAACAATGGTATAGCAGTTAGATGCTTACTTTGCAAGTGATGAAATCAAGTTGGATACCCAGCATCCCATATGGTTCCCTGAGTCTGCCAGGAGAAATTCCTGAGACCAGAGCTTGGAGTATGCCCTGAGCACCACAGAATGTTGTCCTCAAACAAAACAAAACAAAAAGAAACAAAAGTTAAGGATAGCCAGGGACATAATACAGAAGATATGGATTTCACCTTGCATATGGATTCAATTTTCAGAATCCTGTAGGATTTCCACAAATCCATCAGGAATAATTCACAAGATCAGAGCCAGGATTGATCCCTAAGCATTCTTGGCTGTAGCCTAAAACAAAACAAAGCAAAACAAATTAATTCTTAGAAAAAAACAGTTATTTAAAATATATTAAGGATTTGGGACCCAAAGACATAGTATACCATGCTAGGGAGTTGTTTTTCAAATAGTTCACATTGATGGGAACCATTGCATCCACACAGGGTCATCTGAGTCCCTTCCGGATTGACCTCTGAGTCTTAAATTATCAGCGAGCCTTGAGCACAGTCAGGTTGTCCAAAATGCAAAAAAGAAAAAGAAAAAAAAAGGAAAAGAAAAAAACCACCAAAAATACAATAACAACAACAACAACAACAAAAAGTAAAGAAAAATATTTCATAGAAACATTGGGACCAATAAGGAAAACCCTACCCTAGGCTGTAGCCTAGGACTCCAACAGCAACAACAACAACAAGATGTCTTATTGCAGAAGCCCAACTTGTACAACAGAGACTGAGCAGAACCTTTGGATCAATAATATCCTAGGCTTTGGCTTAAGGACTGAAGGAAAACAGGTAGTAAGTGATACAGAAGACTAAATACAACAACAATGATGAATAGGAACCTCTAGAACCATAAAGACTATCTTAGACCCTGACCTATAACCTGAGCAAATACCAAGATCGCTAGCTACAGTGGCTTGGTTTTCTCACACACAACTGAGAGGAAAGTTTCCTGGCACCACAAAAAAGCCTTTGGAATGGGGTAATGAGTATATATGGAGCCAGGGGTTGATCCCATGATAGTATGCATCAAGGATGGAGAAACTCTGAATCTCTTAGGCCACGGGAATTCCCTTTCTTCCCTATGTGCCTATGCAAAAAAAAAAAAAAAGTGTGGGGGGGAGCCAAACCCTGCCACTCCAGCACCCCTACTTTTACTTGTTTTGTTTTAATTTGTTAGTTTTTGACTTTATTTTTCTTCTCTTTTTTCTTCCACTTTTCTCTTTCTTTTTTACTCTTGTGGTTATTTGGTGATTTATTTTTATATTTAAAATAATTTTTAAAATATTTTTTTTCTTTTTTCTTTCATTTTTCTTCCATTTTTCTTTTTTCTTTTTTTCCTCTCTTTCTTTTTTTGGTAGTTGTTGCCAAATTTTTTTCTCCCTTTTTCTTATCCTTTTTAATCTCCAATGATGGTGGAATGGATGCTCAATCTACAACAAACTGTAAAGTGGAGACCAGTTGCACTAGCATTCTGGGGGATAACGGAGGGAGATATGGGATACATCCTGGGAACAGGGGTGGAGGGAGGACAACACTGGTGGTGGGAATGCCCCTCATTCATTGTCACTATGTACCCTAAATGATGCAGTGAAAGATTTGTAATGCACTTTGGTCACAATAAAAATTAAAACAAACAACAACAACAACAAAAACCAAAGGATTAGTTTTCCATGTAGTAGACCTCTATTTATACTTGGCATCATATAGGTTATTCAGAGAACATAACAGATGACATTTAATAATCAAGGTCAGGAGTATCCTGGAGCACTGAATTTTCTACAGGTCTACATAATAGGCCTCCTAAAGGCCCTTATTTCTGCAAATAAAAGAATATAAGACAGGAAGAGCAGAAAATTAAAGATTAAGAAAATAATAAAATAATATAAGGCTTGGGGCCGGCGAGGTGGCGCTAGAGGTAAGGTGTCTGCCTTACAAGCGCTAGCCAAGGAAAGGACCACGGTTCGATCCCCCGGTGTCCCATGTGGTCCCCCCAAGCCAGGGGCAATTTCTGAGCGCGTAGCCAGGAGTAACCCCTGAGCATCTAACGGGTGTGGCCCGAAAAACCAAACCAAAACAAAACAAAACAAAACAAAACAAAAAAAAATAATATAAGGCTTTAAGTGATATAATTTACCGTATTTTCCGGCATATAAAACCACTGGGAGTATAAGACTACCCCCTAATTTTACAGTTAAAGCATAGGTTTAAGCCTATATTCGCTGGATAAGACAGAACATTCCTGTGCTGCAACTGTATGTACCACAGTGAGCCATCACAACAAGCAAAGGTTCAAAGGTTATACTGTCATAGACTTCCTCTCTGACTCTGGCCAATCTGAGCAGGCTTTTGACTGTGTAGATTCGGTACAGAACATTGTCTAATTTGCATGCATCAAAAGTCTGCTTGTATTGGCTGAGTTAGAAAAGCGGGTCGGAGCAGCCTTGCAGTGATTGGTGCAGGATTGAGTTGGAAATTAATTTGATGGCAATATCCAGACGATTTTTGTTTTGGGTTTGCTAATAAAGTAGTAATATTTCAGTGCATTTTATTCTGTCATGTATGTTTTTCGGGTTATACTCGGTGTATAAGACGACCCCCGATTTTCGGCTGACTTTTTTTTTTTGTTTCAAAAGTCGTCTTATACGCTGGAAAATACGGTACATGTATTGAGTTTTGAAATACTCTTCTCTCTCCCTTTCTGTCTGTCTCTCTGACACTTGCTCTCTCTGTCTCTCTGTTATTATACTCTCTCACTCACTCTCTTTTTCTGTCTCTGTCTCTCTCTCTCTTTTATGGTTTGAGATAAACTATTTCTCTGTGGACTTATCCTCATATTGTCTTGCAACCAAGTGAGTTAAAATCGTTGAACCTGAATTTGACACTGATAAAGAAGCCTACACATCAAAACAGTTGAAAATAGTTTAAAAAAATACTGTACTCAAGAGAGAATCTTTCTGAAATTTATCTTAAAATTTTACTAAATGTAATAATGAAGTCTTCCTAATGTTAAAATGTACTTTTAATTTCAGACAATGAATATAATTGTTGAAATAGCTGTGTGCTTTTTGTTGAAGTCATACACTTTTGACAGAATCAACTTCTCTCTTGTGACTATACCTGTAAGGTACACATTAATATTAATTTGAAAAGTTACTTTACATATTAACCTGCAAAGTTGCTTATGTTTAGAATTCAGTAGGTATTGTAGCTCATAACATTAAGCTTTTAAATTTTAATTACATGTACATGACAGAATAAAATGCACTGAAATATTACTACTTTAGTAACAAACCCAAATCAGCTATGTTAGTTGTATGTATGGGAAGGACTACCCACAATCATTTGGGAACTACTTTTTCAAATAAATAAATACATCAAAATATACTAGTTACAATTGTTCAAGTGCATGCAAAGTAAACTAAAATATAACCCCTACTTTAAGCAAACTTAAAATGAAGAAAAATATAACATATTAAAAGAAAGTACAAAAAGTATTTGCTGGAATTCCAAAAAAAAATTACAGCCATAATTTCAATAGGATTTTTTTCAAACTTATTCTTATACTTACTAATGTATTCAAAGTAGATTACATAGGATTCAGTATGTGCTCCATAAGTGCTAACTGATTGTGCACAAACCCTTTACATAGATGTAAATGAGAGATTAAAAAATGCCATTGAATAATTCAACAAGTAAACTACGTAATTAAGATATGAATTTTAAATATATTAGGTTTGACTACAAAACACTCTCTACAATTCTAGGTTACTACTAAGGTGCTTTCATTGGTTGATTAAATTTGCATTGGTGTATCAAATGTTGAAACTCAGTCTAGAACAGACTTCATTTGCTATACAGAATAACCATATTGTTTTCTCTATAAGACGCACCTGACCATAAGATGCACATCGTTTTTAGACAAGGAAAACAAGAAAAAGAAATATTCTAAAGTAAATGATGCAATGTGTCAGAAGACAGCAGCTGGGAACAACCAGCCTATGAGGCTGACATATTTACAATACGCCAGTCCACAGCTGGTTAAACACATTTTTCTAACTTTTTTTTTAAACATCAGAAAATTAAAAAAAAACAAAAACAGCATTTTTTGAATACTCAGGTTTCAACTCCAGGCAGAATTCTCTCCATAATACACACAGACATTTCCCCCATATTTGGGGGGAGAAAAGTTCGTTTTATGAAACAAAAATTATGGTGTTGTGGGTTTTTTCTTTAAAGCATTTTATTATGGAAGGGGTTGGGCCAATAAATGAAAAATTGTGAAGGTTTACCATCAAATATGTTTGGTTGCATTTTTCCCATTCGAAACTCATAAATAGATTAGTATATTGATTCCTCTAAGTTTTAGTGCTCTAAAACTTTGTAATTAAAAGATAAAAATATTTTGATTGCCCACTCATATATCAAACATTTGTAAAACAAAATACAGAATATTATCACAGCTTTTGTATAGGTCTTAAAATTTTTTATTTCTCATCTATATTTCTACGCAATATTTTGAGAAAAATTTAAAATATACAATATGATAAATTTTGCTTAATTGCTAAAGTACTCTTCATATTTATGGGATTGTATTCCCTTATATTCTTTCTTCCTTGGTACAGTTAATACTTAGAAACATTGTTTAATCAGAAAACATTTTAGGAAAAAAAAGATGTCAAAGAGATGCAGTAATTAGGTAGAATAGTGATTTTCATGTGACCAACCCAAACTTGATCTCGGTCATCATATATAGAATTCCAAACCGCACCAGAAAGGATTACCTGAGAATAGGACTCAATTCTGAGCACAAGCTGGGTGTAATTCCTTAACTAAAAGAATAGTAATGCTGACTATAACATAATTACAGAAAGAAAATGTATAGATATTTGGAAAGATGAATGACACTGCTATGGATTATAAAGAAGACTAAAATAAATGTTTTATTATTTAAAGTTTTTATTATTATATCTGTAGGGTAAAGTTATCCAGATTTTTTGTTGTTGTTCTTTGTCTTTGGGCCATACCTGGTGACTTTCAGTGGTGACTCCTGGCTATTCGCTCAGAAATTGCTTCTATCTTAGGGAACCATATGGGACACCAGGGATCGAACCTAGATCCATCCTGGGTCAGCTGCGTGCAAGACAAATGCCCTACCATTGTGCCATTGCTCTTGCCTGGGTACCCTGATTTTTAAATAAATTAAAACCTCTATTTAACTAAAAGTATTCTCAGGAGGGAAAAAAGAACCACAAAAAAAAGAGAAAGAAAAAAAATAAGTCCTGATAATATAAAATATATTAAAATTGATAAAATAATATAAATGATTAAGGGACTGGGCCACACCTAGTGATAAATAGTGGGTTAACTCCTAGTGGAGCTGGGTTTGGAGGCAGGATAGGGCTAAATCTTGTGCAAGGGATGAAACCAGGCTAGCAGCATGCATTGAAAATTGCCTTAACTTTTCTGCCATTGCTCTCATCAATCTAAATTGTTTTTATATACAAGTTGATTTTTTTTTTTGGTTTTGTTTTGGGCCACCCCCCGTGGTGCTCAGGGGTCACTCCTGGCAGTCTGCTCAGAAATAGCTCCTGGCAGGCACTGGGGACCATATGGGACACCGGGATTCAAACCAACCACCTTTGGTCCTGGATCGGCTGCTTGCAAGGCAAACGCTGCTGTGCTATCTCTCTGGGCCACAAGTTGATTTTATCTTTAATGGAATGTTTTAAACTATTTCTAAGAGCTCTTGGATACGAGGAAAGAAGACTTTAATGTTTAATATATTGCAGTGCTTTGCACATTGTTTGAGCTCTTGGCTGGTTATGTCACTAATAAACACTAGTGACTGATTTTGGAAAAATCAAGACTCCAAAATATATAGGCCTCAAACCCAGTTGGAAATTGAAACAAAATATTACCCATTGCTTCACTTTTGATCTTGCAGTTACCTTTCCAGAGGAATCAATTCAATTTAAGCTGATTGATTCTGTGTTAAGCAGGTTTTCCTTTAGTTGTCCCAGTAGTTGTCCTCTCAGCTGAAAATCTACAAAGAGAAGATTTGAAGGGCACTCTTAGGGGATATACTGAGAAACCATGGAATTGATTAAATAGTAATTTAAAAAAAAAAAAAACAACACTACTTCTTTTGCAAGTACCTCATGTTTTTGTTTGTATTGTATCATGCTGAGAACCAAAGGGGGTAAGAATGGAGCAGGGCTGGAAAAATTTCTTATTGCTTTTGTGCCCTGTGGCAATCTTTTGAATGGGGCAGGTATTTTCAAAGTAACACTTGTCTAAAAGAACCAGAGTCTGGAAGGAGATCAGCAGCTTGAAAACTTCCAGAGTTAGGTTTCATTACTGGAAACAAATTCAAATGAAACTTCTGTTTAGAGAATAGATCCACAACAGGGGTCCCAATGTGGGCCTTTTTATAATAGAAATGAAGGTAAGGCTGTGTGTTAGATCTCACTTATTTTCTAACATCTGTTTCTTATTCAGTTTCTTAGATCCAGGATTCTTTTCCATAATGATAAGTGAATATTACATTTATAAAATAAGTATGTAACGAAACAGCTCTGTATGTACTTTAATAGGGAGACTAAAAGCAAAAACATTAACTAGAATAGAAAATTTACTTTAACTACATGCTATATTCTAACAAGAAAAATTTACTTTTGAAATATGACATCTCATGCCTATATTCATAGCTAGAAAGCCACAAGCACTAAATATTTTCTTTAGTCTTAAATGAAAAGTGAGCATCCATTTAAATTAGTCAAAAGATCTACTCTTCCATCAAAAAATATTAGATACATACTTTTGTTGGCAATATTTTTGTAGTTTTAGTAGGCCAGGTATGTTTAAAGTAACACATCTAAAAGTATGTTTTGAGAATTTTGTCATCAAGTTAAAAAATTCAATGTAATTTTTATACTTATTCTCCAGTGTTTAAGATTGATAAATTTTTATACTTTTATTCTCCAGTGTTTAAGATAGATAAATTCAAAACATAAATTTTGATTGTCATAAAGAAACTATTTTATAACTCTTTTAGCAAGTATATTATGATAATCTTTGACTATCTCTACTATTATATCAAAACAAATAAGACAATTAAATAATTGCATACAAATTCTGAAGATCTTTTTAAGTCTTAGCTTGGACTACCATAGCAACATAAGATGAGGTGGCTAAAACAGCAGAAATTAATTTTTTCAAGCTTTCTGGAGTCTAGAAAGTTTGATATCAATGCCCAGCAGGCTTTAATTTTTCACGGAGGGCTCTTTGGTTTCAAATTTTTGTCTTTTCACATGTTCTCCCAGTCCTCGTATGATATGAATCCCTGATATGTGCTTTATAACAGGAGGTCAATTTCCACCCCCTCAAAATTCTCAGACAAGGGGCCGGAGAGATAGCACAGTGGTAAGGCATTTGCCTTAGACGCAGAAGGATGGTGGTTCGAATCCCGGCATCCCATATGGTCCCCAGAGCCTGCCAGGAGCGATTTCTGAGCATGGAGCCAGGAGTAACCCCTGAACGCTGCTGGGTGTGACCCCAAAGCAAACAAACAAACAAAAAATTCTCAGACAAAAGTCTAGAGGTTCAGTGAAAGAAATTGAGATGGCATTGTCCAGAGGTGCTTGAACTACACTCAGCAATGCTGCGCAGCTTTGCCAGTGCTAGACTGTGCAGCTATGGATCAACCCAGGGTTGGTCACATATAAGACATGGTTAAGATTCTAGTATGATAACTTACCTTTAGATATCTGTATCTGATTTTTAGATTACTCCTAGAGACTTTACAAGAATCATGCAGTGTTGGGAAATAAAGTCTGGGGCTCATTCATGCAAAGCATGCACCGAAGCCCTTTGAGATATTATGCTTTTGTTAATTGATGCAAATGATCACAATTCTTTAACTTATAATAATCATTAATTATTCATGATTTTTTTAAGTTGAGAATCTGGGCAGATCTTAAGAAAATCTACTGTTTAAAATGCCGTATCTCTTCAGTCCAGGTCCTGACTGAATTGTAATCTCATCTAGATCAGTGACTGGGGAAAGTTAGGATTTATAGCTCACTGCGGTTGCTATCAGACTTAATTTTCTAGAAATTGTATGATTGAAGGTTTTCATTTTGTTCTATTGGTTGTTGACTTTCCTCTGGTCTGAAACTCTTAAAAAATTTCCTAACATGACTGCTTATTTTTTTCAAATAAACAAGAGTTTCTAACTCTATGCTTATTAAAGAGAATTTTATAAAATGGTACAATCAAAAATAATACATCTACTGAAGCCTATTTAAGAGAGTGACTTGCTAACACCATTGTATATTTTATTGGTGTGGAGCACATCTCAGATTTCAATTGGATTTAGGAGGAGAATTTTCATAAGAGCATGATTCATGGGTCTTTCTTTGAGTGTTTCTTCCATAGATAATAATCATCACATAGATCTTTGAGATTCAATAAAACTATCCAGAAAATTCCTATTCTATATTGTGAACTATTTATTAAAAGACACAGTTGCTATATTCCCCTGTCACATTTAATGAATAAAAACACTCTACTGAGGCAGTAACTAGTGTTTTGACCTTATCGTATCCCAGAGATTCAATAGAGAGCAAACTGAAAATAAACTGCACTCATCTTGATACTGGTTCTCTCTATTTTCAAAAACTTTTTTTAGATTATTTTTCAGTTTTCCAAACTGTTCATTTAGCATTTCATTAATTAACATTGAAGTCACCACACCTCCACTCTAGAACTTGTTCCAGTGTTTCTCCCACCTCAATCCTATATAAGCTTTCTACTGCAGTAGTTGGGCAACTGTTATTCTGGTACTATGCTTTGGTGCACTTGATTATGAGACATCGTTCTGAATCTGTCTTGCTCATTCCCTTTGTTATGCTTTGTTTAATTAAAAATACTCAGGGATGCTCAGGTGTAACTTCCAGATTTGTTCTCAGTAATGACCTTAGCAGTGCTGAGGGGACTTTATGGTATGGCAAAGATTGAGCCCTGGTTAGTCTTGTCAAAGCAAGTGCACTATCCACTGTACTATCTCTCAGCCCATGCCATGTTGCTTCTTGGCTCACTTTTCATTTAATATTATACACCCCATATCCATTCATAAAGCATAACTTTCATATTTTTATTTTATAATCATGTGGTATATTCCCTTTTAATTTGACCTTTGTGTATGTAGCTAGGAAATCATCTGAATTCTTTTTTTTTAATTTTGCATTCTCAACATCACTTGTTAAAGATGCTTAACACTGGTCCTTTTTAAAAATATTTGGAGGGTATTTAGGTTGGACCACAATTAGTCAATGTACACAGAGAAATGCAAGCAAGAACTAAGTAAGCTTAGAATCATAGTTTCACCATTCAAATTTTGGAAAGACAATGCATCCTAGTTCACCACTTGATTATACCTTCTAAGAGTATAAGCAGAATTGACAAAGCCAGGCTGAACATAGAAACTTTCCTTGTGGTGATATTTTTAGATACTGTGTCTGACCTGGGCAATAGAATAATCAACATAGAGAGAACTACATAACTCTCAAATGAAAGAAAATATTATTTATTCAGTCTTTTCATTGTTTAATGGAGTATTTATGTTTCACCAAAGTAGGCCATTATCTGACTTTAGATCAGCTAATTCATGGTCTGAGTTTCATTTCTTAGAACACACTGCTGAAAATGAAACTAAAATTAATCACTCTTAGAAGTGTAATCAATGCTTTATTACACACTACACTTTATTTTTTTTTAATTTTTTTTATTATTTTAATTATGACAACAAAGATGCAAAGAAAGAGGACAGGGTAAAGTTACAGTGGAAGCCCAATCACCCATAAACAGAATTCTCGGTAGTCCCATCGATGATATCCCAGCCTTGAACTTTCAGCCAAAGAACATTAAGAAAAACAAAACTGAACCCATGTACAATACAATTACTTTGTCCCTCAAATCCCCAGTTGTAGTACATACTTAGCAGCACAAAATATAATCTAAAGACATTAGATTTATATAACTCCTTAAACATTGAGGGCAAAGTACATTTCTCTAGTTCCATGCACATGCTTACTAGTTTAAGTTAGCCTCAAAAGTTTTAGTGGGTTGTTTTTCTTAAGGATTGGAGTCAAGGGAACATAGTAAAAAACGGTATTAAAGTGGCATTTGTTTGCATAGGCCCACCAAAACATAAGGGATATGGAAGGGCAAATTATGGTCTAAATACAAGGAGACCCTACCCCTGAAGTTTCCTGGCACAGGACTGACTCTAGGCTCCAGGTACACTAGTTTGTCCAATTCAAGTCATCCTCTGTAGTGGCAATACACCTCCATTCCTCACTTAGTCTCTGTTGTTGTTGGTATCATGCTTCTGTATTAAAGATCCTGGAGTCTGCATATCCCATATTGTAGTCAGGATGGTGTGGAGCATCCTCTCATTTCACCTCACACTTATGGGGCAATAGAGAGAACCATGTCCTGTAGAGCAGGTCATTGTTGTTGTCAAGTCTTCTCAGTGTAAACGGAAGTCTCTTTTTAGGAGGTCGATGTCAGACCCTTGGTAGAGTCTTTCCTGGTAGAGGACTGCTTCCAGCTGTTGCTATAAAAGACCTTGGATGTTTCGTAGATAGCTTGCCTGGTTCTGGCGTGAATGGAGGATGCCCATTCTTCTGAGGCCTGTGCCAGGTCATTATATCAATGTTCAGGGTGTAAGGTACATTGTACTGAGATTTATGAGATAAGAACTTATATGTATGTATGGTGTTTTCCCATTTTAATGTGTCTATGCAAACAAGGATCAATGCCGTGAAGCGTTATTGGTGCATCTGGAGGCAATGGGAACAAGACCAGCAATTTCCATGACATAGTTCAATCATAGGCATCAAACTGAGGGACAGTTCCACCAACAATCCTTACTGAACAGCTTACAAAGAAAAGACAAGATGAAAAGTGGATAGAAACATCATAGTAGAGGAATATATAGAGAGATACATCAGTTAAAGAAAGTACCCATAAAATATTCAAAAGATATATGTGTTCAATATGTGTTCAATTTCTGTCCTTCTAAGTAGTTCTGGGATTTGTTAGATCTACTGTATGTCTTTGGTCAGAGAATAGAACTGTTTGTTACTGAAGTTAAGAAGAGTAAATATGGGATACTAATGGTTGGGAGGAGCATTTGCAAACCCCGCGCGGTTTGCAAAATGTAGACTGGTATGGAATTGCCAGTGACAGACTGAGTATAGCTGAGCAGCTATCTGCCACCCCCCAGATCAATCTCCACCCCCTTAGCCAACCTCTGTAGCCACCTGGAGATCTGGAGGAAAGGGGGAGAGGAGGCCGCTGGCACATACAGAGGCCTGCCAGCTGCCCGCCCGTGCTAGCCAAAAATCCTGCTCCAGGAAGGGAGAGAGACCCTCCCAAGCCCGAAGGAAGGGGATTTAAGCCCCACCCTAGGCCAGAGTCCGGACCGGGCCAGGGAGTGGGGAAAACCCAGGGTGTCCCATCAGCTCCTTCCAGAAACCCACCTGGAGATCCGGAGGAAAGGGGGAGAGGGGGGTCGGGTGACCCATGTCCGAGCCCCCCTACCCTAAGCCGGGCCAAGAGGCCGCTGGCACATACGGAGGCCTGCCAGCTGCCCGCCCGTGCTAGCCAAAAATCACACTACACTTTATAAAGCACTTTTAAATATGTTCTCTTCACTCTATATTACGTGTGAAAGATATTTGATTAGAAGATATTTTAGAATTCTGTGAACTTATCTGACAATGTTTAGATAGTGGCAAATAAATTTTAAAATGTTTCTTTAATATTTCTTTAACGTTAAACAAATTTAATGTGTATTTTCTAGAGCAAGTAGAATATAATCTGATTTATGGCTTAAATAATAAACAGCTAAGTAAACAGTTTATGATTTTATATGGTATTGGTAAAAAAGATATTGTTTGATATATTGAATAGGATGAAAGATAAACATTTTAAATTTAAGAAAAACAGGAATAGAATAAAATTTTCAATGCCTACTAAACTAAAAATTCCAGAAAATAGATATTAAGTGGATGTTTAGTGTTTGGGAAATAGCATAGCAAATGGTGAGTGAATTAAACCATTTGATGATGTTTTGACACAAAATTAGCCTTTGGCCACTTTAAAAAGATAACCTTCCAAGAATGAAGACTCTCTTTTCAGAATGACTTTCTGTCAAGAAGTCTTCTGGATTTCAGAGGAAAAAGCTTCCTTCAATCATTTTTTTCATCACATGAATCACTTTTAATAAACTGCACCCACGACTAAAAATGTTATAGTATCATTTTGATAACTATGCTTCATATGGTTCCCTGAACCCCTCCAGGAGTAATCTATGAGTGCCATCAAGTTTGGTCCGTTAAAAAATAACAAGTGATGAAGATATTTTCTTACCTTTAACTTACATTGCATACATGAAATAGAATGATATATTGTAAGCAGTCTGCTCAATTATATACTATATAATGCTATGCTAAGATCCATGTGTTTTGTTTTCTATGTTATCTACAAATCAGACTTGATCAATTTAAGTGAAACATACGTTTGTAACATATAAAGTTAAAACCAAGAGGGCAGTATAAAATAAAAATGCAGATCCTTTTTCCAAAAATTGTTAAAATCATAACAACAATGCACTAGAGCCACAGCAGGCAATGGTGCTCTGCACTTCGCTTTTCCTCTGACTTTATATTATTTATGCTTATTTTGGTCTTTTTTTAAAACGTAGTACTTAGGAGACTGGAGCCATCGCACAGCAGTAAGGCATTTTCCTTGCACACGACCAACCGATCTTGGCAGAAACCCCCAAACAACCAAAATTCTAGGTATGACAGTATTTGGGCTGTCATTTACTTGACATCAGTTTTTGGAATGAGTGTGGACACATTTCCCCAGGCTTCTTGTATTTCTGGAAGTCCTGGCAGCCAAAGACAATTACTTAGCAATTTTTAATGACATCATGGTGAGATATATTAATTTTCACAATTTTTCTTATTGTACTATTTTTACTAGAACAATTTTATTATCACTTACTTGTAAATAAGCAATATAAAATATATTATTGCATGCATTCCAAGGTTATTGGCTTTGGAATGGTTGAAAATTTGGGTATAAGAGTGGAGAAAATGTTACATTGTAGTGGATTGGTTTTGGAACAAATATATTATGAGTAGCTATGTGATACATGGTCTTTCAATAAAGTGATTTGTATAAAAATCAATTTCCCTTAACTTATAAATACTCAATGCTAATAACCTAATATGTCTTGCTTATCTTTATGTTATTATAACTTCTAAAAATATATGTAAAAAAGAAGTAAGTTGATATTGTCTTGAGAGAGAATTGAAAATAGTATGTCTTTGGAAAAAGATCAATTTCATGGAAGGAGCAAGTAAACCTCTTTCGATATCTCTTTCTATGTGGGACTGACAACTGTTAAAGAGGAATAAAGTTTTATAGCTTTTTTTTTTATAATTTATACTACCTTCTTTTTTCTCTTTGTTATTTGTGCCATGAGTAGGGGGGTCAAACATACACATCTTGCTGTGGTACTCACTAAAGGTTGCACATCAGATCATAGCATTCACACCATCATTTATTGTGCTCATAAAGATATAATTGCTTTAATTTGTGGTCCTTGTACACATTTTGATAGTATTAATATGTGCTCTCCAGGGGTCACACTTCCTGATCACCATACTCATATATCTTGTATAAGTGCTAAGCTCACTGAGTTCTACTTTCCTAAAACTGATCATTTTGGGGAACCAGAAATGAATTGCATTGTAGTGATCACAGACAGCAGAGTTCCCAGGCACAAACAATAGAATTATCACAATTGTACACAGAACACATGGCAGTACAAAGGATCAAATGTATGACCTTATACTGTTACTGAGTCACTCCTTTCTATGATCTCTGTGCCTCAGACATGTTTTATTTTCCAAATCAGAAGTTCTTTTTCTACTCGCAAATTTATTCTAAACAGCAGTAGACTGTTCCATTGAATTAGTTTGTAATGAAACTAAATGGTTTCCTTTTGTTCCTAATACCATCAACATAAATTTCAATGAGTACTCTTTTTTTTTTTCATGGTGTTTTGTTCACATGAATATAGGATAACTTTATTTTTATTCTTATATAACAGACGTGAAGTTGATTTGTCTATTTTGGCTTGGACTGGATTGTCAGAAACCACATCAGGAATTAATATTGATCTTATACACAATAGAGAAAAATTAGTATATTTACAGAATTAATTCTATTCTACTGTATGAGCACCTTGGTAGAATCTATAACCCCAAGTCATTTTTAGAAACTCCAAAAGAGAGCAAGAAACTTTAAAATGCAGGTGTCACAAGTGGAATTTTATAGTAAAATTTTGGCCTAGATGTTTCTGAGTTCTAAGAGTCTAATTAAGAGCTCAATCTACATAAATGAAATACAGAATATAAAATAAAACAATCATATGATTATTGCTATTCTCACTGACTTGCAAAATAACCAGCCATGTTTAGTAGAACTAAACTTAATTTTAAGTATTTATCAATATAGAAGATGTAGAAAAAAACATGTCTTAGTTATGTTAATATATGTAAATATATGTACGGATATATGGCTTTTCAATTAAAGTCATCTTTGTCATTTTTGGTGGTTTCTTGGTTTGTTTTATCTGTGTACATGGATGGAACTTAGCCTTTCTAATATGATTTAAATTAATGATTGATGCAGTAGAAACAATTTAAGGACATATGACTACACAAAATATACTACATTGTCATATGATATATATATATGTAATAAGTATAAAATATTACTTGTCTGTAAAAAAGATGACATTATATAATTTGTAATTACATGATTAAGCTGTATGTATCTTGCAGAGCAAAGTCAGCCAGAGAGAATGAGACAGACACAAAATTATCTCTCTCATATATGAGATATAAATAAGAATAACAAGGTATATCAATATGAAAAAAGGCAACAGAATCTGAGAAGTGGTCTAAAAAACTGAGCTTACTATGAATGGGAGTCTGAAAGTCAGGGAAAGCAGGCAGGGGTGATGTCCAAAAACAATATTGGGGAAAGATACTTGGGGTTAGAATATTGTATATGTGGAAATCTATCATGAATAGAACTCAAATAACAGTGAGTGAAATGATAAAAATGAAAGAACTGATGGGGTACCAGAAGAATAACTTCTCAACTGAGAATGCTTCATTTGCAAATGTAAAATCAAGGATTCGAATAATTAATGTTAGTACATGCCATGCACAAAATACAATACAGGAACCCTATTGTTTTGCATTTTGAAGCTTTATTATCTGTGTTTTGCCCATCCAGCTGCACCATTACATTTAAGGATCTCAAGGGAATTTGTGTCCCTTGCCTAAGTTCCAAGTCCTAGAGAGTGCTACCACCAGACTTTTCTCTATTGAAGAGTGTGCCTCCTGATAAACATGTGTGCAAACATTATAAATAAAGAATGAAACCCATGATGAATGCCTTGGGCACAGCTTCTGAATTATACAAACCTAAATAACATTAGAGTTACATATGTAGAAGCAAACAACAAGGTTTGTGTATAACGCCTGGTCATTGCAGCAACAGCTTTCTCCTTTAAAATATCCAGATAGGGGCTGAAGAGATAGCACAGAAGTAGGGTGCTTGCCTTACAAGCAGCCAATGCGGGAAAACTTATTTCTAATCCTGCCATCCCATATGCCTGCCAAGAGTGATTTTGGAGTACAGAGTAAACCCTAAGAGCCACCGACTGTGACCCCAACCACAAATATATAAATCAATCAATCAATCAATAAAATAATATATTTAAATATTTTATTTTATTTTTCTTTGCCATAGAAATGCTGAGCATGGATATTAATGAGAACAACAGAAAACAGCAGAACATTCTTGTTTGCTTGTTTTTGGACACACCTGGCAGTGTTCAGGGGTTCCTCCTGGCTGTGTACTCAGTAATCACTCCTTGCAGTGCTTCAGGGACCTTATGGGATGCCGGGGATCAAATTTCAGTTGGCCACACGCAAGACAAATGCCTTAACAGCTGTATTATCACTCTGGCGGCACCAAGACAATGTTTTATTTTAAGAAAAATCATTGTACTAACTTTGCTTTTGAAAGCGTCTTTTTCTGAAACCCCTCAGTGCTGTGAAATTCTTCCTTCTAAGTGAATATATTTAATATACTGTAGCTCACAATAGTAATGATTTTATATCTAGATGATGAAATGAGTTAGCAGTAAGCTTTTGGAAAGTATAGAGGTGGGCTCTTAAATATAACCCATTTGAAAATATTTGAATCCTATATGTTTCTCATTAATTCTATTTATCTTTATGTCTGTATCATTTTGTTTTTTTCTCTTGCACTCATTTTAGACTTCTGACCTACTTGAAAATCATTAACCAAAGTAAACTGAATTTCTGGATTCCACCTGATCACTAATATTTGCATTTGAATGTCTTTCATTTATTTCATATTCTAATCTCCTTTTTAGTTACTTCTACCTTCTCTGATCTGATCACATAACAACCATCTAGATCTGTTGATGAGATAAACTCTTTAAAGAAAAGGTCTAGGTAAAAGTAAAAAGAATTTGAAGGAGGAAAAATAGCCCAAACTGGGTTCCATTGTACTTATTAATCTAAAAACCTGGTTTTCATTTTGTTCTCTGTCTGCATTTTGTGAGACCCACACCACTTCCTTTTCATCATTCCTGAGCACACATTCCAGAGCAGATGTTCATAATAAAGAGATACATATAGAAAATGTGCATAAAGCGACTTCCAAAGTAGAATCCCAAGGAGGGCTGTCAAGTTTCTCTTTATGGATATTTTGGCTCCAAGTCATTTTTATATCCATCCTAGCTCTCAATCAAGTTGATGTTGAAAGGTAAGCTATCTTGATTATTTCCACATTTCTTGCCATGATAGTGTAAGACAAAATCCGGAGAGAATTGAAACATCATCTGTCATGTTTAGCTGGGATAAAGTTACATGACATTTAAAGTGCAGGAGCAAGGAAAGTATGTGCCAACGTGGAAGTTTTAAATCCTCATTTTTTGAACACTTACAGCGATGCCATGCTAATCCCACAGTGCTGGTGCCCTGTCTGCTGCTGACATGCCATCTGCTCCAGTTCATATTGGATGTGATCAAATGTGAACCTCAAAGACCTTTACAAAGCTTAGCCTTATTGGAGTCCTGAATCATTAACTTTCACCCAGGCTCATCACATTTTTTCCTTCTGCCCACACAAGTTTTACTTAATAGGGAAGCAATTGACATGTGGCAGGTAAAAAAAAAATACCCACTGATGGAAAAATCAAGTTAAGTGCACTTTTCTGCAGAGTCATGGAACCTCGAGTTGCCTAGCTTTTCACTACCTAGCATCTTTGTGTAACTCACATTCATTCTAAACTTGTGTGTGAGCTGATTCAAATTTTAATTGCTTCACCTCTTAGTAGAAAAACTGAAGAAATGTTTCTCATTTGAAAGGGATTAAAAGTGGGAAGAAACAATAATAGCTGAGTTGTTCATTTTTATTTTTTTAAATAATATCTACTTAAGCACCATGATTACAAATAAGTTTGTAGTTGGATTTCAGTCATAAAAAGAATACACAGTGCAACATTCCTACCACCAATCACCATCTTCCTCCCACCTCCCACCTGTATTCGAGATAGCATTCTATTTCTCTCTCTCACTACCATTGTCATGATAGTTGTTAACATAGTTATTTTTCTAACTAAACTCACTACTCCTTGTGGTAAGTTTTATATATGGGCCAGTGCTTCCAGCCCTCATCTCTATTGTATCTGGGTATCATTACAATAATGTCTTTTATTTGTCTTAAATTCCACTGATGAGTGAGACTATTCTGTGCCTCTCTCCCTCTGACTTATTTCACTCAGCATAATAGTTTCCATGTCCATCCATGTATAGGAAAATTTCATGACTTCATCTCTCCTGACAGCTGCATAGTATTCCATTGCATTTATGTACCACAGCTATTTTAAGCCATTCATCTGCTGAAGAATATCTGGTTTGATTCCAGATTCTGGCTCTAATGGCACTTCTCAGTAGAAATCAGAGCAATATCTTTTCTATGTTAGAAGACCTTATTTTGTTGCATGTAGGAATCATTGTGACAAAATTATTCCTAATGGTGTTTCATTGCACTATCATAACATTCATTCTTTTGGATTTAAATATTTGAATTTAATAAAGGGTCGTGAATAAATTACCAGTTTATATTTGAAAACAATCAGGAATATCCTCTACTAAAAGCTGAGTAAGCACCTGATGCAGTATGAATCAGGTATGAATGAGTGTCATTTTAATGAGATTTAGAAGGCAAGCAATTCTGAAAGTTGAAAGAGCAGTTCCAAAAATCATCTCATTTATTTGTTGAAAATAAACTCTTCCCTATGCTTACAATTTCAGTCAGAGAGGATGATGAAATGCATAAAACTAAGATAGTTTTTGCACTTAAATTACTTATGAATGTTTGAACAGTGTATGACATGCTATTATCAGGTACCAAACAAATTAACAAAGAAATCTTGGTGTTCTCTACAATAAATCAACCCTTTTATGAGCCTCATTATTGATTTTCATTTAATACATGACTGTATGAATGTAGAATCCATGTTAACTTAAGGATTAAGAATAATTAGTAGCTTACATAACAAGTATGAAAGATCATATAGTACTTGATAGTCATTAATTGCTTCTATCTACTAATAGATAAAAGTACTTCATCTAGGTCACATCAAAGCTATTCAGGTGAAATGTGTTTTTATTTTATTAATTTTTATATAATTTTTATTTTAATCATAGTGGCTTACATATTGTTCACAGCAATATTTTAGGTACATATTAACATTGAATCAGGGGAATTCCCACCACCGAATTGTCCTCCCTCCACCTCCGCTCCCGTCCTGCCTCCCATAGCCTCCACCTTCACCCCCGTGGCTGCTAGAATGAGTGGTCCCCTCTGTGCCTAGCTTACTACTTAGTGATCTTTCAACTGTTTGGTCATGGTACCTCCATTATATCCCCCTCTAATTGGGAGGCGGGACTATATAGTTAAGGTTACGTGGTTTTGTTTGAAGAAGAGAAAAGTAATAAAATGGGGTAAAAATCAAATATGCCGAAAATGGGCAGAGTCCTTCTAGAGGCTCTCATCCTCGGTTTGAGAGACAAAGGGGAAAAAGAAGGTGGAACACCACATCAATATACAAAGAAGTACCGAATAAAATATCCAATGAGCACTACACAATAAAGATAGGCACCACATATTTGCCATGGACTTGAGATAAAAAACATGACAGAGCATAAAACGGAAGAGAAAAGAAGAAAGAATAAATAAATAAAAATGGAGACAAACAGTTCAATATCCACACCAAATCAAAGCAATAGACAAAAGCTAGATAGATTTTGTCTCTCTCTTTTTTTCCCCTTCCTGCATAGGCACAGTAAACATTGGGGTCATTCGAAAAAGAATTCCCTTGGCCTAAGAGATACAGGGTTTCTCCACCCTTGGAGTATATTGTCATGGGATTAACTATAGACTCCTTTCTAGTTCATTCACTCTCTGGTTGGTGCTTTTGTGGTGTATGGGGAGACTTCTGCTCCATCCTGGGTGGTAAAATCAGGTCTCTGTATTTAGAGATTTCCGTTTCTGCACAGGTCAAGGATGGAACTTATGATGAAGTCTTTCTTTGTGGTTCTAGAAGTTCTGTTCCCATAGTGTCTTTATAATTCGTCTTCTGTGGTTGGTGGTCTTGGTTCTTGTGCTTATCCTAGGATGGAGCTTGGGATAGCGTCTTTCGTTATGTTACCAAAAGACCCATTCAGTTGCTACTGTCTCAGTCATACTCTGGAATTAGAGATCATGGTTGTTGTGCAGGTCGTAGGTCAAACCCTAGACTAGGATTTTTTTTCTTGGTCCCAAAAAACATACTGCCCTGTCATGGTTCTATCAGTCAGTCATCTGTAGATCACAATCTTGGCTTTTGCACAGACCAAAGGGTGACAAGTCTTCTGATTTTGTCTCATTGTTAGCTGGTGAGGTAGGTCAAGTTGTTCCTAATTTCCTCGTTGTCAGGATATCTTATTAGAGCTGGGCCATGTTGGTGTTTGAGCAGTATTAAGGATGTCCCAGATGAGATTTGGTTCCTGTAGCTGTTGTGAAGAACTGTGTCGTTTCTATGCCTGGGATCCTGGATTTCAGGCTGGACAGTCGGCGTCTAATCACCTGGGTTTAAGTTGGGCCCACATGACATATATACAAGGTGGAGATGCCCCTTTGTTGTAAAAAAGTATGAGTTCTTTTTTCTTTTCTTTTTTCTTTTGGTTTTTGGGTCACATCCGGCAGTTCAGGGAACCATATGGGATGCCAGGATTCGAACCACCGTCCTTCTGCATGCAAAGCAAATGCTTTACCTACATGCTATCTCTCCAACCCAAGTTCTTGTCCCTAGTAGATAAGAGCCTGTTTTTAAATGTAACCTTACCCTTTTTTTAGTGTGCCTTTGCAGGAAGAAATGGTGCTACATTATACTGCTAGTGCATTTGGAGGTGGAAAGAAAAAAATACAGAAGCAAGTCACACATCCAAAAAAGATAAAAATAGAGATAAAACTATACGTGCTCCCGTATATATAGAGAAAAACGTGTTTTTAATAAAAATAAAATAAAAAGGAAATAAAAAGGAACAAAGTGATGCAGGAGACTACCTTACATTTGGGGAAGAGCAGGTAAGGAGGTAGTGTTATACAGGGCTTGCACTTATGATGGAACAATAGGTTTCCCATTGTCTTTTGAGATTTTCTTGTGGGGTGTGTTCCCGGACACCTTTTCATCACACAACCTGACCTTCTTGAGATTGGCAAAAGATTTGCAGCAGGGAGGTCTTGGGTAGAGTTCTTGCATTGGGAGTCCTTTTAGAGATAAGTCTGTTATCAAGCAACAGTCAGCGTTAGGAAGAGTTGGTAAAATGGGCCACACTACGTGAGTCAGCAGGGGTGTTGGTTGTCTTTTCTTGCCGGCGATGAGGTGTAGGTTTGAGTGGGTGTCCTTTGCTTTGGTGCTGGATACTGGTTCATTGGGGTAGGGGGTCAGTCTTGATGCCTAATAGATTAAGAACTGAGGGTGAAGAGTTTTAATAAGGTGGGAAATCTGGATGGGATTGAGGGGTGAAGGGATAGTCAGATTTCTAACAGGGGGAGGGGAAAGCATATGGAAGGGGTAGAAAAGGAGAAAAGAACAAATAAGAGTGTAAAGAAAAAGAAGAGAAAAAAAGTAGTGAGAAGAGAGGAGAAAAGAGCAAAGGAATGTTAGTTTGCTTGCATGAGTTCGATGAGTCGGCCCTGTAGTATAACTCTGTAGGTCACAGTTGCTGCTTCAGTGATCTGGCTGGTCATGTACTTCAGGTCCTAAAAGAAGGTATAACCTAGAAATAAAGGGTATGTTAAAGAGTCTTATCAAGACCTCTTCATATCACAAGCTGGGTATGGTATCTCATGTGACTGAGTCCCGAGGTGCCATCTTAGGTTGTCCACCCTTTGTATCCAAGAATGCCTGTGGACAAAAAAGATGAGAGGTTATTTTGAATATAGTGAGATTAAGACATTAAACCATATTATTTTGATATGCTTCCATGGGAGTCAGTAATTTTCCATGGTAATTTTTACCTGTAAACCTGTATAGAATCCCTAAGAGATTATTATGGGCCTTTGTAGTAAAAGACTGATTACATACCTGTACTCTCTCTTCACTGCTGTTTTTGCTGTTGTTAGTTTCTTTATGGTATAATGTCTAGTCAAGAGTTTGTGTTCCTCTTTCATGTGATTTGGGCAATACTCCCAAGTATATGTTGACTGTTACAGTGATTGGAGTTTCTACCCAGTAAAACCCTATTATTTGAACATTGAGTATTAGATTTATATATGGTATATGTTCTAGGTGCTTCAGATAAGTGCTACCATTTTGTGTTTATCTTTCATCTTCTGGCTTACTTCGTTTAACATGATATGTTCTAGGTCCATCCATGTTGATGCAAACTCCATGATTGTATCATTTCTGACTGCCATGTAGTATCCCATTGTGTATAGATAAAACATCTAATGATCCACTCATTTGTTGCTGGACATCGAGGCTGGCTCCAAGACTTGGCTATTATACTGAGTGCTGCGATAAATAGTGGGGTGCACACATACTTTGGGATGAATGTCCTCCGACTTGGCGGTAGATACCTAGGAGAGCTATTACTGGGTCAAATGGCAGCTCAATTTGAGTTCCTTGAGCACTCTCCATACTGTTCTCCATAGGGGTTGGCCTAGGGGGCATTCCACTAGCAGTAGATGAGAGTGCCTTTCATACTGCATCCCCACCAAAAGAAACTTCCTTTTTTTTTTTTTTTATGTGAGCCATTCTCACTGGTGTAAGGTGGTATCTCATTGTTGTTTTGATTTGGACTTCTGTGATGATGAGTGAAGGTGAGCATGTTTTCATGTGTTTGTTGGCCATCTTTAGGTATTCCTCAGAGAAGTGTCTATTCATTTTGACTTCCCATTTTTTATGGATTTATTTGGTTTTGGGAGCTCCTCTTTCTGTGTGCTTTGTATATTCTGGATATCAGCCCTTTATCTGATATGTTGAGTGTAAAGATTTTTTTCCCAGTGAGTTAACTCTCTTCTTGTGTTAAGTAGGGTTTCTTTTGCCATGCAGAAGCTTTTTAGTATGTTGTAGTTCGATTTGTTTATGTTTGACGCTAAAGTTCTTGCCATAGGTGCTCCATCCTTGAAGAACTTTCTGATATATAGGTCTTTGAGTGTTCTACCTATTTTATTCTCAATAAACTTTATAGATTCGGGTCTGTTTTCAAGGTCTTTGATCCATTTTGAGTGACTTTTGTATAAGGAGTGAGGTATGGGTCAATTTTGAATTTCTTACCTGTGGTTTTCCAGTTGTACCAACACGATTTGTTGAAGAGACTTCCTTTTTTCCATTTCAAGTTCTTGGCTCTTTGTCAAATATTAGTTGACTGTATATCTGGTGATTTATGTCTGGAAATTTTATTCTAACCCACTGGTCTGAGGTCCGGTCTTTGTTCTAGTACCATGCTGTTTTGATCACTATAGCTTTATAGTATAGTTTCAAGTTAGGTAAAGAGATGCCACCCAGCTTCTTGTTTTTTTGATATCTGTTTGGCTATTCTGGGTCTTTTGTGGTTTCAGATAAATTTTATGATTGGTTGTTCTAATTTTTTAAAGAATGGTGTCTGAATTTGGATCAGGATTGCATTAAATCTATATAGTAGTTCTGGTAGGACAGTCATGTTGATTATGTTGATTCTACCTACCCATGAGCATGGGATGTTCTTCTATTTCCTTAGATCCTCTTCAATTTCTTTCTGGAGTGTTTTGAAGTTTCCCTGGTATAGGTCCTTCACTTCCCTTGTAAGCTTGATTCCTAGGTACCTATATTTTTTTGATACTATTTTAAATGGAGTTGTATTTTTAACCTCTCTCTCCTCAAGTTCATTTTTGTGTAGAGAAATGCTACTGTCTTTTATATATTGATGTTGTAGCCAGCCACTTTGCTGTATTGGATAATTGTTTCTAGGAGTTTTACTGTAGACTCTTTAGGGTTTTTGATGTATATCATCATATCATCTGCAAAAAGAAATAGTTTGAGTTGTACTTTCCCAATTTGGATTTCTTTGATTCCCATCTCTTGTCAGATTCCTATTGCTAGAACTTCTAAGATCATATTGAATAAGAGTGGAGAAAGTGGACATCCTTGCCTATTTCCTGACCTTAGTGGAAATGCTTCTAGTTTTTTGCCAGTAATGATAAAATTGGATATGGGCATTTCATAGATAGCTGTAACTATCTTGAGGAAGGTTCCCTCTATTCCTGTTTTGCTGAGTGTTTTCAACATGAACGGGTGTTGGATTTTGTCAAACTCCTTCTCTGCATCAGCTGATATGATCATGTGGTTTTTGTCTTTCTTGTTGTTGATGTGATGTATGATGTTGATTGATTTGCATATGTTGCACCAACCTTGCATTCCTGGGATGAAACCCACTTGGTCATCATGTATAATCTTTTTGATAAAGTGCTGCTTTCGGTTTGCTAAAATTTTGTTGAGAATCTTTGCATCTATGTTCATTAGTGCGATTGGCCTATAGTTTTCTTTCTTAGTGGTGTCTTTTCCATCTTTGGGAATGAGTGTGATATTAGCCTCATAAAATAAGTTGGGGAGGATTCCTGTTTCTTCGATGATTTGGAAGAGCCTATGGAATAGTGGTAGTAAGTCTTCTGGGAATGTTTGATAGAATTTGCCTGTAATTCCATTTGGACCTGAACCTTTGTTCTTAGGTAGTTTATTAATTAAATCTTCTATTTCCTCTGAAGTGATTTGTCTGTTTAGGCTTTCTAGGTCTTCCTTATCCAGTCTCGGAAGATGTTATTTTTCCAGGAATCTGTCAATTTCTACTGGGTTCTCTAGCCTAACTGAGTATAGTTGTTCTCAATAAGTTCTCATTATATGTTGCCAGACTCACCTGGCATCCACTGTCTGCCCATGGGAGGCTCAGGTCCACTCCGGAGCTTAGGGGGGCAGGCTCTCTAGGATACTCCAAGGTCCAAGGAGTAGACTCTAGCCCACCCGGTCTATATGTTCTAACCCTTCCCAGCAGAGCAGAGTTGGTCAGGCATGGGGATCTCTGGCCCACGTGAGAGGTGGCCGGACGGATGACTCACCCTGCCTGCAGCCAGGTCGGGGGTCCCTGAGTTCAGGCACGGGGCTGCAGTAGAGGGCAGGGGTCTGGCACCCACATGGGGAGGTGGCCGGACGGGCACTCACTCTGCCTGCAGCTGGGTCTGGTGTCCCTGGTTTCAGGCGGGGCGGTGGGGCTCTCACCCTGCCTGCAGCTGGGTTGGGGGTCCCTGAGTTCAGGCACGGGGCTGCGGTGGAGCGCAGGGGTCCGGTTCCCATGTGGGAAGGTGGCCAAGCAGGGGACTCACCCTGCCTGCAGCCGGGTCTGGGGTGCCTGGGTTCAGGCGCGGGGCAGTGGGGCACTCACCCTGCCTGCAGCCGGGTTAGGGGTCCCTGAGTTCTGGCGGGGGGCTGTGGCGAAGCACAGGGGTCTGGAACCACGTGGGGAGGTGGCCAGGTGGGGGACTCCACTTTTATTCATTTTTATTAATGTTACTTAAACATATGGATTATTTTGGCAATTCTCACTACAACTGCATTTGAGCATGCACTTTCAATATTTCAAAATAATATTTATTTTTACTTTATTTTTTGTTTGTTTCTGGGTTACATTGGGCAGTGCTCAGAGGTTACTCCTGGCTCTACACTCAGAAATTGCTCCTGGTAGGCTGAAGAGACCTTATGAGATGCTGGGATTAAAACCACAGTCCTTCTGCATGCAAGGCAAATGCCTTAGCTCCATGCTATCTCTCCAGCCCCTCAAAATAATATTTGAAATAATTTGTTACAATAGTAATTCTATATAATGTAAGTCAATAAGAAAGAAGAAAAGGAGAAAGTATGGAATGTCATTGTTCATTATGGAAAAATACATTTAAAGTTTTGTTTTGGTAGTGTTTTCTTCAAAATTATGTTATGATGTTACTTTCAAGAACATATTTGTGGCACTGAGATGTGATCTAAAGGCCAAGAGCAGATCTTTACATGCCAGAGCCCAGGTACAAGCCCTGGCATTTTTAAATAATATTTTTATTTAAGCACCATGATTGCAAACATGTTTGTAGTTGGGTTTTAGTTGTACTAAAAGAAAATCCCCTTCATTAATGCAACCTTCCCACCAGCAACACTTCCATCTTCCTCCTCTCCCACCCCTTGCCTGTATTCCAGACAGGCATTCTATTTCTCTCACTCACTACCATTGTCAGGATCCTTGTCAGTGTAGTTATTTCTCTAACTGCACTCCCCACTTTTTGTGGTAAGCTTCATCTCATGGGCTGGTCCATCTAGCCCTCATCTCTTTTGTCTCTTGGTTTTACTACAATAATATCTTTTATTTTTTTTTCTTAAATTCCACAGGTGAGTGAGAATATTCTGTGTCTATCTCTCTCTCTTTGATTCATTTCACTCAAGTCCTGGCTTTTTAAAGTATCTCTTCACCAGATGCAAATACTGAGTTCACTTCTAGTGAACCTTACAGAAATAGGTCCCAATCACTATACCTATGTGACTCCCCAAAGCATAGTATAAAAACAAAAGGACAAGCAAAAAATACATCTGTGGACAAAACAATAATCTTGATCTCACTTAAATATATATGGGGAGGGAGAATGAGCTACACCTCACAGTGCTTGGGGATCACATATATATTAGCAGCCTGGGTAGATTAATATGGTTAATTTTATCTTTGTTGTGACATGAAGAGAAAAATTACATAATCATATTCCAAATTTTTTATGGATAGAGCATATGACTATTACAAATTTAGAAACCCTTCATCACTTTTAGCTTCATATTTCATTAACCTTATATAAATAATTACGACAATGTGAAATTTGTATTTTTTAAGAATATCTAGGAAAATGATTACATATTTTGTAATGATTCAAGAATAAAGAAAATTAATCTAGAAAATTAATGTGAATGGTGTGGCATTGCTTTTTTATTTTTCTGTTATTTGAAGAAATTCAAAACATTTTGGAATGTAATTATACAACAGAGATTCTGAAGTCCCACTAAAACCAATGAATAAATTAATCTTTCATTTCATATTAGCATAGTGGCATAGTTTCCTATGTTCACTAACTTTACTCTTCTGATCATATTTAATTGATCAGGACTAACTCTTTACAGATTATGGCTATCACAACCCAATGAAGATCTTCTTAAAATGCCAAAATATAATATCTGCCCAGATGTTTACTTTAAATTCTATGTAAAGGAGTGCAATTTTATTTTTCTTTAGCTATTCAAAGGTGATATTTGTAAGCAAGTGATAAACAGTCTATAAACAAGAGCACCAATAACCAGTTAGGTATCCTTAAGTTTTGTTAACTTTTTGATGCAAAATAGGTTCACTTCATCAGTTGAATGAACTGAGAATATAAGCCTATGAAAACATAGTAAAACAAACAAGTTGTATACATGTCTTTTTCTGAGTAGTTGTCAATGGTAAAACATCCTGTTTTACATAGAAAAACATTCACTTAATTTTTTAGAGAAAAGTTCTAAAATTAATGATGTCTACTACTACTACTAGTAGTAGTAGTACACTACTAGTACACTACTAGTGTTCTAGGAATAGCTCTTTTTGAGAACCATTTAGGTTACTATAAAATGCTACAACCATAGCTGGTTGCTTATTGAAACAACCACTAAACTTTGTTGGTTACAGTTTACAGATTTTGAAAACAGGTTTACAGGTTTAGAGTTTACAGGTTGGTTACAGGTTTTGAAAACAGACTTGTATGGATGTATCACTGCAAGGAAGCAGTGTATATGAGTCTAATTAAAATCTAAATTAAAATTGATAAGATTACGAATACTGTTTTGGCTTTGTAGACACAATTATAATTTAAAATAACTTACTAAAATCTCTATGAGTTACATTTTTATTTCTTCCAATATTCTTAAATGTTGGTTAAGGCAGCTTAAGCATGAAATATGCTTGAATCCCAGCATTATATCACTGGGAATATGCTGCTAATAAATCATTTCCAAACATATTATCTTATAGTACTATACTTTATTTCTCTCTGATAGTCTGAGTTGACTAAATTTTCAACTAATCTGACGTAGTTCATTCAAGTTGATCTAACTCTGGAATTACATAGAGTCAGGGAAACTCAGTAATTCTTTGCAGAGTCTTTCTAAGGTAGTTTAGGATTTTTCACTTAGGATTGCTCAGGATCTCAAGCAGTGTTTTAATAGAGAGATTTTTTTTATATTGCTTCATTTTTTTCTTTGATTTTTGGGTCACACACCACAGCTCTCAGGGGTCTATACTGGCTCTATGCTCTGGCTCTATGCTCAGAAATCGCTCTTGGCAGGTTCAGGGGACCATATGGGATGCCGGGATTCGAACCACCATCCTTCTGTATGCAAGGCATACATCTTATCTCCATGCTATCTCTCCAGTCCCCATATTGCTTCATTTTTACTGCAAGTCTCATCCAGCTTCCTCATTCTTTGAACTCTTTTTTTAAATTAATATCTTTATAATAGAGAGATTTTTAAGAATTCAAATAAATGGTACTTTACAAGGTTCTAATGTTGGGAATGCAATAGTCAGTGTGCAGATTGCTCCATATATTTATTAGTTAAAAGTGTTACAAGACAAATCACATGCATGGGCAAGTTAATTTAGATCAGTCACTTGATGAGAGGAGTAGAAAAATCTGATTTTAGAAAAATCTGATTTTATAAGGTGAGCAAAGTGAAGAATCCTATAATGAACTTTTCTTGAAATAATGGACCAAAGCAGAAAGCTAATTCTGGGATTTGGACATAGAATAGTACTAGTTACAGAACAAGAAAGTACCCTTGTTACAATGAAATTTCCTTGTCCAATTTGCAATATCCCAGTGCCGTCTAAAGCAGGCTTGGTGAATTTTAAGATCATAGACTGAAGACGCAAAATAATTTTATATTAAAATATAATCTGCTATTTACTGGCAGGTAATGCACAACGATGCCTGATTTTTTTCTCATGTAAAAATGAAGAAAATATCATTTTCAATTTCATGGAACTGTTATTTTGAGGTTTAAATGTTTGCCATATGTAAATAACTTTAACAGAATCTGCCATGGAAAAAATTTTAATGTTGATAAAGTTGATTGTGATATATCTAGATGTGATTTGAGAAGACTGGTGTGAAGCTAGCATGACATTTCAAGCATAGCTAAAAACTGGCACTTCAGGAAATATTTATTAGTTTCAAAAAGTCAGTTAATTACTTTAGGGCTATACTTGGAGACCACATGAAAGAGTCACATAATAAAATAGAACTGACTACTTGAAAGAAAACCTGATCAGAGGTGGGTGATCCATCAATGTTTAGAATATAAAACAAGATCCTAAATTCTGGGTCCATGAAGTACAGAACTGGGAAAACACTAGAAATAGCAGAGGAGAACACAACTATGTGAACACAAATTTATGAAAAGTGCCAAAATCTGCCCTACACTTTATAGGGATCCGGGTATCTTGGGTTTTCCTTAGACTAAAAACTCCATTTGTGTGCAAATGAGTCTTGGGACACCTAAAAACTCAGGTATCTTGGCCATATCACTGATCAACAATACATGGCAAACATGTGATAAAACAAAATACTTCTCCCCACTATTGTTGATTGGTTTAAATTCTGAATTCAGCTTTTGTCTGGAGGTGGAAATAGGGAATGAATTTAGCCATGAAATCTTGCAAGGTAAGTGGAGGGATTTTGATCCAAGATTTCCTCATAGGATACTATGATCACCAAAATAAATAATGTACAGTTAGTAATGCTTGTGTATTACTACCACCAAGCATATCTCCTGAGTCAAAGAACTTTTTTTTTATTGTTTCGGACAACTTTTCAAACTAAGCATTCAAGTACAGAATCAGCAATATGGTGTGAAAGCTGAGGCCAGTATGTCAGCACTCTCAGGATGGTCAGGCAGTGTGTGAGCTTTCAGGACTTAAGCAATCTTAGAGGAAAAGGTGGGGAATGGACTGAGGCTAGGAGATCAGAACTCTGAAAGCCTGGGCGGAGACCTCACTCATGCTTGCAGTGGAAATATGACAGCAAATCCCTTGATGAGTTTTTATAATCCCTCTGCCCTGGTTTTAAGCAGTCTTTCTGATGTGGATGGATGAAGACTCACAGGTGTGTGCTGAGCTCCAGAATAAATTCTGCAGGTGCAGTGATTGCAGGAAAGGTCTAAGTCCCTTTAGAGAGCCCTCACTGTCTGAACAAATGAAATGATTTTGAATGCTTCTGCTTGCTACGGGGAAATTTAGAAAAAAAGAAAGAAAAGAAAAGAAAAAAAAATAGCATGATTCCATGATTCTTGGACAGCTTTTAAAAATAGACCTGGGCCAAGAAAATTACTCTCCAATAGTCTACTAAATTTTTATAATGGGGACTAATTTCTTCTTTAATATAAGTACAATAATTCTCTTAAACCAGATGCATGATTCAAAATAGTTGCATAATAGATCATGCATGATGTATGCATGATTATTTGGCATGTGTGTATGTGATGCATGTATGATGTATCATGCATAATACAAAATAGTTGAGAGATTAAACCATTCTTTGTGCTATAATGGGGAACATTTTTTGTAGCCTACAGTTGAAAAAGATATCCTCACAGCATTATTTTTTGATACAGGACAGTTTTTATATTGACAAATTTTTCACTATGCTTAGTCTTTTATATTATATTAATCGTTAATCAGAAATGTGTCAAATTTAGACTTCTGAGTAAGAAAATGTAAACTCATTTAAGAAAGGAAATATTTAGCAAAGACTACAGGCCAGATGAAACTGAATTCAAAAGTGTAATTTTTCTTTTTATTAGCTGATCTTTTAATTGTACTTCAACATTTAGAGACAGAGTGCTTGAACCTAATTTCTAACTGAACTCAAGTAATATTCTAGAGTGTGAGTTGAAGTGAAAAGTTAACTGGGTGTATGCTATCTTCTTTTTCCCAAAAATATCTTTTATTTGAGTTTGTGTGACACTATAGTGAATGGAGTTGTTTTCTTAATGTCCATTTCTTCCTTATTAGTATTGGTGTATAGAAAGGCCATTGATTTTTGTGTGTTAATTTTGTAGCCTGCCACCTTGCTATATGAGTCTATTGTTTCTAGAAGCTTTTTGGTAGAGTCTTTGGGGTTTTCGAAGTAGAGTATCATGTCATCTGCAAACAGTGAGAGCTTGACTTCTTCCTTTCCTATCTGGATTCCCTTGATATCCTTTTCTTGCCTAATCGCTATAGCGAGTACTTCCAGTGCTATGTTGAATAGGAGTGGTGAGAGAGGACAGCCTTGTCTTGTGCCAGAATTTAGAGGAAAGGCTTTCAGTTTTTCTCCATTGAGGACAATATTTGCCTCTGGCTTGTGGTAGATGGCCTTAACTATATTGAGAAAGGTTCCTTCCATTCCCATCTTGCTGAGAGTTTTGATCAAGAATGGGTGTTGGACCTTATCAAATGCTTTCTCTGCGTCGATTGATATGATCAATTGATATGATCAAAATCAAATATCTTGGAATCAACTTGACTAAAAATGTGAAGGACCTATACAAGGAAAACTATAAAACTCTGCTCCAAGAAATAAGAGAGGACACGCGGAAATGGAAGCACATACCCTGCTCATGGATTGGCAGGATTAACATAATTAAAATGGCAATACTCCCCAAAGCACTGTACAGATTTAATGCGATCCCCCTAAAGATACCCATGACATTCTTCAAAGAAGTGGACCAGGCACTTTTGAAATTTATTTGGAACAATAAACACCCTCGAATAGCTAAAGCAATCATTGGGAAAAAGAATATGGGAGGAATTACTTTCCCCAACTTTAAACTTTACTACAAAGCAATAGTTATCAAAACAGCATGGTATTGGAATAAGGACAGGCCCTCAGATCAGTGGAATAAGCTTGAATACTCAGAGAATGTTCCCCAGACATACAATCACTTAATTTTTGATAAAGGAGCAAAAAATCCTAAATGGAACAAAGAAAGCCTCTTCAACAAGTGGTGTTGGCACAACTGGGTAGCCACTTGCAAAAAATTGAACTTAGACCCCCAGCTAACATCATGTACAAAGGTAAAATCCAAATGGATTAAAGACCTCGATATCTGCCCCAAAACCATAAGATATATAGAACAATACGTAGGTAAAACACTCCAGGACATTGAGGCTAAAGGCATCTTCAAGGAAGAAACTGCACTCTCCAAGCAAGTGAAAGCAGAGTTTAACAGATGGGAATATATTAAGCTGAGAAGCTTCTGCACCTCAAAGGAAATAGTGCCCAAGATACAAGAGTCACCCACTGAGTGGGAGAAACTATTCACCCAATACCCATCAGATAAGGGGCTAATCTCCAAAATATACAAGGCACTGACAGAACTTTACAAGAAAAAAACATCTAATCCCATCAAAAAATGGGGAGAAGAAATGAACAGACACTTTGACAAAGAAGAAATACAGATGGCCAAAAGACACATGAAAAAGTGCTCCACATCACTAATCATCAGGGAGATGCAAATCAAAACAACGATGAGATACCACCTCACACCACAGAGAATGGCACACATCACAAAGAATGAGAATAAACAGTGTTGGCGGGGATGTGGGGAGAAAGGAACTCTTATCCACTGCTGGTGGGAATGCCGTCTAGTTCAACCTTTATGGAAAGCGATATGGAGATTCCTCCAAAAACTGGAAATCGAGCTCCCATACGATCCAGCTATACCACTCCTAGGAATATACCCTAGGAACACAAAAATACAATACAAAAACCCCTTCCTTACACCTATATTCATTGCAGCACTATTTACCATAGCAAGACTCTGGAAACAACCAAGATGCCCTTCAACAGACGAATGGCTAAAGAAACTGTAGTACATATACACAATGGAATATTATGCAGCTGTCAGGAGAGATGAAGTCATGAAATTTTCCTATACATGGATGTACACGGAATCTATTATGCTGAGTGAAATAAGTCAGAGAGAGAGAGAAAAACGCAGAATGGTCTCACACATTTATGGGTTTTAAGAAAAATGAAAGACATTCTTGCAATAATAACTTTCAGACACAAAAGAGAAAAGAGCTGGAAGTTCCAGCTCACCTCAGGAAGCTCATTACAAAGAGTGATGAGTTTAGTTGGATAAATAACTACATTTTGAACTGTCCTAATAATGAGAATGTATGAGGGAAATTGAGAACCTGTTTAGAGTACAGGCGGGGGTCGGGTGGGGAGGAGGGAGACTTGGGACATTGGTGATGGGAATGTTGCACTGGTGATGGGTGGTGTTAAGAAAAAAAATATTGTTATTCAATAATGGAATACAATGTATATACAATATATTATTATATACAATACATTGCATTATTTAATACATTGTAGTTCAAGCTAAAGCAAATAGCAATTAAAAGAAAAAAATATCTTTTATTCATATAATATAACCTCCCAATTTTGAATTATTTATAAATGCAAACTAATTTTTACAATTTAAAAATTTTCATTAAAACTACAAAGATTTATTTGATAATTTTTCCGGGTTGTGTGGTAACTAATAGAGGGATTGTATTTAATTTATGATAGGCTCAGAGAAAGAGAAATGAAATGCAAAATCCACAAAATGGTGAACAAAGACTAGAAGTTAACATTTAATGAGTAACTATTGATTTGTAAAAAAAAAAATTGTCCAAAAGGCATCTTTGAAATCTTTTAGAAAGATTCCTGAATCATTTTTTTTTGGTTGATTTGCTAGTGGAGGACTCTGAGCAATTTATTTTTCTAGAAAACACCCTGGTATATTTCCACTGAATTGAAAATTATGTTCTTTCCATCAGAATATTATTGACCTAAAATGAGAGCATTTTCCCCCTTGTTCCATGATAAATTGAACTAATTTTAAATGATGAAAAAAATATTTCAGATTTGAGAAACTCCCGAGAAAAGTCATGTCTTAAACAGTTTTTTAAATCATAAGAACAAAGGAAGATTAGTGTCTTTTATGAATTAATATTACTCAACAAAAATACATTAATATAAATAATCTATATAACACCAAATGTAAACTGAATTAATAAATTAGAAGTATTTCATTTATTTTAATAATATCTTTATTTAAGCACCATCATTACAAACATGTTTGCAGTTGGGTTTCATTTATAAAAAAAACCACCTCCTTTCAACAGTGTAACTTTCTCACCATCAATGCTCCCCATCTCCTTCCTCCTCCACCCTTTGCTTGTATTCGAGACAGGCATTCTATTTCTCTCACTCACTACCATTGTATCATGTTAGTTGTTAGCATAGTAATTTCTCTAAGTGAACTCACTACTCTTATTGGTAAGTTCATATTGTGGGCTGGTCCTTCCGACTCTCATCTCTATTGTCTATTTGTATCTATTGAGACAAATTAAAAATATTTTAAAATCCAAATCAAAAACTTTAAATCCCTTCTTTTTTATGGAACACATAAGAGATACAGAGTAGTCTCTGGTATGTCTTGATCACAATAATTTTTAATGAAATGAGTATTTTATCTTCTCAAACCTTGTTTGCCTAATTTAAGTAACAAACTGTTCTTATTTTGTGTTAGATACTGTTCTCAGAATAGTAATATATTAACTCATCATTTATAAAAATCTTATAGAAGAAAATACTATTATTTACATCTTACCAAATAATAAAATACAGCATAGAATAGGTAAGTAATTGCTTGACTTAATGCATTCTAAAGTAACATAATAAGAAATCCTAGGAGTTTAGCTTCAAATTCTCTACACTTAAACTGTGCCATTTTCACCTACCCCTTCCGCTTCTCTCTACTGATATTGCAATGACCAACAAGCTTGGTTGCAGTTTTTTGCACATAAAATTTTAGTGTGTGCTCTAGTGAATGTATGTCATTAGTTGTTGTGCTTGCACTTGATCTGTAATGCTTAACAGAATTTGCTATTAAACTTTCTTATATAATCACTGTGTGCTCTGCTCCTGGCTACAAATATTTTTAGTTGCAGTGCTTGCCATGGGTTGCACCAATTGTAAGTTGGGCTTACAAGTAATTGGCAGCAAAGACCTCAAACAACATAGCTGTCAAAACTACGCTGTCCATTTCACAAATTTAGACATTGAACTCAGGTTCAGTTCTTGCAAGGCAGGTGCTTTAAATTACATATCTATCGCTTGACCCCAAAGTTTGACATTATTATTCAAGATTTTGTTTTATCAAAAACATTCATTGGAGAATATAAGCATGTGTTTTTAAATTAAGTATGACCCCCAAATGCTTAGAAAATCCCAACATATGCCTTCTTTTATATCTACAAGTGTTTTTTTTTGTTCACATTTTACTCAAATTTGCAAACTCAAATGTCTATCACCCCACCCAAATACATTTTCTTATCAATCCTTAAATATTTTAGAGAAAAAAAGAAGCCATTTGGGCCTGGAGAGATAGCACAGCGGTGTTTGCCTTGCAAGCAGCTGATCCAGGACCTAAGGTGGTTGGTTCGAATCCTGGTGTCCCATATGGTCCCCCGTGCCTGCCAGGAGCTATTTCTGAGCAGACAGCCAGGAGTAACCCCTGAGTACTGCCAGGTGTGGCCCAAAAACCAAAAAAAAAAAAAAAAAAAAGAAGCCATTTCAAACTTTTAGGAATTCAACTATATAAATATAATAATTAGCAATAAAATCTTACTCTTCCTAAATAATCTATACCAAACAATATTTACATGTTATTCTGGTTTTGTCACCACTTCTCAGATCATTATGAGGAGAGACTGAAATTGTCTGCCTTTCTATGTTTTAAAATTGTCTTCATTTTAGCCATCATTCAAAGTAGTGCTAAAGTGATGATTATGAAATATTTATTTGATCATAGCTATCTTTCAGTTGACTATGTTCACTCTCTTCCTATTGTCTATATTAAGAACATAAACAAAAAAAATGAGTCCTTGGTATAAAATATAATATTCAACTCATCCTACACCCCGACTTATACTTTATGATGCCAACTATAAAAATATAATGCAACTTTTAGCCTCCTTTCTTTGAACATACTTTTCCTCCTCTGCCTGGAATTTTCTACTCATGACGTCCTCCTGGTAAAATCATATAAATGGCCCATATGTTTCTATATTATGTGTCCAGCAAACCTGATGGAGCTGGAATAATTTGTTATCCACTGATAGCACATCTGTGCCTTCTGGAGGCCTCTGTTGCTATATTAACTACAACTTATTGAGATTATTGCATTTCATTCTGAACTAGAGGATGAGTTCCTTAAGGAGAAACTAATTATCAGGAGTCAATAAATATTAGTGCAGTAAATTAGATATAAAATTATATATTAGCTCATTGCTCAGTGAAAGATTATATGCTATCATGGGCAGAGAAGTTTTAGAAAGTATATATTTCTTTTTCAAGAATTGCTAAAGATGAGAGAGTGAGATAGAGCAGATTGGAAAATAAGAAAATATTGTATTTCATTTAGTTTTAAGAAGAAAAATGCCTTTCTTTAAAGTATATCCATTTCTTTTTTCTTTTCTTTTCTTTCTTTCTTTTCTTCTTCTCTCTCTCTCTCCTTTATTTTTTTGGTGATGCTCAGGGGTTACTCCTGGCTCTGTGCTCAGAAATCGCTCCTGGCTTGGGAGACCATATGGGACACCAGAGGATCGAACCGCCTGTCTGTCGCAGGTCAACGTGTGTAAGGCAAAGGTCTTAGCACTTGCGTCATCATTCTTGCTCCATTTATTTGCTCTAAATTAAAAGTATATTAACTTCTAGTTTTCTGTTTCTAACTCATAAATGATATTCTAGGATCATTTTGACATACTCTTCAGTTATATAATGTACTTTGAGTGTCTGTGCTAAGCCCTGAAGTAAAGTCTAGAAGTAATACTGGTTACTCAGTTGAATCTTTTTGTCTTCAAAATTTTAGTGCTGGCTTTGCTTGTTTCTCATGTTTTACTAGTTCTTCTCTACATGGTGTTATTTTTTTTATCCAGAAAATTTTTATATTTTGGCAGATAGCATTAGTTTGACTGCATATTTTGCAAGAATATGACTAACAACATACAGAAAATCTCTAAGAGACTTTTATATTTTCCTTAAAACCTATACATTTTATTCCTATGACTATTAATATTTTTAAACATATTTCAATAGCTGAAACCAGCATATATAGCGTTTTATCTTTCTTATGTTCAATAATGAGATATTGGCAATCTTTAGATTGCTCCATAGTTTGTAGTACAGATGTTTTTCACAGATTTCAATGCTGAATTTGTTGTAACACTTTTCTTTAATATCTAAATAATTTATTTAATAGTATTTTATGAATTACTTATCAAAATGTAAGATTACCATATGTACATTTAGGTTTATCTTATATTGAATTTAAGATGATTTGATACCATTAATGTCAAGTTAAATAAGTGACCTTTTATTGTATTATTAACAAGTAAAAATATATTTTTTAAATCCAGTAACAAATATTTCAAAAGAATATGTTTGTTAGTGGAGGCATATTTGCCAAATGAAATGAATATTTTTTATCTAATTCTGTTTATATTCCTTGATTTTTGTTGTGTCATTATTTATTCTGATAGTTTGCACACATTTACAAGCTATCTTTTTCTTTATTGAAAAATATTATGCTCTGGCAAATACATTGTATTCATGAAACACATCATATATAACAGTAGTTTCATAGGTCTAAATTAAAAAGTTAAAAGTAGCTTTAATATTTAAATGCATTAAATATTTACATTAAATGCAAAATCATGCAAACACAGTAGCTTCAAACAACTATCATCTATTTTTATTTTATTTTATCAATACATTCAGGGCACAATACATCAAATCAACTCTGATCTGCAATTTTTATATGGGTGAATTATGTTCTAGTAAACTTTAACATATGCAATTTGTATGTGATAAAACTAAATTTAGCTGAGATGATTTCTATAAGAGTTTAAAAGTGATGTCTTTTTAATACCACTTATAGTTAAATGTGAGTGAAGAACAGCTATTAAATGGTATAAAATCAGAACTTAAATATTTGGAATTTTCTTAACTTATCTGTAATGTGAGAAATGATAAAAAAATTGTCCTATTTGACCTGCTTCTTAGGGCATGACTGACTTATTTTGATAAAGAGGCTGTTATGATGATGATTAAGATGAGGACTGGTTATGATTTTAATCAGTCCCTTTAAAGAGAACTTTGAAATAGAGTTAGAATTATACTAGCCAAGAAACTACCATATTTAATTGAGGGTGATAACTAGATTTAAAAAAATAAACTAAAATAAAAAATTGTTGTAGGTCGCAGTCTGCTGAACTTCTTTGATTTTTCATAAAACTTTATATAATTATGAAAGTACACATGTATTTTATCATTCAAGAAAAGGTCAAGATAATGACTCAGAAATTATCAGGGCTGCAACACTTCTACCATAAGTAACTCTTTTTTGATTTTGGAGAATAGAATTTCTACCTCTGTTTCAGTTGGTTAAGTCGCCTCTTATAAGAAGCATTGGTGTGGATGTTCAGAGAATCATGAGACAGACTGTGGAGTAAAATTCGAAGAAAGGCTAATATTGCAATCTTAGTGTTATGACAGGAGCAGAGAACATAGAGTTGAAGAAAATTATACTTAAAACCTAATAGCTTATAAAACTTGTATTAGTAGTTCATACTAGTTTCAGATCTATAATCCCATTCTATGAATTTCTTTAGAAATTTAAATGTTTATCCTAAGACTTTCCTATTCTTGTGTTTTCTAAGGGTGTCACTATAATTTTTTGGAATTATAAATAGAAAAAACAAGTTGCTTCAGGTGATTTACACATTACACCTTATGTAATTTAGATTACATTAGATTTAGTTTTAGATTTGTGCCAGGGCATACCTAAACTTTTATGGGGGCTCAGCCCACCAGTTGTATCCTCAGATTTTCTTGGTAGGCAGAACTAAATTACCCCCACCCCCGGGGTTCCTCAAAAGGCCCACTGTGGATGCCTTTTTCCCCCTGTGTGGATGGTTGAGGAATTTCCAAAGAGATGCTGGGCATTACATTTTCCGTCAGTATTTGACTATCTCTCCTTTGTAAATATCAGGCAAAATTATGGCATCTATCAAATAATTTAGCTCAGAAATTCCAGCACCAAAGATTATTTGAGAATCCCTTTTCTGGGTAATAGCCAGCCCTAAAAGCAAAGACAATACTTTTTCTCTCTTTTTCAAATATGTCCTTGCAGCTGCATTTGCAGATCCTGGCTATTGACTATTGACTCTCCTTTAGAAATAGACAAACTCATTTTTGGGGATTTGGCTCCTCCCTTTACTTAACCTCTAAAACAATAGAGTCCAGTCCAGTAAAGATCAAGTTCTTAGATATTTTCTACTCCCTCCTAATCCTAATTTTGCATTTAAAGTGAGCTTGCGAAGAGTTACCTTGAGTTGTAACCTTCTTTGTTACCTAGAATTTTTACAGTCACACCCATAGTTTCGGTATTGTTACTGTTGTACCTTGCTTTGTGATTATGATTATTCTTCACCTGTAACTGGCTTACCCCTATAAATTCCCCTGCTGAAAAAATTAAACTTGTCGCACTTCTGCCAGAAGATGTGTTGACCCCACATACGCTGTGTGGTTTCATTATTTCATATTTCCTATTCATCCATTCATGTACCCGTTTTCCTCTCATGAAAGGATTTTCATCCCCACCAGAGATCCTGAGACACAAGATGCTTGCAGCAGATTTGAACTGGAATGATTTAAATTTTGGGGTCTTCTAGAAAGGGGTAATTTAATTTCATGCAAGAAGGAGATTTTTTGTTTGTTTGGGATCATACTTGGCTATTTTCAGGGCTTTCTCCTTATTCTATGTTCAAGGATCACTACTTGTATTGTTCTTGAGAGTTATATGCATTGTCAGGAACCCAACAGGCATTGGATGCATGCAAAGCAATCACCTTCACTCTGCATGTTTCTTCTGAACTCAAGAATGTGACAATTTTTGAAGAAACAGGTGGTGGAAGGCTGTAAATTAAGTGTTTGTGTTCCTCTAAGATGCATATATTGGTGCTTTGTGTCAGATAAAATTTTGAAGCAAAGTTTAATATTTATAATTATAGAAATGATATAATAAGATTAGTGTTTTCAGAAAAGACCTGAGATCATTCAACCTCCATTCTCCAGAAATTTGGCATAAATAAATATTATATAATGACATATCCAAGTCAAGGATAAAATCCTCATCAGAATTTCAATTAGCTAGGACTCTGGTTTTGGACTACTAGTCAGCAATGATTTGATTACTTAAAAAATTACTCATTTCTCACAGTTCAAGAGGTCAGTGATGGACAAAATGATGATAGATTTAATAGCTAATGAGAAGCAGCTCTCTGTTCAGAAGGGTAGGTCCTAATCCTATAAAATTGAAGTACTGAATTTACCCTTAAATTTTGACTGAAAATACTTTTAGTCCATGACATTATTTTGCTGTCATATTTAAGAATATTTTGCCTCAATTATAAGACCACAAATATTTTCTCATAAGTATTTTGAAGTTTTCATAATTAGTTTTCTTTTTGGGGGGTGGGATCACACCCATTGACCTCAGGGGTTATTCTTGGCTATGCGCTCAGAAATCGCTCCTGGCTTGGGGGACCATATGGGATGCTGGGAAATCAAACCATCGGTCCTAGACTAGTGTGGTCAAGACAGACACCTTACCGCTTGTGCCACTGCTCCGGCCCCTAAGTTTTCATAATTAGTATTCTACATTTAATACAATGATTTATTTAAAATTATTATTTTTTTAAAAAGTAAAGTTTGATTCATTTCATAATACTTGATGTTTACTTTTTCTTGCACTATTGTTAGTACTCTCATCATATGTTAACTTTGTTTTTGTATATTTTATTTGTAAAACTGCACACCTAATGCCTATATTTAATTAATTTATTTATTTTTGCTTTTGCGAGGCAAACTAAACAGTTTTCTACGGATTGTTACTAGAGCTGTGCTCAGAAATACACTCCTTGTGGTTCTGGGAAGTAAAGTAGTAGTGCATATACAAGGCATCCAACCAATACATACAAATAGTAACTTGTCTATAAATTGAAGTGATTTTCTATAACAATGTTGTTTCTAAAAACATACCATTTTAAGGTGGAAAATAAGTTGTTTTCAAATATGTGTCTTTATTTGTGGATTTTCTCTTCCGTTATTGTAATTTATGTCTATTTGCCAATATTCAAATATAGATTGACTTAATTGTATATTATAGCTTAAGTTATGAGTCATGAGTAGTTTGTTAGTTTTCCATTTTTTTCTTTGAATTTTTATATGCATTTCACTAAAGAAAAACAAAAAAAATGGGGCCAGAGAAATAGAACAACAGTAGGGCATTTGCCTTGTAAGCAGCAAATTAAGGACTGATGGTGGTTTGAATCCTGGGATCTCATATGATCCCTGGAGCCTACCAGGAGCGATTTCTGAGCACAAAGCCAGAAGTAACTCCTGAGCACAATTAGGTGTGACCCCAAAACAAACAAACAAACAAACAAAAACAACAACAAACAAAAGCAAAAACCAATGCCAAACAAGCCTGATGATATTTCTGTGGAGATTACATTAAACATATATTCTAGGTCCATTTGAAAACAAATCATGTAAACTAAATTGAATACTAATAGCCATGAAAAGACTATATCTTCATTTAATTTAATGCTTTGGGTTTTCTCAACAATATATTTATCAAATAATATTTTTAAATGTTTGCATATATTTTATCTCAAACTAAGCCATATTAGTTTTATATTTTTGCTAGTTAAAATATAAAATAGATTTAAAAAAAACTTCTTATACCCTATAACATGACTAAATGCACTTACTAAATACGGGTTCTAAGATATTTTATTTTTTTTATTTCTTAAAATATTGGGGCCTAACTTGACTGTGCTCAGGGTTTACATCTGGCTCAGTGCTCAGGGATTATTCCAGGTGGGTTCAGGAGACCATATGTTGCCGAGGATTCAACATGGGGACGAAATATGCAAGACAAATGCTTTACCCACTGACCATCCTCTCTCTGGCACCTCTCTCTGGGACCTCTTGATTTTCTTAAAGAATATTCTAAATAGAAAGATATACATCTGTAAATTAAGACAAATGTATTTATTCCATTTAAATTATGACTTTCTCTTCCTCCCTTTCTCCCTCCTTCCCTACGTTCCTCCCTCCTTACTTCCTTTCTTCCCTCTTTATTCCCTCCCTCCTCCCCCTTCCCTCCCTCTTTTCCTCCCGCTTTCCCTCCTCCTTCCCTTCCTCCCTCCCCTTTCCCTCCCTTCTCTCCCTCTTTCCTTCCCTTCTTCCCTCCTCTTTTCCTTCTTCCTTTCTCCCTCCCTTCCTCTCTTCCCTTTGCACTTTCTCCCTCCCTCCTCCCTCTCTTCCTCCCACCTCTCCTCTCTTCTCCTTCTTCTCTTCCTCCCTTCCCTTTCCCTCCCTTCTCTCCCTCTTTCCTTCCCTTCTTCCCTCCTCTTTTCCTTCTTCCTTTCTCCCTCCCTTCCTCTCTTCCCTTTGCACTTTCTCCCTCCCTCCTCCCTCTCTTCCTCCCACCTCTCCTCTCTTCTCCTTCTTCTCTTCCTCCCTCCCTTTTCCTTCCCTTCTCTCCCTCTTTCCTTCCCTTCTTCCCTCCTCTTTTCCTTCTTCCTTTCTCCCTCCCTTCCTCTCTTCCCTTTGCACTTTCTCCCACCCTCCTCCCTCTCTTCCTCCCACCTCTCCTCTCTTCTCCTTCTTCTCTTCCTCCCTCCTCTTCCCTCTCCTCCTTTCTTCTCTCTCCCCCTCCTCCCCTCCCTCCCTCTCTTCTTTTCTTCTTCCCTTTCTCCCTCCTTCCTTCCCACCTTCCTTCCCTCCTTCCTTCCCTCCTTCCTTCCCTCCTTCCTTCCCTTCTTTCCTTCCTTCCCTCCTTTCCTACCCTCCCTCCCTCCCTCCCTCCCTCCCTCCCTCCTTCCTTCCTTCCTTCCTTCCTTCCTTCCTTCCTTCCTTCCTTCCCTCCTTCCTTCCTTCCTTCCTTCCTTCCTTCCTTCCTTCCTTCCTTCCTTCCTTCCTTCCTTCCTTCCTTCCTTCAATGAACATGTGATTAAAAATTATATTTTATAAGAAACTAGGGTCAGGATATAAACCAAGTGGTAAAATACATGTCTTCAGGTGTGAGGTCCTGGTGCATTCTCAGCACATTATTGCCTCCAGAGCACCACTAGGGGTGAAACAGGCACTAGAGTATCACCTAAAATGGTCCTGAGGTCTGCTCTAGGGTTCCACAAATTATGGACACTAAAGCAACTGGAAAAATAATTAAGTAAAGAAGGTTTAAGATTAAACATACTAGGGCTATGTAAACACATGAGAATAGATACTGGGAAGTAGAAAAGGAAAAGGTCAAGTGAAATGATAAAGAAAATTGTAAAGAAAATCCCTACTTAGTATTCAGGGAAGAACTGATGACAGACAAGCATGATAAAGGCACAAATGGAGCTAGATAGAACAGGATGTATGTTAGTGGAGAGTGTGACAATTAACCTGTGAATATATTTTATAATGAGGTCCAAATAATATATAAAAATAATCATAATATCTATACATTTATTTTAGATGATATGTAAATATATATTATATATGAAAAATTATAAAAATGTAACATATATTATGAAGTTAAAGTATTATGGTTTCTACTTATTGATCAAGTACAGCATTCTTTTCTCATTAAACACCCTTAGCTATTTAATTAAATATTTAATTATTTAATATTTAATCGTATTTAATTAACCTATTTAATTAAATACCCTTAGCTTTTTCATGGTCAATTTATATATATTCTCCAAACTCAAACTATATGGTGCTAAACTTTGTTGACTTCTATGAAGCAAGAAAACATCATTTAATGTTCATGTTTATTAATGAACTAGTCATGCAAAGGTAGACTTGCAATTGCGTCCAAGAAATATTTGATTTGAATCCATCTACCTTGCTAACAGTGAGATGGGAAAATAGAAAAATTATCTATATTAAATTGTTTTCAAATTTTCATTATTCAAAATGAATAGATATAATTGATTTCACTTTGAAAAAAGATAAGGAGACAAAATAGTCATCATCCCGTATAATTAGAAAAAGCATCAAGATGACAAAGGAATATTATCTCTCAAGCATGAAATGCACATAACGAAAGTATTGAGAACAATGTGTTGGTGGTGTCGCTGAGCATGTTTTCCTTCTTGTCTCCACGACTCCTGCTGCCATTTCGCTGCTCAGCACCACCAGAGTAGCCCCTGCCCTGCCTTCTCCCACCGCCACCTCTTATCCTGGATTCCTTCCCTCCACTGGGTGCGGCCAGGCAAGGGGAGCTTCTATCCAGCCCACTGGCTCTATTAAGATCCAGTCTGTCAGGAGACAGGGCCTTCTGGAGGAAAGGCCTCCTTCCATCTCTAGTAGTTTTGTGGAGCAAGGGTAACAGGAGTGCTGGGCCCTAGACCCTGAGCCAAGATTGAGTCACCCAACAAGCTCAGGGTAGTGGATGTCCAGGTGGAGTCCAGTCATAGGAAGACATAGAGCTTTCATTGCCTGAGTGGCCCCAGGCAAGGATAGAACCAGGGGGCTCCCCGTAATTTGTCCACCCCAGCAAGGTCTCAAAAAATGCACTGATCCCTTAAGGCCCTTCTAAGGCTTTGCTGTTGCCTCTGTGCAGAGGCAGAAAATGAATATAAAGTAATGTTCTTTTTGGCCATACTGGTTGTTCTACTTTGTCATTTGGACATAGGAAAGATCGGGGGTGGATGACAGAGCTTATAGAGCCCCTGTTGACTCCTGCAGCTCCTTGGAGAGAAAAACCCGTGTGTCCTTCCTCCTCCCAGAGAAAATTTGGGGTGATCTCAAACTGCAGAAAATGTCAAGGGCCCAGATGCCCCAGAAGAAGTTGTGACCTGATAGTATTTGAGAGGTAGAGGTGGACAGGAGCAACATGTGAATATCTGGGTGTGGAGGAGAGCCTCATGGGGGGACACTTTTTAGTCCCCACTGGAAAGACCCTCTCAGAAGTGATGCCCCTCCTAGGACTATCTCTAGCTCTGGTGATGGGACACTGTGCAGAAGTGTTAGATGAAGGATCACTGAATTGGTGGTTACCACACCACACTACACAGGGTCCAAAACCTGAGAGGAGGGAAGTAATGCTTTCTGGAAGAGTAGAATGTAGAAACAGGAATAACAAGTCATTTGGGAAGTGTATGTCCTTTTCTTCTTGACTTATCATACATCACCCTCAAAGGTAGTTACAGGAACAGTCCCTAAATACTGATTAGTGTCCTCCCCCAAAATATCTTGCTGTAGCTGGGTTGTGTTCATAATACTGCAGAGATGTGACCAGAAGCTATGTGATATATCAGGTTTCTCTCAATAGTCACACTGATGAAATACAAAAAGACTCCACTCATTGCATAAACATCTACCATAATATGAATGTCTATTGCAGGAATCAGGGGATATTTTTCCCAGAAGTCAGTCATTCCTGATAATAGAATCCTCATGAAAATGTGGTTTTTGGGTAAAAAGATACAAATATCTCATTTCTAAGACATAGCTGCAGGGAAGGGACTGTCCAAGAAATCAGCAAAGAGGTGACATTTTTCTAGGTGACAACAGGTTTTTCTAGAAATTCTTTCTGAATACCTGTTCATAAACAAGAAAACAGACAGCAACTGACTCAAAGGGCTGCAATATATACATTGCCCTGAGATCACACTTTCTGTGTCTAGTGAGATTTAATTTAGTTGAGTCTAGTTATGAATAATTAAATTAATTATTAACTATAAATATAACCTATAATTAATTTAATTATAACACCGCCTCGAGATAGAAAACCAGACTCCTTACATTGCTCTCTGTCACCTGTTCCCAAGTTTCACTTGAAATCAAGCAGCAAGGCCAACACAGAAGTTTACCACAATATCTCTTGAACCAAGTTATGCCATGAGCCAAAGGAGCCTAACATTTTTGTAGGGGCCATCATGCAGGTTCATACATTATTTCAAATATAAAATTTGTACATATTTGTTGATGTTAGCCCACATCCATTTATTTTGAAGTTAGTTCAGCCCTCTAGAAAATCATGGTACCATCTGCATTTTAAAATAGAATTATTCATTTACTACACTACCCAGTTACAAGTCCCTTAATTATTTTCAGTTTCAGAATTTGAATCTCACTACATATTTACCTGTCAAACTCTCCTCTTCATTCCTTTTCTATTAAAACAATATAATCAGCCAACAATCAGCCAATATAACAAACAAACAAAAACATTTACTACAAATGGGTCCTAAAATTTGCTTCCTGTTGTTCAGAGTTCTATCCCTCTGCACTGTTCAGCAATGCTTTCCTACAAGGGACTGATTATAACTAAATTAAATATTACACTGGATTCTACAAATCTGTAGTAACTGTCCAATTATACAAGCACTGAAAATATTTCACCCCAGGAAGAGAACAGATGTTCCATATTACAAGTTTATGATTCAAACTAGTGAAACTTTGCTACTGGATCTGTTCTTTTATTCTCTTTCTTTTTGTTAAACCTTGCATATAGCCCATGTCTACTTATTCAGCAAATGTGCTAGATTTCTATTCACAGAGGAGTCAGGATACAGGAAACCCATTCTAGCCACTTTTTCCTCAAAGGAACCTACCCAAAGTATATTCTCACTGTTTTGTTTCTTTCTTTTTTTATAATTTTTATTTTTATTTATCATAGTGGCTTACATATTTTTGACAATAATATTTTAGGTATATATTAACATAATATCAGGGGAATTCCCATCACCGAATTATCCTCCCTATACCTCCGTTCCCATCCTACCTCTCATATCCTCCTCCCTCACCCCCGGGCTGCTAGAATACATAGTCACCTCTGAGCCTAGCTTACTACTTAGTGGTCCTACACCTATTTTTGTCTTGGTACCTCCCTTGTTTCCTCCTCTAATTGAGAGGCGGAACTAGATAGTTCAAGTTATGTGGTTTTGTTTGAAGAAGAGAAAAATGATAAACTGGGGTAAATACGCCAAAAATGGGAGGAGTCCTTCTAGAGGCTCCCATCATCGGTTTGAGAGACAAAGGGGAGAAAGAAGGTGAAACACCCCAACAGTACACAAAGAAGTGTCAAATAAAATATCCTGTGAGCACTCCAACAATAAAGATAAGCACCACATAAAAGCCATGGTCTTGAGATAAGAAGCATGGCAGAGCACCTAAAGAAAGAAAAGAATAGAAGAAAAAAATATATAAATGGAGACAACAACTTCAATAACCATACCAAAATGAAGAAATTGACAAAACCTAGATTAAAAAAAATGTTTTATGCTTTTTTTTTTCCTCCTGTGCAGGCACAGTAAATATTGGGGTCATTTGGAAAGGAACTTGCTTGGCCTAAGAGATACAGGATTTCACCACCCTGGGAGTATATTGTTATGAGATTAACTATAGACTCCGTTTAAATTCATTTACTTTCCCCTCGATGCTTTCGTGGTGTTTGGAAGACTTCGGCTCGGTCCTGGGTGATAAAATCAGATCTCTGTATCTAGATATCTCGGTATCTACACAGGTCAAGGGGTGGAACTTATGATGGAGCCTTTCTTTGTGGTTTTAGAAGATTTGTTTCCTCAGTGTCATTTTAATCTGTCTTCTGTGGTTGGTGGTCTTGGTCTTTGCACTGATCCTAGAATGGAGCCTAGGATAGCATCTTTCATTATGTTTCCAGAAGACCCAATCCATTGCAATTGTCTCAGACGGACCCTTGGAACTGGAGATCATGGTTGTTGTGCAGGTCGTAGCTCAAACCCTAGATTAGGACTTTTTTATTGGTTACAGGATACATACAGTCCGGTCATGGTTCTATCAGCCAGTCATCTGTAAAACACAATCTTGGCTTTTGGAGAGACCAAAGGGTAATAAGTCTTCTGATTTTGTCTTATTGTCAGCTGGAGGGGTAGGATAACCTACTCTTAGGTCAAGTTGTTCCCATTTTTCTCGTTGTCAGGATATGATATTAGACCTGGCACTTGTTGGTGTCCGAGCAGTATTAAGGATGTCCCGGATGGGATTTATTTCCTGTAGCTGTCGTGAAGAACTGTGTCGTTTCTATGTCTGGGATTCAGGGTTCAAGGCTGGACGGATGGTGTCTAATCACCTGGGGTCTAAGTTGGGTCCATGTGACATATTTTCAAGGTAGGAGATGTCCCTGTATTGTAAACAAGTATGAGTTTTTATCCCTAGTAGATAAGAGCTCGTTTTTATACGTAAGATTACCCCCTTTTTTTAGTGTGTCTTTGCAGGGGGAAATGGCGCTACATTATATTGCTGGTGCATTTGGGGGTGGAAAAAGAAGAAAACAGAAATAGGTCACACACCCAAAAAAGATAAAAATAGAAATAAAAATATATGTGCATATATATATATATGATTAAAAAATGAAGTAACAAAATAATTAAAGGAACAAAATGATGCTATAGACTATCTTACATTTGGGGAAAAGCAGGTAAAGAGAGTGCAATACAGGACTTATACTTATGATAGAAGTATAGGTTTCTCCATTGTCTTTTGAGATTTTCTTGTGGGGTGTGGGTTCCCTGGCGCCTTTTCGGCACACACCCTGAACTTCTTGAGGTTGGCAAAAGTTTTGTGGCATGGAAGTCTTGGGAAGAATTCTTGCTTTGGCGATACTTTTAGAACTGATCTGGTTTCAAGTAACAGTCCATGCTAGGTAGAGTTGGTAAGGAGGGCTGCACAGCTTGAGTCAGCATGGGAGTTGATTGACTTTTCTTGCCGGGGATGAGGTGTGGGTTTAACTGGGTGTCCCTTCAGTTGGGTGCTGGGTACTGGTTTGTCAGGGTAGAAGGTCAGTCTTGATGCCTAATAGATTAAGAATTGAGGGTGAAGAGTTTTAATAAGGTGGGAAGTCTGGATGGGATTGAGGAGTGAAGGAATAGTCAGATTTCCAAAGGGGGGAAAGGGAAAAGAATATGGAAGGGGCAGGAAAGAAAAAAAAAAGAAAATACATTATAAAGTAAAAGAGAAAAAGAAAGAAATAAGAAAAGAAAAAAAAGAAAAAAAGAAAGTAGTGAGAAGAGAAGAGGAAAGGGCAAGGGAATGCTAGTTTGCTTGAATGTGTTCGATGAGTAGGTTCTCCTGTAGAATGGGTCATAGTTGCTACTTCAGTGTTCTGGGTGGTCACATGTTTCAAGACCTAAAAGAAGGTATAACCTAGATATAGTTTGTTAAAGAGTTTTCTTGGGGCATTCTCATAGTGCAAGCTGGGTATGGTATCTCGTGTGATTGGGCCCCAAAGTGCCATCTTAGTTTGACCACCCTTTGTATCTAAGAACACCTGTGGACAGAAAAGCTGAGAGGTTATTTTAAATATAGTAAGATTAAGGCGTTAAAACATATTGTTATGAGATGTTTCCATTGGAGTCAGTGATTTCCCGTGTTATTGTTTACCTGTAATCCTGTGTAAGATTCCTAAGGGATTATTATGGGCCTTTGTAATAGAAGGCTGCTTAATACCTGTTCTCTCTATGCAGCTGTTTCTGCTGTTGCTGGTTTCTTTGTGATATAACGTGTACTCAAGAGTTTGTGTTGTTCTTCTTTCATGTGTTTTGGGCACTGCTCCCGGTGTATGTTGACTGTTACAGTGTTTGGAGTTTCTACCCTGTTAAACCCTGTTATTTGATTGTTGAATATTAGTTGTATGTAAGGTGTATGTTCTAGGTGCTTCAGAATAGTGCTATCATTCTGTGTTTATCTTTTATTTTCTGACTTACTTCGTTTAACATAATATGTTCTAGGTCCATCCATGTTGCTGCAAAGTTCATGATTGTATCATTTCTGACTGCCATTAGTATTCCATTGTGTATAGATACTACATCTTAATGATCCACTCATCTGTTGTTGGACATCGAGGCTGGTTCCAGGACTTGGCTATTATACTGAGTGCTGCGATAAATAGTGGGGTGCACACATACTTTGGGATAAATGTCCTTCTGTCTTGGGGGTAGACACCTAGGAGAGCAATTGCTGGGTCAAATGGCAGCTCAATTCTGAGTTCCTTGAGCACTCTTCAGACTGATCTCCATAGGGGTTGGACTAGGGGGCATTCCCACCAGCAGTGGATGAGAGTGCCTCTCATACCGCATCCACACCAACAGAGATTGTTCCCATTTTTTTTTATGTGAGCCATTCTCACTGGTGTAAGGTGGCACCTAATTGTTGTTTTGATATGGACTTTTGTGATGATGAGTGAATGTGAGCATGTTTTCATGTGTTTGTTGGCCATCTTTCAGTGTTCATCTGAGAAACGTCTATTCAGTTCATCTTCTCATTTTTTTATGGCTTTATTTGGTTTTGGGGGGCTCAGCTTTCTGAGTGTTTTGTATATTCTGGATATCAGTCCTTTATCTGATATGTTGGGTGAAAAGATTTTTTCCCAGTAAGTTAACTGTCTTCTTGTGTTAAGTAAGGTTTCTTTTGACATGCAGAAGCTTTTTAGTTTGATGTAGTCCTATTTGATATGTTTGATGCTAAAGTCTTGCCATTGGTACTCCATCCTTGAAGACCTTTTTTATATATAGGTCTTTGGGTTTTCTACCTATTTTATTCTCTATAAACTTTATAGATTCAGGTTGAATTTCGAAGTATTTGATCTATTTTGAGTTGATTTTTGTATAAGGAGTGAGTCAATTTTAAATTTCTTACCTGTGGTTTTCCAGTTGTACCAACACTATTTGTTGAAAAGACTTTCTTTGTTCCATTTCAACTTCTTAGCTCTTTTGTCAAATATTACTTGACTGTATATCTGGGGGTTTATGTCTGGAAATTCTGTTCTAATCCACTGATCTGAGGCTCTGTTCTTGTACCAATACCATGCTGTTTTGATCACTATGGCTCTATAGTATAGCTTCAGGTTAGGTAGCGGGATGCCTCCAAGCTTCTTTCTTTTTAGTATGTGTTTGGCTATCCTGGGTCTTTTGTGGTTCCAGATGAATTTTATGATTGATTTTTCTAATTTAAAAAAAATGGTGTCTAAATTTGGATTCGGATTGCATTAAATCTATATAGTAGTTTTGGTAGGATAGTCATTTTGATTATGTTGCTTCTACCTACCCACCCATGAGCATGGGATGTTCTTCTATTTCCTTAGATCCTCTTCAATTTCTTTCTGGAGTGTTTTGAAGTTTCCCTGGTATAGGTCCTTCACTTCCCTTGTAAGGTTGATTCCTAGGTACCTTATATTTTTTGATACTATTTTAAATGAAATTGTATTTTTGACCTCTCTCTCCTCAACTTCATTATTTGTGTAGAGAAATGCTACTGTCTTTTGTGTATTGAATTTGTAGCCAGCCACTTTGCTGTATTGGTTAATTGTTTCTAGGAGTTTTACTGTGGATTCTTTAGGGTTTTCAATGTATATCATCATATCGTCTGCAGAAAGAGATAGTTTGAATTGTTCTTTCCCAATTTGGATTTCTTTGATACCTGTCTCTTTTCAAATTACTATTGCTAGGACTTCTAAGATTATATTGAATAAGAGTGGAGAGAGTGCACTGCCTTGCCTAGTTCCTGAGTTTAGTGGAAATGCTTCTAGTTTTTCACCATTAACGATAATGTTGGATGTGGGCTTTTCATAGATAGCTGTAACTATCTTGAGGAAGGTTCCCTCTAACCCTATTTTGCTGAGTGTGTTCAGCATAAAGGGGTATTGGATTTTGTCAAATGCCTTCTCTGCATTGACTGATATGATCATGTGGTTTTTGTCTTTCTTGTTTTAGATGTGATGTATGAAGTTGATTGATTTGCATATGTTGAACCAACCTTGCATTCCTGGGATGAAACCTACTTGGTCATGATGTATGATCTTTTTTTTTTGGGGGGGGGGCACACCGGGTAACGCTCAGGGGTTACTCCTGGCTATGCACTCAAAAGTTGCTCCTGGTTGAAGGGACATTTTGGGACGCTGGGGGATTGAACTGAGGTTTGTCCAAGGCTAGCGCAGGCAAGGCAGGCACCTTACCTCTAGCGCCACCACCTGGCCCCATATGATCTTTTTGATAAAGTGCTGCATTCGGTTTGCTAAAATTTTGTTGAGAATCTTTGCATCTATGTTCTTTAGTGAGATTGGTCTGTAGTTTTCTTTATTGGTGGTGTCTTTGTCATCTTTGGGAATGAGTGTGATATTAGCCTCATAAAAGAAGTTGGGGAGGATTCCTGTTTTTTCAATGGTTTGGAAGAGCCTGTGGAAAAGTGGTAGTAAATCTTCTCAGAATGTTTGATAGAATTCGCCTGTAAATCCATTTGGACCTGGACTTTTGTTATTAGGGAGTTTCTTAATTACATCTTCAATTTCCTCTGAAGTGATTGGTCTGTTTAGGCTTTCTAGGTCTTCCTTAACCAGTCTTGGAAGATGTTATTTTTCCAGGAATCTGTCGATTTCTACTGGGTTCTCTAGCCTAACTGAATATAATTTTTCATAAAAGGATCTCATGATATGTTGTATTTCTTGGGGTTCTGTTGTAATCTCTCCCCTTTCATTTGTGATCCTACTGATTTGGGTGTTTTCCCTTTTTTGGTGAGTTTTGCCAGTGGTTTGTCTATCTTGTTTATTTTTTCAAAAAACCAACTCTTGGTTGCATTGATTTTTTGTATTGTTTTCTTTGTTTCTATGTTGTTTATTTCTGCTCTGGTTTTTATTATTCCTTGCTTTCTGGTTGTGGTTGGATTTCTTTGCTGCTGCTGTTCCAATTCCTTGAGGTGATCCTTTAAACTGTTGGTTTTGTCATCTTCCTGTTTCTTGACATAGGCCTGTATTGCTATGAGTTTCCCCCCTAATTACTGCTTTTGCTGTGTCCCACAGAGTTTGACAGGTTGTCTCTTCATTATCATTTTTCTCAAGGAATCTTTTTATTTTCTCCTTGATTTGCTCTTTGATCCAGCTGTTGTTGAGCAGCATGTTGTTTAATATCCAGGTATTAGTTTTTCTTCATTACTTCTTCTCGTAGTCAATTTTGACCTCTGTTGTATAGTGATCTGATAGGGTGCTTCTAATGTTCCTTACATTTGTGCTTTTATATAGGTTAGATTTGTATCCTAGGACATGGTCTATTCTGGAAAAGGTTATATGTGGGCTTGAGAAGAATGTGTATTCTGTTTTCTGGGGATAGAGGGTCCTATAAAAGTCTATTAGCCCTAGATCTTCTAATTTTTTATTTAGGGCTCTTATGTCTTTGCTGTTTTTTTGTTGTTGTTGTTTGTTTGTTTTTTGAGGTTGAATGAAATTTGGTCTGATATAAGAATGGCTGTCCCTGCTCTTTTTTTGTTTCTATTTGCCTGAATAATTAATTTCCATCCTTTTATTCTAAGAATGTGTTTCTCCTGTAGTTGTAGGTGTGTTTCTTGCAGGCAGCAAAAGTCTGGTTTATGTTTTTTAATCCAGTTCTCTACTATGTGCCTCTTAATGGGAGAGTTTAGACCATTAACATTTAGGAAAATTATTGACAGAGAGGACTGTTGTGCATTTGTGTTGTGTAGGGTGGTTGTTGTTACAATCGGGGGTTTGTATTGTGTAGTTCGTCTCTGAGTAGGTTGTTTAGGATCACTTATTTTTGTGCAAATAATGCAAGATCATTTATGTTTGAGAATGTTTTTAGTCTGCCCTCCCATATAAATGAGGGTTTTGCTGGATATTGGACCCTAAGTTGGAAATTTCTTTCATTCAGGCATTTAAATATGTTGTTTCACTGCCTTCTTGCTTGAATTATTTCAAATGGGAGATCTGGTTTGATTCTTATGTCCCTTCCTTTGTACTTGAGTTTTTTTCTTCCTTATTTCTTAAAGGAGATCATTTCTCTCTCTCTCTCTCTCTTTTTTTTTTTGCCATTTGTATTATTATATGTCTTAGTGTTGGTTTATTAGGGTCTATTTATTTTAGGGACTCTCTTCACTTTCTGGATTTGCACTGTAGTTTCTTTTCAGAGTGTGGGAAAGTTCTCTGCTATTATTTTTCTGACTATTTGTTCTTCCCCTTTCCTATTTCCTCCCCTTCTGGTATACCCACAATTCTTACGTTATTTCTTTTTCCTTGTCCATTAGGTACTGGACTTTTCCTTCCAGTGCTTTGCCTTTTATTTCTTTGTTGGTTTCTTGGTCATTTTTCATTTGCAGTTTTCCTTCGAGTTCTTCAATGTGCTTCTCCAACTGTGTGCTTCTGCTCATAAGGCTTGTTCCATTGCCTTTTAATTCCTTCAATTCCTTTTGTATGGAATCTCTCATGTTCTTTAACATTTCTTCTTTAATTTTGCTGATTTTTTCATCCATAGACGTTTTATACTTGGTGGTTAGTGTTTCTTTCTTTCCCTTTATCAATTCTTGCATTTCCTTCCTCATAGCTGCTTTTAGGTCTCCTTCCCATGAATCTGTGCATTTTGGTGGACTTGGAAACTTGCCAGGGTTTGTCTCTGTATCTCCAGATGTTAGGGTTCTCCTTGATTTACCCATATTTATTTGCATTTATTGGTATGTCTTTGAGTGCAATGCCTTCCAAATTCAGCCTGTTTGGGCCCCTTGTAACTTCGGGATGGGTCCCCTCCCTGAGCGTGGTTCTAGAGGGATCTGTTGGGTGAGGTCGCTGAGGTTTGTCTCCTTGTGTGTTCTCTGGTGGGGCCTGATCAGTTGTTCTTCCCTTTTGATGTCAGCTATTGCAGTTCCACACCTGTGTTTGGGCCAGTGTGTGGGTCTGGGGTGCATGCAGGGAGTGCCCTGGGTGTTCACTCCACCACTGGCTCTGGGCGAGCATGAGGGTCCAGGGACTGCAGTTCCAGGACGGGCACAGGGGGTACCTTGGGAGCTCGGTCCCTCGCCAGCTTCCGGCAGGCTTGTGGGTTTGGTGTGTGGGGTCTGGGGTGGGCCTCGGGGGTACCTGGGGAGCTTGGTCCCTCACTGACTTCCAGGCTGGCTGTTTCTTTCTTTTTTATGGGAAAAAGTTTGATTCCAACCTCACAAGAAAGTTACATCTCTATTTCTGTATTGGCAAAGATCACACTCTAGTCTCCCAGGCTCATACACCTTATCAGGGTCCTTCTCTGTCCAATTTCAGAGGCATCCAACATCCTTTCTTAATGAACATCTGCTTATTCAAAGAAATGCTAAAACCCAAAGCTGCATCAGTATTCCATAATACCATTTCCCCAACTGTTTCTGTGATCTTATGGCAGGTATGATCTTATGGGAAGTGTGATCTTATGGTATAGAGACCCAGTGATTCCTACTTTGATGACATTGAAATCTATAGTCATGCTCACATATATAGCATACTCACATTTAAACAAAATTTATTTCTAGATCTGTGCTTAGGAATCATTCCTGACAGAGTTGGGCCATATGTGGTGTTAGAGATGTAGCCACAATTTGGTCATATGAAATTCATACACCTCTACTATTCAAGAAACTCTACTATTGTATAAATTCAAGAACATCTACTATTGTTCTGGCCAGATGTTTCTGTCTTTCAAGGAGATTATAGTCAACTCCTTTACCAGTAGTAGTAATAGAATGAAAAATGTATTAATTTGTTATTTATTTTTTATCTTGTTTTCAGTTCTTAACCGGCATGACTTTTGATATCATGTATGCAACGAAGAAGACTGAAATATGTTACAGAATTGAATTAGTGAATGTAGTTGAAATATAGGGAACCTTTATCAAGTTTGAAGCAGAGGAAAAATTAGAATCCATTGAAATGAAGGCATAAGTGTAGACCAAAGCAACTGAAACTTCATAGAGATGCAAAAGAAAATGAGTTTACTGAGGTAAACATATAACAGAGTATAGCATAGGTCAAATGTTTATTTTAAAATCATAATTATATCAAATGAGTTTTCATTGAAGTCAAGTAACAATATTGATATAAGGGCTGGCTGCCCTACCTCATCACCTAAAGATGTACTGAAATCAGAAGACCCTTTATCCTAGGAACTGTGCAAAAAATCAAGATCACTAATTACAGAGGACTAAATACGACAACCACCACTGAAAAGAACACTTTCTGGGACCATAAAGAAAGATTCTATCCTAGACTTTGTCCTAGAATCTGTGCAGAAACAAAGAGCTCTAATTACAGAGGACTGACTTTGACAACCAAGACTAAGTAGAATGTTTTGTGGCACCATAAAGGAAGACCCTGTGGTTTGATAACTATCATGTCCAGAATCTGTAGTCTGTCTCATGACAGTATGCTTCACTTCAAGTGTAGAGACACCCTGTATCTCTTAGGCTAAGGGAATTCCCTTTTTAATTTCCCCAATATTTACTGCGCCTATGAATAATTAAAAAAAATAAAACTTGCCCCCACCATTTTTTGTTAGTTTTTAGTTAGTTTTTACTTTATTTTACTATTTTTTCTTTCCTTTTCATTCTTTCTTCCTTTAATTTTTTTTTTTTTATATTTATAGCTTCTAGACAGGAGCTCCTGCCCACTTTTTTTTTTACAGAACTATAGAACATAAATCATCTTGTTCTACCCCATATTTCTTTGTTTCCTACAAACTAATAAAAAATGTGAATGGGACCAAAGTAAAAATATGGTCAAATCTAAATACCCAACCCAAAGTCAATGACAATAGAATCAAGAGACCCAAACTACAGCAAGCTATACACAAAAGAAACCTGTTGTATTTGAAGTCCAGAGTGCTAAGGGTGGAAGTGTGAGATGCATGCTGGGAACATAGGAGGGAGATCAACATTGGTGGTGGGAATGGTCCTAATTCACTGTCACTATGTACTTTAAATACAAATGTGAAAGACTGGTAATTCACATTGGTCTCAATAAAAATGATATAAAAAGTGCACCAACAAGGCTTTGTTTTTTGCTAAACTATACAAGTACAAAATGAGCTATAAATGTAGAAAAATTTTCAGAGTGGTAGGAAACAATAAATTTAAAAATATTTAGCTGGTAGAGAGTAAAAGAAAGTAGGTCTTGAATATTTTAAATTTTTTTTAGTTTTTCGGGCCACACCCGTTTGAGGCTCAGAGGTTACTCCTGGCTAAGTGCTCAGAAATTGCACCTGGCTTGGGAGGACCATATGGAACACTGGGGGATTGAATCACGGTGCTTCCTTGGCTAGTGCTTGCAAGGCAGACACCTTACCTCTAGCGCCACCTCGCCAGCCCAGGTCTTGAATATTTTTAATCCCAATCAAAGGTTATAAGAAAACATTTACTTTTGAAAATAAGGACAAATTCATTTTTATGTTAAGTATATGTTGAAGTTTTTAGAAGGAAGGAAGAACACTCTTATCTACTAATTGAAAGTATCAGGAATTATATGCAAAAATGAGAAATATCCGGGTATATCCCAAACTAAAATAAATTAAAATGAATTAAATGAATAAAATAAATTAAAATGAATTAAAGAGGGAGGTAAGACTATACATTATTTTCTTGGATAAAGTTTCAGGTAAATAATTTGCTTAAAATAATGACAATGAGGAAATTATTTGTATGGGTAATTTTACATTTAGGTGGTAGTCTGATAATATTGAAGGCATATTTTATATTTAGTAATAGTGAAATGAACAGGAATAATACAAGTTAGTCAAAATTGTGTTATTCCGAACATGTTCATAAAAGATATTTGACATATAATTAAGAGTCACATATTCAATGTAGAGAAATAGTTCAAGGTGATTTGAATGATACACAAATTCATTCTCCTTCCACAATTGTACACTCCAAGCATCCAATTGAGTAAGAGACATAAAACAGTAATGTGGCTAAAAGCAATACTGGAAACCAGTAAAAAAGATTTTCCAAGGCAATGCATGATTAATTGCTTAATGATTTAAAAGATTCAAAAAGAAAGAGATTAATTAGTGATGTCCAGGATGGAAAGTATCAGAAGTTTGAGAAAATGTGCCCTATGTCAGCTGTCCTCCAGGAATAAAGAAACAGAGTTATTGACTTTTGAGCTTTAAGAATTCTTTTCTTTGTGAGTATATACTGTAGAATTAATTTTAAAGTACTAAAACTAAAAAGCTGCAACTTTTTCTATCAAAAGTTTGGATGACTTGGAAGTTTCTGTGAACTTAGAGTTTCTATTTTTATGTGTTGTGCAATTATATTTTATTTTTACTTTTTATAATATATTTAAGCACCATGGTTATAAACATGTTTGTAATTGGGTTTCAGTCATAGAAAGAACACTCCTCTTCACCAGTGCAACATTCCTATCACCAATGTACCCTATCTTCCTCCTTCCCCACCTCCCTGCCTGTATTTGAGACAGGCATTCTACTTCTCTCACTTATTACCAATGTCATGATAGTTGTTAGTGTAGTTATTTCTCTAACTGCACTCACCACTCTTTGTGGTGAGCTTCATATCATGAGCCAGTCCTTCAGGCCCTTATCTGTATTCTATTTGGGCATCAATACAATAATGTCTTTTATTTTTCTTAAAACCCATAAATGAGTGATACTATTCTGTGTCTACCTCTCTTACTCTGACTTATTTCACTCAGCATAATAGATTCCATGTAAATCCATGTATAATTTCATGACTTCATTTCTCCAGACGACTGCAGAGTATTCCACTGTATATATGTACCACAGGCTCATCTGATGAAAGGTATCTTGGTTGTTTTCAGATTCTGGCTATTGTAAATAGCGCTTCATTGAATATAGGTGTGAGGAAAGCATTTAAATTGGCATGTAACTCTGCTTTACTCTTTTGCTAATGCATCAGTAAAAGAAACTATAGATCCTCTTCTTGTTGAAATATTTAGGAGAAAGAATCAAAATACAGATACTTAACAACCAATTTAATTCTGTTTAAAGACAGAAGTTAGGTTCATGTTACATGAACCTGTATCCCTGTTGATTTGGAAATTTATTCTTAATATAAAATTATGCTAGCCCATGATTGAAAACTATTATTTGTTCTTGAGAAATAATACTCTTTCATATCCAGACTTTTACTCATATTTATTGGAAGAGTAGAGCATTCATGAAGGATATGTAATACTGACATTATTTTTATCTGATATTTAGAGAAAAACTTGGTAATCCTTGTTTTATGCTTTATTGACAATCATGTGGAATGATGTTTAATATGTTCAAATTGAAAAATGTCAAATAATTTGAGTCAAATATTTTTGTTGGAAAACTTAGGAATTTCACTATATAAAATAATTAAAATCTCCCTTCCTTGGAATGGCTTACATTTGGAAGCAATAAATCAGTAAGACTCAGGAGTGGAAACAGTTATAATGTAACATGAATTAGTGATAACATTTTGGTTAGTGACTCCACTGATTTTCTCTGTGTCTGTTTGCTGAGAATTAGATTGAGACAAGATTATTTACTCTTCATATCCATTTAATGAAAATATATGGTCTTTTATATGGCTTGACCTATTGCATTCTTTGGAAAAAAATGGTCTGTCAACACTATTCACATTATGTGGTACATAATGTACAGAACTAACTTTTGAAAATCACTTAGGAGTAACAGGAGGTTACCACAGAAAATCATCAGTTGTCCAAGGTGAGAGCAGGTGTTAAAAGTGACAAGCAAGGATTTGATGGACAAACATGTTCACTGTAAAGGTTATAAAATATTGCATAAAGTAGATGTGGATAGAGCAATATCACAGCAGTAGAGCGTTTGTCTTGCTCGAGGCTGACCCAGGAAGGACTGCGGTTAGATTCCTGGCATCCCATATGGTCCCCCAAGCTAGGAACGATTTCTGATTGCATAGCCAGGAGGAACCCCTGAGTGTCACCGGATGTGGCCCAAAAACCAGAAAAAAATACATAGAGTAGGGACACTTATAAGAGACTAACTTCCTGAGGCCTGTTATAGATTATCTGGTTTTATTACATTATGTTCCCTATAAATGAAGGAAAAATTAAAAGTCGGAGCATATAAGTGATTTTTGAAGAGAAATATAAAACAGTATTATACATTGCCAAAAATTCTTGTCACTTTTTTCAGGACAGGGATTTTTGTACATAAAACTCTATTCCAATCAGTTATTCTTAATCACAAGCATCTCTTAAAATGAAGTGTACTTTATAAACCACATGAGATTTTTGTAATTATTAAGGTTCATGCATCCAAGCAACTAGCTTCAACTCTCTCCCATTTTTAAAAGTGAAAAAGCAGGGCACAAAAACGTATTATGGAAAAGAAACAAAATACTTGAATAAATTGAAATGTTAGAACCGAATATTTTTCAAAACCTAAAGTGTGTATTCTTCAGGGACTCATGGGATTTTGTAGATGAACCTGTTATTAGTATTGCTCTCATTGAGAATAAACCATGGGTTTGCTTAAGCACTTCATGAGGCTAGATCTGTATGAACTGATTTAATTAATTTTCGACATCTGAGTAAATAGTATTAGAAATGAAAGATTAGTGGATGGTGTGGTGAATCACTGAATAGCTCAAGCTCTCTAAAAAATACAAGTATCAGGTAGAATTATGAGGAGTGCTTGAAAATGTTCATCTCAGCCTCCCCTGTTCAGAGACACTTGAAGCAACAATATTTTGATATATATCATTCAACCATTGTTTAGTCTTCCTGAATTATAGTCAGTTATTTACCAGAGTCTGACCTAAGAGATATTATGGGTTAAGTAACACTCTGTAACTGCTTTCTTTGATTCAAAATGACAAACAGTATGGTAGTTAAAAGATGTTCATAAAAAAAAATAGGATGCCCTTTTCATGCTTTAGAGAGCAACAGAAAAATTCTTGGGTCTAAATTTCCAAAATTTTATTTCTCAGATTAATTTATATAAAAATTAAAATTACTAAAATGTTTAATAAAGGTATTTTCATTGTTTATTACTAGTAGTTATGTAGAAATCATTACATCTAAATAAAATAAAAAAAAACAAGGCAAAGTTAGTTACATTTGAGTTTGATATTTTCTACACATTACAATTTAATGAAAGAAAAATAGAAACTATCCTAATATACTATATAAAATGTGTCTAGATCAGGTAATACAAAAAAAGAAAAAAAAAGGTGATTCTGATAAGAGTGTTATTTATTACTCTGGCAAAAATTTAGTATTTTTAGGCAAGAGCATTGGGACTAAAATTTGTAAGACCAGAGGCTGAAGGTAAAGTAGGGAGGCAGGTAAGGTGTTTGTCTTACATGCTGGTAATCTCAGATTAATTATTGGCACCCTGTGCATCATGAGAAGTGACTCCTAAGCAGAGAGTCAAAAATCAACTCTTAGCATATCCAAATGTGGTATCCTCCCCCACCAAAATAAAACCAAAAAGAACAAATGTGGTATCCTCCCCCACCAAAATAAAACCAAAAAGAACAATTGTAAGATCAGAGTAACTCCAAAACTCCAAGATACCTATTTAGAGTTGCTGTGTTTGTTAAAATATTAACATGTACTGTGCATAAGCATCACATTTTTTTTTTACCTATTCATCTGTTGAAGGGCATCTGGGTTGTTTCTAGATTCTGGCTATTATAAATAGTGCTGCAATGACTATAGATGTGCAGGAATACTATGCAGCTGTCAGGAGCGATGAAGTCATGAAATTTTCCAATACATGGATGGACATGTAAACAATTATGCTGAGTGAAATAAGTCAGAAGGGAGAGAAATAGAAATAGCTCATGGGATTTAAGAAAAATTAATGAGATTTAAGAAAATAAAAGACATTATTGTAATAATACCCAGAAACAATAGAGATAAGGGTTGAAGGTCCAGCCCATATTATGAAGCTTACCACAGAGAGTGGTGAGTGCAGTTAGAGAAATAACTACACTGACAACTATCATGACAATGGAAGTGATTGAGAGAAATAAAATGCCTGTCTCGAATACAGGCAGGGGATAGGGAAGAAGGGAGATTTACACATATAGAAATATAAAGTGCATATCTACTATAGCCGTTGGAGAAAAGACAGATTTATAAGTGTTGGACCTTATCTTAGAAGAATAAAATTTAGAATTTATTTATCTAATGGGAATAAATTAAACTTTTTTCAAAAGATGAGTGATGAAAATTCAGATTTATAAAATATCAGGATACTATGTAGTATGATAAGAGAAATCAAATAAGTGAATGTTCATGAAAGAAAATTATTGTGATTTAGTTAATGTGATAGAATGGGGAATTAGAGTGCATATTTTTGGAGAGCCTCCCCAATATTATATGGTGATTTAAGCCATTTTTATAAATTCTTGTCCCAGAGGATTAGCCTGACAGTTTTTTACTTAGGGTGAGATTCTAGTGACCATCAGAGTCACATTTGGAGGTGATGGGTGAGGAACATATAATACTGAGAATTGAATGTCCAGTCTCACACATGAAAAGTTTCGTTCCTTTGTGATATATCGTCAACCATATGAGCTATATCATCAACCTTATATAAAAATATTTTATGAAATACTTGGCAGGGGGAATTGATAGACATCATGATTGATGAGAAAGCAAGTATGGAAAGATATTCTACGAGCAGTCATTGCTTGTATAAATTGGTCAATAGTGATGATAGTTATTAATATAGAAAACTGGCAATGGGTCAGAATATACAGTTAGAACATGAAAAGCATTTTAGCTTTTTGAGTGTAGTCAGTTTAGTTGTGCTCATAAGGAACTTGAACATTTAATAATGAATAAGAGAAAATTTAGAGATAACAGAGTTCAGGAATGGATTAGAAGAATGTAGGATTTACATAAGTTTGATAGGATACTATATTAGTTTAATTCTTTAAGAAAAAATATATAGACTAATAATGTAATGAATTCAAGATATAGTCAGATTGTATCAAATAGAAAAGAAAATCTATCAGAGGAGTTTGAACAAACAAAGCTCCTAAGAATATCTGAATAATGTTTTTTAAATTTGAGAAAAATAATTGTTTATAGAAGGTCAAATAATAATCAATAACTATTACATTTTTATTATCACATCTACTTTATCATTCGCACATTAACCTTATACCTTACTTTAATTTCATAGGAATTTTTCACCAACTTCACTTATATCTCATTATACTCCTGATTTGTCATCTTCTATGTGCTAAGAGATCAGTTTTCTAATTTAATAAATCTAATTTTAGCATTATTTTCTAATAATCTACACTGACTCAATTGAATCAATAAAATATTCTATATGACAGGGCCAAGAGGATGTATAATAAAGTTGAATTCTTCTCTTCTATTAAGGAAAATTAATTTTGTTTACTGGATATCAGAAGCTTTTTTAAAAGTTTATAAAATGTAATTATTATTAAGAGAAAAATAAAGCGGCAAAACTGCTTATTCTTGTACATACAAATTTTAATATCACACAGTGACCAATAGAGATTTCAACTTGTAATGCTATTTCATAAATTTGAATTTTATTTTTCCTGTGGTATTGATCTTGCTCTGGATTTTTATAACAATTTCGGCAAGTGTATAACTTAATTCTACTAAATACATAAAACAAAAATTTTATTTTTGTATTTATTTAGAGTATTCTTTTCTGTTACATAGCTCTCAGTATAATTATGGCCTACTATTTTGTCTTAAATAAAAATATGAAACATACCCACTTATAAGCAATTTGATTCATAAAACTAAAATCATGTAATAAAATTTAAAAGAATGTTTCCTTTAGTATTATGGTTATACTTTTATTAATTAAATTTAATTGAAGATATATATTTGACTATGGAATTATGTATGTATAAACAAAATATATTAATATCTTAAATATTTATATTTATGCTTATATTATGCTAGATTATATAAGAACTTTGAGTCATGCAGTAGCTCTAAAAAGCAGTCTTGTCATGGCAAGAACAGGTGACATTGTAAGATTCATACAATATTGTGTGCTGTGAGGTTATATAAAAGGAGATATCCCATAATTAAGAGACATAAATCTTATGCGGACAGCTGACACTTCTTTTCTTCTTCCCATTTAAAGAAAATGTGAACTAGGTTTTGAAATTTATTGACACTTTCTCTGGGAAAGGGAAAGGGAAATCTTACCTCTGAAATGTAATCAAATGGCTCGGAGGAGGAAAAAATCTCTCACTCTCTCTGGACTAATTCACCATTTTCTCTAACTTCCAAGGTTTGTTTGACATTTAATTATTCCTTAACCTATGGCACTCAGCTTCTAGTAAACTTGCACCTTGCAGAAGTAGATAACTATTAGTGACAATTTGTTATATAATATATATTAGTTGATAAAAACTCATGACTAAAACATGATGCTTTAATAGTGTATCTACTAAGATGCTTTCCATATAATATTTTGTTTTTTATTCAGTTGTATTATTCTGAAGAAAATTTTATTTGTATTCAAATAAAAAATTAAGATTATATAAATACAGAGTAATTTTATAACTATGCTGTTCATTTTATATAGTTACCATGTTAGATGTAAATGTAAAGTTGCTACTATAACTAACTTGTATATCTAGTTAGTATATCTAATTAGTTGACAGTTATCCATATCCAACTTTTTAATTACATAAAGAAATGATTTTGATAATTTTCAAAGTATCATAATTTTACTTGGCTATACTGTTTAATTTGAGGTTTGGGTGGGCACCCATGGAGTACTCAGAAGGCCTAGTGGCTATTTTCTGTGGCCATCAGTCAACTGTGCTAGACAGTTCACTGTTTTTGTTTTGTTTTGGGACTTTTTTTGGGGGGGAAGGGGGCACACCTGGCATCTATTAGCGGTTACTCCTCACTCTGTGCTCAAATATGGCTCCTGGCTTGGGGGACCATATGGGATGCCTGGGATCAAACCCACATCCGCCTTGGGTCAGCCATGTGGAAGGCAAACGCCCTATTGCTGTGCTACCTCTCTGGCCCTGTAGACAGTTCACTGTTAAGTCTTGAGGAGTCAGAGCTTCTCTAGAAGGCTTTGCTATCCTAGAGGTTCTCAGGTGTTGCAAATCAGCCCCTGATGCGGTTGACTGATGGAGGGATGGAGGATGAGGCCTTTCTTCTCCAGCTCGGACCATGCATCTATTACCCTGTTCAGCCAGCGGTTCTGAGGTGAATACGGCGGGAAGAAAGCCAATAGGCAGTCAGGCTTCCGAAGAAAACAGCTCTTTATTCTGTGAAGAGGCCAAAGCCAAAAGGCCTAAGAATAGGCCCCAGGAGAAAAGCCCCTCACCTTCCACAGACCCTTGCTTTTATGCCCCAGAATCAGGTACCACCCAATGGTGGGAGCAGAATCAGATACCAGCCTAGGGTGGGAGCAGAATGCCAGGTCACATCTTAGGGTAGGGCATAATCACCTATCAGGGTAGGATCAGTAACATAATAATCCCATAAAAATGTTTACATACACAACACTCAGGGACATCCAGAGCCATCAGTTCTACATGAAATAGATCTGGAATGAGTAGTTTTAGTTTTGGAACTGCAGCTGGCAGTGAATAGGACTTACCCTTGACTCTGTGCTCAAAATAAACTCTAGAAGCTTTGAAGGGGAAAATATGCAGTGCTGTGGATGGAACCAGAATTGGTTGCATTCAAGAAAATCTATTTAACTACTTTATTTTACCTCTAGCCTTTATAATAATTTTTATATTTTGTCCTTGTTTTTTTATTCACACTCCAGAATGCTCAGGCACTACACACAGATTGAGTGCTCAGAGTTCACTACTGAAATGCTGACGGTAGAATGTAGCATAGGCAAACCAATTCAGGCCTTTTACATGCGAAGAATGAACTTCAGTATGTTGTACATTCTCTATATTGTTTTACAGTATAATTTTTGATTGCCACAGTTATTCATCTGAGAAATACTATGTCCTATTTCCACTTAATCTTTTCCAGAAAGAATTTTCACTATAGGTTTAAATAATTTTCTCATTTGCATATATGTATATTTTAATAGTTTTAGATGCATTATAATCAAAGACCTAGAGTGTATAAATAAGTTAATGATTTTATTTCGGACTGTAAGATGGAATTTTCCATTGGTAACATATATGTTGCATTCTTATTTTACCTTGAGAAATGGAAGCATATTTATTACTTTCTTAAATTTATTCATTCCAGTTTATTCCCCAGGTCAATTGTGAGAACACATCTATACACACACAGATCTACATCCAATTTACCATACTTTTCTGGGAGAAACCAGTCTTACCTATATTAATTGCTTTTTTAAATGTAGAATTCACTTCAATTTAATGAATAATGTGTAACTATGAGGGTGCATTTAATTTCTAACAGTATTTAATATAAATACTGAGACTGAGCTGCCATATAATTCTATGGATATTTTTATCAGTGTAGGAAAATGAAAAGTTGGAATAAATTCCAATTTTAAAAACTATTTCTCTATTTTATATATATATATATATATATATATATATTTAAAAATATATTGCATATAAAAATAGCCAAAACTTGGTGATTTAAACTAATAATTTACTACTACTCCACTAATTCTGCATTTTGACTATTGTAAAGAATGTTTCTTCTGGTCTTTTTAGAGTTATAATAATTGGTGTAGCAATTTAAATTTGAAAAGAAAATAATTAGATACTTTGAAGTATTAGTAGAGAAGACTAAATTAGATTAACATAATGTTGAGAAAGGAAATTAGTGAATATGGTACTTTGATAATAAAAATATTTCAAAATATGTTCCGCAAGTGATTGACTTTTGCTTATGTTAAAATAGAGTATAAATAAATTAATATGTTAATTAATTAATATATCAATATGAAGTAATTTAATCCTCTCTAATTGATGGCATAATAGAAAATTTTCTTTAGAAAAGCCTGTTGTTAAATCAATTAATGATCATGTTTATTTGCTTTTCACCATAAATAACCCACATAATTCTATTTAGTTATTTTATGTCACCTACTATCTTTGATATGAAGTAATCTTTAGATAGAGTATAAACCCAGTCAGTCAGCGAGGGCTAACTTCCAAGCACCTGGTATGTTTGCAAGCAAGGATATATTCCCACAGCTGCTGATAAGGAAAGAACAGGTCTGACATGGTGACCAGAGACACTTTATTCCATTCTAACAGTGCTTATATAGGGCAAGAGATTCTTGTATATTTGCAGGGCGACAGGTCCAGAAATATAAAATTTATATTTATATATGTTTGTATATATTAATTATATAATCATTGACTCATTTACTTTCCTTATCACTTCTATTATGTTTTCAATACCTTACGACTATTTATATAGACATATTAAACTATAAATGTAAATACATTTTTCTCATTCATGGGAGGTAAGCAAATTTCTTACTAGTTCCTTTTGTTTCTAAATTGTCAGCACTGAATTTTGTTTTTCAGAGGGGTTGATTTTAATTATATGTATTGAATAAACACTGTTTTAAGTATTTCTGTTTATTTTACTCTCTATTATCTTACCTTTTGGGTTTTTGAGGAGTAGGTACACCCAATGGTACTCAGAGATAACTCCTGGTTCTGTGCTCAGGATTCACTACTGGCAGGCTTGGGGTAACATATTGGATGCTGGGGAATTTATATGGGTTGACCATATGCAAGGAAAATATGTACTTTTCTAAATTCTTGTTTCTAATAAAAGCATAATAAAAAGAAAAAGTTCTATTTTTCAGTTGTTTTTTTCCTAACCTTTGTATTTTTACTATCTTTAAGACAAGTGAATTCTTCACTCGATACTATCTACATTATGCTATAAAATGTGTGTAAATCCAAAAATTTGACTGTGATGACAATTTCAAATGGCTTAGTATGTATATTTATCTCAATAAATTATTTTAATTGTACATATTGACTTGTTTATATTAACTATATACTAATTATGTACATCTGTATTAAAGAACATATGCATATATAATTATATAATACACAAATACCTATATATAAAAGGAGTATTCACACTTTTACACTTTGTTTTCTGAAATTCTACTTAGTGTTCTGAAGTTTTACTTAGAAATATTTAAGTCCTGGGGCCAGAGTGGTGGCACAAGCTGTAGGGCGTTTGCCTTGCACGTGCTGATGTAGGTTGGACTGTGGTTCAATACCCTGGCATCCATTATGGTCCTCCAAGCCAGAAGGGATTTCTGAGTGTATATCCAGGAGTAATCTCTGAGCATCACTGGGTGTGGCCCAAAACCCCAAAATAAGTTCTAATAATGGGTGGAGTTATTGCACAGGGAATAAGGTGCATACTTTTCATGTGGCCTATAAAGTTTTATTCTCAAGACTGTATTGGCTAATTGAAATCTGCTAGGAATAAGTGCTGAGAACCATAGAAAATGGCTCCAATCAAATAAACAAACAAAACCAGTTAATGCAAGTTCATGGTGTATTTGAATTTTATAGTATGTATTTACCATCAAACTTTCTGACTGATTATTTTCTCCTACTGATTAAATTTTTTATTTTCTAAGAAAACTATCCCAAATAAGTGCTCCTAGCTCATTTAAGATTAAGAAAGAAATATTTGTAAATTATAAACACTTAGAATGGGCATATTTTGGGGAGTTTGAGCACACTTAACAGTGCTCAGAAAGTTTTCCTGGCTTTGTGCTTAGAGCTCACTTCTGCTGTGACTCAAGATACCATTTAAAGTCCCAAAGCTTGAATCCAGTTCTGTCATATACAAAAAAAGTGTCCTACTCTTTATACTAGCTATCTGACCACAAGAACATATATCTATGTCTAGATTTTGCTGCTTACTCATTGAAATTTTTATATTTATATTTCCAATATATTATTAAATATTTTTATGACTGTTAAATGATATTTTATTTGTATATATTGTATCCCTAGCAAGATAGTTCTTTCTAGATTTCCTATTCAGTAGATATTTTATTTTAATTGTTTGCTAGTACTTCCCAATTTTTAATTCAATTTATGCTAATACATTATATTAGTTGGGAATAAAATATAACATTTCACATAATTTCTAAAGTAATAACTAATACAGTTAGAATTACAAATTTTTAGATTAAGAAGAATCTAAAACCCTACCAGAAAACTTCCTTTTGTCTGACTAATGGCTTCTCCTAGAACAAATCAAATATTGTCTTTGACCACAAGAAAATCTTGCTTTTCTTGTGGTAATAGAATGAATGCCACTGCTATTTCAGTTGGCACAAGCTTGGAAAAATATTTTTGTTTTTCCAGCCACCATTAAAATATGTTTAGAGTGAGAGAAGCTACCAATTCTGTTCATAATTTTTCTACTCTCCTTTATTTTTTAGATCATGGAGTCAATGTATATTATAATCCAAATACTAAAACATTTAATTTTCCTTACTGATAAGCTAAACTACCATATAAACTACCTTTTCTTTCTTAAGTTGACTGAAAATTCATTAATATAATTTTAATAAAATTATTTGTTCTTATTTTTGTGAAAATTTGAATATTCAACCGAGTTGGTAAAGAAAAGAAGTGAAAGCTCAATGTTCCTTATGTTTTAATTATGGTATCACTCTTTTTCTGAGTAAACTGTAGTTGCCAGTTTATAAGCATTTTGATTTTTTGTTTGTTTGTTTTGGGGCCACACCTGGCGATGCTCAGGGGTTGCTTTTGACTCTACACTCAGAAATCATGGGATGCCGGGGATCAGCTGCATGCAAGGCAAATGCCCTGCACTGTACTACTGCTCTGGCCCTGCAGGTTTATAACTATTTTGAAGTTCAAAATCATAAATAATCCAGGGAACATATCTTTTGATAATATAATCTGAAAATGATAGTGGCATAAAAGATTATTTTACCTTGTATAACCATTTGGTATGCAAGTCCAAGCAAAGTATCACTTATCCCTAGCCGAATATACTGTTCATTCTAAAGATATGCTCCTCTAAGGCCATGAAGCTTGCTGCTAAACTTTATGTGATATTTAAAAGCAATCCAAATGGCAATAAAAATAAAAGCTAAAAGAAGTTTACATTTTAGAAAGAAAAATGAATAAAGTAGGATTGTAAAGTGAAGAATAGTAGTGTCTGTTAGGTAAACTGGAGACTATATTGCTGAATCAACTCATGCAGAATCAATAAAAATATGTGAAATAGCTTTGGACACCAGTTTGAAATTTCTGGAGCACATATAAATATTGCTAAGCTATATTCCAAAAAATTCTAAGTTTCTGTGGACTTAAAAATATATCCATGGTCATATTCACTAAAGAAACTCTTCATATAACTAACTTCATTCATAGTTTCCTAATTTTATATTTAATATTAACCTCTCTTTTGTGTTTCTATATATATTAATACAATAGCTTAGTTATTTAAGTTACATACAGACACACTTAATTTTGGGATATGTACTCAAAATGAATATATATATATAGTCAAGGAGAAAAAATGCTTACTGCTTTGTCAAACAATCAAATATTTTTCTTTTTTTTAAATTTTATTGAGACCAATGTGAATTACAGGTCTTTCACAGTTATATTTAAGGTACATAGTGACAGTAAATTGGGGCCATTCCCACCTCCAGTGTTGACCTCCCTCTGCCCTTGTTCCCAGCATGCATCTCATACCTCCACATTTAGTCCCCTGGACTGCCAGTGTAACAGGTCCTTTTTGTGCATAGCTTGTTGTGGTTTGGGTCTTTTGATTCTATTGTCATTAACTTTGAGCTGGGTATTTAAGTCTGATCATTTTTTATTTCCAGTTAATGCTCATGAGACTGCTTTGCCCCTGGTACCATCCACTTGTTTCCTCAGTTTGTAGGAAGACATAGAAATATGAGGCAGAACAAGATGAAAGAATCAGATATTTCTGCAAAAAGATATCATCATTTTGAACTTATAATCACTATGGTAACATATGTGTTTAAATGAATGTACTATCAAAATGATAAAATAGAAACAAACATTATTTTTTTTTAAAGTGGTAGAGGCTTTATGCAAAGCAATAAATTTCCATAGAATTGGTGCTCCTTCATCTTCAACTTGGACATATTTTCGGCTTACTTGTTCATGAATGGAAACAAACATTGTTAATATTTTTAAAAATTGGGAGATTAAGTGATAATAATGCACAGATAATAATGCACTTTTCTTCCAAGTAGCCAACTTGGATTTGATCTCCAACTTCCCCAAGATAGCAGGACTGATCCCCCTGAGCATAGAACCATGAGTAATCTCTGAACACAAATGGTTATGCCCCCCAAACAAAAATAAGATCAATAATCATAAAAATGTCCCCAGTGTATTTCCATTTACTGCTTTTACTAACAGGTGCATTTGGGGTTTGTTCATTATTTTTAGAAATTTAGCTCATTAGTGGCTTTGTCCTTCGAACTCATTCCTGGTGAAATTATATGCCATACTTGGTAGTGAACCAGGGTAGACTATGTGAAGGTGAAATGTCTGGATATCTGTACTCTGGCTTTAGAGATGTGAATTTTTAGTGTGTTTTTTAAATTTAATTATTCCTAGAAAGTATCGATTTGAGTTAAGGGAAAGTAAAAATATTCAGAAGTTTGTTTATATTTTATACTTGTAAGTTCATAAAATAACACGATATATTTTAATGCTGATAAAAATTATAATATTTCTAGAATAAAGGCAAATGACAATTTAACTGATAATATCACTATTTCTCTCTACTGTCCCTAAATTTCCCTACTTTTGGAGGAGAGAAGTAAACCTCTCAGTGCTCAGAAGGCACTGAGATTCAGCAGTCAACCTAGTTAACGCTTTAGGGATCATGCAGAGCCAAAGATTATGTTAAGCTATTGCTCCAGCCTGATTCACACATTTTCTATGCTGTTCCTGTAATAAGACATAAAGAGAACTGATGGTTAGTCATAAGTACAATGAGATGTTTATAGAAAGGCAAGTATAAGCTTAGCGAGCCTGAAATTTATTTATTTTATTTTTTTCCCTTTATTTATGGACCATGATTACATACATGATTGTAGTTGGTTTTCAGTCATAAAAAGAGCACCTTCCTTGCCTGAAACTTTTATAGTGGGTAAAAACATGCTTCCTTTTTTCTATGATGAAAGGTACTATCTTTGCCTTTCAAAGATGTTCACTATATAAACAACTTTAAAAAGGTGGTCTAAAAATAGTTATGTCTCAACAGGAAAGTATGTCTCCCAATGAAACTGCTAATGACGTTAGTTATATAAAAGGCAAGCTAACATAACAACTCTAGCCAAATGATCCCTTTAAAACACAACCCATATGAAGCTCACCACAAAGAGTGCTGAGTGCAGTTAGAGAAAAACCCCCACTAAAAACTATCATGACAATGTTAATGAATGAGAGAAGTAGGATGCCTGTCTCGAATACAGGCAGGGGGTGGGGAAGGAAGGAGATGGGGGGTATTGGTGGTTGCACTGGTGAAGGGAGCTGTTCTTTTTATGACTGAAGCCCAACTACAACATGTTTGTAATTATGGTGCTTAAAAAAAGATATATAAAAATAAATAAATAAAACACAATCACACAAAACTATCCTCATTCATAGGCACCATAGCAAACAGCCCTAAGCTCAGAATGCCTCTCCTCAGAAAATGTATATTTGCCTGTGATTGCTGTCTTGAAATTCAAGCATGTTATTTCAGATTTATATTTTGAAGTGAAATTTTACTAGATATATGAGTAATTGTCAGGCCGTTAAGAATTAGTTTATGCATGGTTTTGCCTCTTGCATCTTACTGGGGCCTACACCAAGACAAGGCAATAGCTCTCTTACTGTAGATGGGAAGTTGTCTATATACCACACGGTTGTCTGAGACCATGCATAGCATAGCAGGGAGAAAACCCCTCACACTTCTCTAATGCAGTGTATTCTCAGTACTGAGATTGTATCTTGGAATAGATGGGGTGAAAGACCCTGGGTGTTGACCTTCAATCAGTGAGGCAACAGGCCTCTTTGAAGAAGAGATATCTGGCCTTTACAAAGATCACTCAGTCATGGAGTCATGTCAATTTAACCACCTGTTAGGAAGGGTTGCCCAGCATGCTATGAAACTCAGGTAGGTGCTTCAGGCACTTGTAAAATCAGTACTTTTTCAAAGAATGTCCTAGATTCCCCAGGAAGCACTCTCCCTGTGGCGATTTATCACAATGACACCAATCAGATTGGCACTTTCCGCCTTCTTTCAGCAGTGGATGGTCTCAGGAATGAGACAAATTAACACAGAACGAGGCAAATACACAAGGACAGTTTAAACTTTAGGGTCACCTACCTGGGCAACCCTCAAAGAGCTCACAGGCTGCCCATTTATTCTACACAATATTGTTTCCACCTCCTAAGTTTCAGCACATGAGGAATTATTTAGTTGATACGGACATTAAGGCATGTAATAGGTACAACGAAATTAAATGATTAGATTAAGAACATTGACTGGAATATTTCACACAGCCAATCAGCAGGCATCCTTAAGTATAGAGTTTTTTAAATTCAATTTTGTCTATGTGTAGCCTTCTATATCGAAAACATGCGAAACTGTTTTTACTCTATTATTTTTCAGGGTTCACTATTCTTTCCAAGACTCACAAATTGACACCCTCTCTAAGATTTAGACTATTTTGCCTAGACAGAAATCTTGAAGTTAAGAATTTTGTTAGGGGGAATAATTTCCCATCTTTCAACCAGGATCACATCTTCCACTTCTAAACTTTCTTGAATTAAGTTTTCATTTTCTTTTTATGTCAGTTTGCAGCACTCAGTGGAGGTTATAAAACAAAAATTGAATCGTTGTGGAAGAGAAAATTAAATAATAATTCTTTAAATGAGTTAATGCTCTTTTATTTCCAGGAAGAACTGATTTTGAGTGACATACATATAAATAAATGATTTCATAAATTATTCTAATTTGTACCTTAAATCATTAATTTATAGTTACAGTAGATCAAAGGAGTAAGAGGCAACAGAGGAAATTAGAAAAAATTATCTTTACTATTTTTGCTTATATTTTTCTAACAATGAGCTCTGAATTTCTATTTTGCACTTAACCTCTACAATTTAAGCAGCTTTCTTGACTAAACCAGCATATATCTCTAGGTTACCTAAAATTTATTGAAATTGAAAATGTTAGAAGAAATGCCCATAATTTGAATCTGTAGTGTATTCAGTTCTTTCTACTTTTCACAGAAAAAGAGTTCTTGCTTTATTTTTTGGATCGACATAGTCTCTTATGTTCTGCATTTTTTAAATTTTGTTTTCAGGGACTTCACTCTTAAATTTATCCTCTCTCACTTGCCATAAAATACTCACATTTTCAATTTGCATGCAGGATTCTTATTAATAACAATCATATTTTGCTGTTTTACACTATTAGCTTGAACATATATAAACATAATCACATTCAGAACATGAAATTTGGGGCTAGAGTGGTAGCACAGTGGTAGGGCGATTGCCTTGCCCAGCTGGCCCAGGTTGGATGTGGGTTAGATCAACAGCATATCATATGGTCCTTTGAGCCAGGAGCAATTTCTGAGCACAGAGCCAGGAGTGAACGCTGAGAATTGCAGGGTGTGGCCCCAAAAGACAAAACAAAACAAAACGAAGAACATGAAATTCTCAGGGTTAAAGAGATAGGACAATGAGTAGAGAATTTGCTTTGCAAGCGACTGACCTGGGTTTAATCCTGACATCACCTATGGTTGCCTGAGTTTGCCAAGAGTGATTTCTGGGCACAGAGTCAGGAGTAATACCTGGGCAGTGCTAGGTGTGGCCCCCAAATAAAAAAAATGAAATTCTCTTCATCTCACAACCTTACTTTACCTTTGTTTCCATTTCGCATCTCTTTAACACATTCTTAAAAGTTTTGCACCCACACCACCTCCCACCTTCTCCTCAAACTTATTCATCTTCCTGCTCTCTCCACAAATACTCCATACACCTCCACTAAAATTTCTTTTACATTATCAATTGAGCTTAATGTTAAATTCAATGTTCACTTATATAACTTTCATCATACTTGACTTTTCAATAGCATTCAACGTAGCTAACAACTCCTTTCTTTGGGGAATTTTGATATCCATAACTTGTCTCTCCCTACATTATTCATCTGCTTCATTAGCAATTTAGTGGAGTTTCCATTTCTAACTCCTCTTTGTTAGTTAAAAGTTTGTGATTGGAATAGACCCCAAATTTAATATGATGACTCTTTAGTGGTCTTTATAGAATCTACTACCTCCCTTCTCTTTCTCTCTCTCTCTCTCTCTCTCTCTCTCTCTCTCTCTCTCTCTCTCTCTCTCTCTCTCTCCTCTCTCTTCCCCTTAAGCTCAATTTATAAAACCTAATCTTAAGGGTCTAACAAACATTTCAAAACTAAAATAATCAAAATGCAAGTCTTAATTTTCCCTAGTATGTTATTGTTGTCTTTTGAACTCAGTAAATTATGCTATTAAGAAATTTGTTACACAAATCCTCTGTTTATCTTCAACTTCTCTTTCACAGTTAGTATTTGTCCAATCTGGAAATCTAGTTGAAATAAAACCTCTCATCCATCTGCTTAATTACCTTTATTCTAAATCAGTGCTTCAATGAGGAGTCATGTAGCATCCTGTGATCGGAAGAATATTCCAAAGGGGTCACAGATTAAAATTCTATAAAAAAGGGTGTGTATCATAAAGAAACAGGGTCAAATATTAAGTGGAAGATGGACACAGGAAAGAAACATCAGAAGGTGGCATGGTAGGGGAAAAGATTGAGAAAAATTTTATTGTAGTTAAGGCCGTTGGCATTTAATTTTTTTTGTTACTAAAAATAAAATGCTGAGCATTGTCTGAGTACTCTAAAGTATTATGATAAGGTTTTTTGCTATAAGGATTTTTTGTTATAAGAGAGTATATTATTTAGTATCTGTCTAAATCTTAAGTCATGCATACATTTCTCTTGAGAATGTTCTAGACATCCTTATTCTTTTTCAGTTACCACAGAGTTTATTTTATTGGGGGCAGGAACATTAGAGCACTGTTATCTTAAAAGTACTTCCTATTTAACTTCAGTAACTGCTAACTAAATTTATTCATCCATAATTTATATCATTTTAGTATGTATAAAGCCTACAAAAATATCTGTGAAACACATAATTTTATATGGAGTATTCCCAGCTTTAAAAATTGCTCATTTCAATCCCTTAAACAGAAACACCTGTCACTTTAATGTGTTGTGGTTTGGTTGTTTCCATTGGACTATTAATATAATTGATTGGTTGAATCATGATTGTGGGAAACCATATAGATTAATGGAATTCTTGGGGACCAAAAATTAAAATTCATCCTGACCTTATGTCTCTAGTATTCTTGACCCTGCTCATCTTTTTAAAAAGGTATTTATTTTATAATGTCATGATTTAATAGTTGTTATAATACAATTGTTTTCGTCAGTAATATTCAAACACCAAATCTATCATCCAGGTGAACTTCCCTCTGCCAGTGTACCCAGGTTTCTACCCACCACCCTAGTGCTCTATTTTAGGTACAAATTTACTTCATATTATTTATTTTATTGCCAAGACAAATGTAATGATCAAAACTTAGATCAATATGGGTTAATTTGAAATTAATTGTTATTTCTTAATGATGTTATTTTTGAGTGATTTTTTTGAGGGGGCCACACCCAGTGATTCTCAGGGGTTACTCCTGGCTATGAACTCAGAAATCGAACCTGGCTTTGGAGAACCATATGGGATGCTGAGGAACAAACCACGGTCTGTCCTGGGTCAGCCACGATTGACGCAAACTCCTTACTGCTGTGCTGTTGCTCTGTCTCCTCAATGTTGTTACTAAAGTTATTGTCTACAGTTATACTGAGCTATTGTTTGTGTTAATTGAGCTTTGTCTTTTACTGTTTGGTGCAATGAGCCTAGTGGTCTTCTGTATAACTTTTTTTAAATATATATATATTTTTTATTTAAACAACTTGATTACATACATGATTGTGTTTAGGTTTCAGCCATGTAAAGAACACCACCCATCACCACTGCAACTTCTCATCTCCAATGTCCAAAATCTCCCTCCTCCCCAACCTACCCCCCACCTGTACTCTAGACAGGCTTTCTATTTCCCTAATGCATTCTCATTGTTAGGATAGTTCACAATGTAGTTATTTCTCTAACTAAACTCATCCCTGTTTGTGTGAGCTTCATGAGGTGGGCTGTAACTTTCAGCCCTCCTCTCTTTTGTGTCTAAAAATTATTATTGCAAGAATGTCTTTCATTTTTCTTAAAACTCATAAATGAGTGAGACAATTCTGTATCTTTCTCTCTCTCTCTCTGACTTATTTCATTCAGCATAATAGATTCCATGTACATCCATGTATTGGAAAATTTCATGACATCATCTCTCCTGACAGCTGCATAATATTCCATTGTACATATGTACCACAGTTTCTTTAGCCATTCATCTGTTGAAGGGCATCTTGGCTATTTCCAGAGTCTTGCCATAGTAAATAGTGCTGCAATGAATATAGGTGTAAGGAAGGGATTTTTGTATTGTATTTTTGTGTTACTAGAGTATATTCCTAGGAGTGGTATGGCTGGATTGTATGGGAGCTCAATTTCCAGTTTTTGGAGGAATCTCCATATTGCTTTCCATAAAGGTTGAACTGAACGGCATTCCCACCAGCAGTGGATAAGCGTTCCTTTCTCTCCACATCCCTGCCAACACTGCTTGTTCTCATTCTTTGTGATGTGTGCCAATCTCTGTGGTGTGAGGTGGTACCTCTTCATTGCTTTGATTTGCATCTCCCTGATGATTAGTGATTTGGAGCATTTTTTCATGTGCCTTTTGGCCATTTGTATTTCTTCCATGTCAAAGTGTCTGTTCATTTCTTCTCCCCATTTTTGATGGGATTAGATGATTTTTTCTTGTAAAGTTCTGTCAGTGCCTTGTATATTTTTGGAGTTTAATCCCTTACCTGATGGGTATTGGGTAAATAGTTTCTCCCACTCAGTGGGGAGCTCTCTTAATTTGCTATTATACTACCAGACTGACTGTATTATGACATTTTGAGGTTCAGAATGTAGAACTCTAGGACAAATTTGGTGGCTTGTCAGTTTGATCAGCTCTGTCATGGAACTGAGCAATTTCTTTTGTAGGGTGTCAGGTGACAATGTACACTACTGAACTGTTAGGCAGAAAGGGAAATTTGCCCCTGTGTTTTCAGCTCAGACCAGACTTTCTGGAAAGAGTTGGCAGCAATAATTTTCCATTTTCCTGCACATATCTTTACTAAGAAAATGACATTAAACTAATATATATGTCAGGGATGAATACTTTATGAAGTGTCATGCAGCTCTGTTAATACTTCTAGTAAAAGAAAGGATGGTAAATATGAGTAAGCTAGAAGCACTGCAGGGCCCACTTTTATTTTTTCTTTTATTTTTACTTATATATTTGGTTATTGAGACATACCCGGTGGTGCTCAGGGGTTACTTTTGACTCTGCTTTGAAATCACTCCTAGCAACTTAGGGGATCATATAAGATGTCAGGGATCGAACATGGGTCTGTCTGTCCTAGGTAGTCTGTGTGCAAGTCAAATACCCTACCGCTGTGCTATAGCTCTGTTCCATGTTCTTTTATATTTTTAACTACTTAGATTACTAAAGTATTTTATGCTCTCCAGAATATAACTTATTTATTATATAAATAAAGATACTGAATTATCTAATGATTCTTGATTAGTTTTGCCAAAAGAACAGAAATAGAGCATTAAATTTTAGGAGAAAGGAATACTTCAAAAGTTGATAAAACACATTTTTGACAGACAGCAGACACAAGGTAAGAAGCTATTTTTCTGTTCTCTACCAGGCACTTACGACTAAATCCAAAATACATCAAATCTCTTCTCCTTTGGGAAGTCTTCCAAATTGTTCCAAGTCTCCTAATATCTTAACAAAAGACTTATTGTGCTATTACAAAATTGTACTTTCATACCTTCTATTAAGTTCTAAACTCTGTGAGAACAATAACTATAAATTCTCTGACTATTGTTATTTCCCTATCAAATTAAATTAATGAATTGAGAATTGATTAAACAAAATGAATTAAAAATGAATGTTAACTAACTGTTCTGGAAAGATATGTAAACCAACCCATGAAAAAGCATGGGTGCGCTGTCTACTGAGTGATAGCTGGTTATTTCAGAAGAGGTAAGCCAAGTCCCTGCCTTGCCAAATCCACAACTATTGCATACATCATCCATAATTACTGCTTTGCCTTGGCTCTAATTCACCATTCCTCTATGACTCTCTGCAGAGATACTAATCTTCCAAAACTTCAGATATACCATTATTTGAGCTAATATCACCAGGACTTTCGGGGAGTGAGTGTGGGCATGATTCTCTCACCCTCTCATCATATTTCTGGGAGACTGGCAGCTAAAACCACACCACAAATGCAGTAACCATGTCTGTATTTGGCCAGATTTAAGGACTCAATCGGTTTTGAAAGAAATATAAAGCAGTGAAAAATCATGGGTACAATTGCCATATCCCTGCAAGGATTGGGACACACATCCCTTTGCTTTCTTATACTCCTAGAAGACCTGTCAGTCAAAAACATGTCCCAAAACAGTAGTAACAGCAATGGCTAGTTATTTAAATGCTTGGATGCAGACTCACAACTTCATTTTTTTTTTTTATGTATTATACCCGGCAGCACTCAGAGGTTACTCCTGGCTCTATGCTCAGAAATCGCTCCTGGCAGGCTCTGAGGACCATATTTGATGCTGGGATTCAAACTTTCATCGTTTTGCATGTAAGGCAAAAGCCCTACCTCCATGCTATCTCTCCGGCCCAACTTTATTTTTTTTTAACGCTGTCATCTCTATAGGAACACATCATTTTGGATGCCAATATTTAGCTAAAGTCATTCAATGTCCAATTTTCAGAAATTTGCTTGTCACTGTAATTCTCTTCTCTTCCTTACTTTTTCTTTCTTTTTTTTTTATAAGTTTTCTCTCATTTATCTGAAAAAAGTTTATTATAAACTATGCAAACTATGTGATATATCTTGTTTAATTAAATTGATAAAAGTGAATGTTAATGTAAATAGTTATTGTCAGCAGGAAGTAGAGCTTGAATGTACACAAGAAGATGTGAGACAACTTTTCTATTTGACCTTTCGTATTTTAATAAAATAAGACAAAATGGGAAGGAAGTATCTTTGCTGTATTATTTGCACTATGAGTAAAGCAATTTGCTGATCTAACAATGAAAAAATAAAGAAAAACCTATGATTAATATTGTAATATTTTAGTGAAAGATTTTTTTTGTTTTTGGCTTTAAAGTAAAACTATAACAAAATGAAAATACAAGTATGCTGCTAGTAATGTCATCATAATATTAGTCACTTGTCCTCGGCAGACATGATGGTTATTTGCTTATAGATAGTTAATTTATACTTTTAAAGTACAAGACATTGGCATTTGTTTGTTTGTTTTGGACCACACCCGGTAATGCTCAGGGATTATTCCTGGATATGCGCACAGAAATTGCTCCTGGCTTGGGGGACCATATGGGACCATGGGGATCGAACCATGGTTGTTCTAGGCTAGTGCTTGCAAGGCAAAAGCCTTTCCTCTAGTGCCACCGCTCTGGCCCCAAGACATTGACATTTTTATGTTTATTTCTAGGATCTAATAAGTACTTAAGGTAAATAAATGATACTAACTAAAATTTCAAAATTATTAATGATTAATCATTTGCCTGTCCAAACATCATCTTGTAGCTGATTCATTTTCTCCCATATTAGTCTTCTAAATTTCAGGAATTATACGTAACTTTTTAGATCTGTGGTAAATTAATTTTTATGTCTGATAAATATAAAATTAAGGTGAAATGAGGATATTACTACTATATTTAAATATTCAAAATAAAACTATTCTATAAATGGACTGTCTCAAATGTAGTACCTCCCAGTCTTATTGATTATACCCTTGTTGCAACCTTGCTTGCATATGCATTACTCCTAACGCTACTTTTACTCTGCTTTGTGCAATCTCAACTCCAGACAGTAAAAATGCTGCATGACGTAATCTGTTTTGATAGAAAACAAAAGGCTATTACACTAAACCTTTATGTACATCATTCTACCCACCTAGGATTAGGGCTTTCACACTTACTTGAAATAATCATATATATATATGTATATATATATATATACATATTAGTATAAACAGTAAAGAGCAGAATTAAAAAGAGATTAAGTTCTTTGAGGGGTTAAGTGCTTAACATGGCTTATCAGAGGTGAATAATTAATCCAAACATACAATGTTCCACATGAACAGAAGTTATTACACCATGAAAGTTCACTGATGATTTTGGTCCAGTTCTGAGTTTATCCCTGGACTGTTGCCTAGACTCAATAATTGCATATAATTTAGCACATCTGGTAGACAGCTTCCCTATGAGAGAATATGTGTGGGGTCCCTGAGGTCTAGGGAATACAGTTGAAAATATTTTTTCTGTAATATATTTGTCATTTTATAATATGCGACTTTTCAAATCAATTCAATTATATTAGCATTTACCCAATAGGTAAAACAGCCTCAGATGTGGGTGCAGTAATATTAGGGTGTTGGAATTATGGGATGCTAAAGGATAATCACTGGCTGTGGTATAAATGTTCCATAGATTTTCTGTCTGTTCAACATAAGAAGTTGGTTTTCCAGGGGTTACTAGGTAATTTTGTTTTTGAAAAATGTTGATTGTGGGGCCGGCGAGGTGGCACTAGAGGTAAGGTGTCTGCCTTGCAAGTGCTAGCCAAGGATCAGGACTGTGGTTCGATCCCCCGGTGTCCCATATGGTCCCCCCAAGCCAGGGGCGATCTCTGAGCACTTAGCCAGGAGTAACCCCTGAGCATCAAACGGGTGTGGCCCGAAAAACAAAAAAAAAAAAAAGAAAAAAAAAGGTTAATTGTCTGTTTAAGTTAAAGAGCCTCTTAGTTAAGTGATGTAAACACATTTGTGCCAACATATAGAGAACACAAAGATTCATAAATGTTAACAAATTATATTCCAGGGCTAATCTCAAAGGCACACAGGTTAATCTCAGACTTAAGTTTTGCTTTATTTTTAGGATGTTATAACCTTTATTTGATCTTGGATAAAAATAATACTTGCCTAAATTTTTTTCTACACTAGAGAGGTTAAGCTGAAGTCATATGTAATCAACTGACTATTTAGTTGAACATTGCTGATAGTTCAAGTTTTTTGTTTTATAAACAAGACTTACTTGTACTCATGAAATGTGAGCAAATCTTTAGTAGTAACTCTTCTGAGAGTAACTCAATAAACACAATACTGAAAAAATTAAAAGCCAAAAGTAATCTAATGTATTAAAACATGTTTATATAGGAGTAGAAACAATTATTTATATTCTCTGTGTGATTTTAGTATACCAGAAATGTCAGCCAATGACACTCTTGACTCCCTTTTTTCTCCTTGTCCTACTAGACACCAGCTGTGCAGGACCTGAAATGTCATATCATCTCAGTACTGAATCATCTGCTTTGTTGAAAAATATCAAGAGGAGTATAACCTGGTCTCTTAAAAACAGCTGGATGAATTTTTCTACCCTTGATCATCATTTGTCATATATTTTTTCTACCTAATTTTTACTTTAGTAAATAGATTCAAGTCCTTTGTATGCCTTGTATGTGTAAGAGTAGTGTGTGTGTGTGTGTGTGTGTGTGTGTGTGAGTGTGTGTGTCTGCATGAATGCATGGGTGAGAGAGAAAATAAGGAGGAGAAAGAAAGAAAGAAGAGATTAAAAGAAAAGAGAAAGAAAGGAGAAAGAGAATAAAGAAAGAAGAAAAGAAATAGAAAGGAAGAAAAAATAAAGGAACAAAGAAAGGAAGAAAGAAAAAAGAATGAAAAGAAGGAGTGAAGGAAGGAAAAAGGGAAGGGAGGAAGGAAGAAAAAAAGAAATAAATAAAAGAGGAAAGAAGGAAGGAAGGAGGAATGAAGGAAGAAAGGAAATAAAGAATGTAAGAAAGAAGAAAGAAAGGAAGAAGAAAAAGGAAGAAAGAAAAATGAAGGAAGAAGAGAGGAAGAAAAAGGAAGAAAGGAAGGAAAGAAAGAAAAGAATGAAAGAAGAAAGTAAATGTAAGAAAGGAAGGAAGGAACAAAGAAAGGAAGAAAGGAAGGAGGAAAGAAGAAAGTAAGAAAGGATGTAAGAAAGAAGAAGAAAGAAGGAAGAAATAAATAAATGAAGGAAAGAGGGAAGGAAGAAAAGGAGGAAGGAAGAAGGAAAGAAAGAAGGAAAGGAAAGAAGGAAAGAAGAAAGAAAAAGTAAGAAAGAAAGAAAAGAAGGAAGGAACAAAGAAAGGAAGAAAGGAAGGAAGGAGGAAAGAAGGAAGAAAGGAAGTAAGACAGAATGTAAGAGAAAGAAGACAAGAAGAAAGAAAAGAAAGAAGAAAGAAGAAAAGAAAGAAAGAAAGAAAGAAAGAAAGAAAGAAAGGAGGAAAGAAAGGAGGAAAGAAAGGAGGAAAGAAAGGAAGAAGAAAGAAACAAAGAAAGAAAGAAAAAGAAAAGGAAGAAAATAGGAAGAAAGGAAGGAGGAAAGAAGGAAGTAATAAAGGATTAAGAAAGAGGAAAAAGAATAGCAGGAGAAAGAAGAAAAAGAAAGGAAGAAAAGAGGAAGGAAGAAAGTAAGAGAGAAAGAGAAAGACTAAAAGTCATAACAGATTGAGATGGAGAGGAAGATACTTTTAATCATTGGTAATTTTAACTGAGCTAATAAACAGCTTCAATGTCTTCATTCTTTTTATGCATGTAGAGATCCTCAGAGATATTTTAGAGCATCTCAAAATTAAACTATAATTACTTCTGAATCTGATAACCTATATGTATGTACAAAAATTGTTTATACACAAGTCTGTACATAAGGGTCTAAATTTATTTTCTTAGACCCCTGAGATGACACTTCTTGGTAAAGACACCAACACTTCATTCACATATTTTACAAAAGGAAAAAAAAAGACTTCTCAGAATTGGCATACTGCGTATCCTGCATCAAGATTTCATAGATTCTACTGGTTAAGATCCTTCTGTGGTAATGCAGACTACACCAGCCCTGGACCCTCACAGAATGCTCCAAAGTAAAAGCCCAAGCCAGCCCAAGATAAGGAAGCAGTGGAAGCAGAGTCCTGACCAGGGTGCTGCTATAGGTCCAGGTGAGCCCTTCTATCCTGCTCACTGTTGGTATTCCAATTCATCTACATTGATGACTTTGGCGGGCATGGAGGGCAGGGGCTGCTGTAGTACATCTGAACCAAACCATTTGGCGAGGCCCACTGAGGAGCTGCTCCTCTGGCTGGGGCGGTGATCCAGCTGGGAGTGAAAGTGGGGTAGGCCTGATTGACTCAGCACATTCTGAGGGGTTGTTTGAAAGTTGACAGCTGCTGACTGGGAACCAGAGCCTGGAGGATAAAGAACTGAGTTCTGTAGCTGTTGTTGCATCATTGCCCAATGCAATGGTGTCCCAGGGCGAGGGTTTGGGATAGGATGACTAGCAGTAGGTAAAGGGTAAAAGGGTTGACCCAACATTGGGTCAGATAGTCCCTGTAAATGAGTCAGATCCATCCCAGGAGGAAGCACACCAGTTTGGAGCAAATTTGTAAGATGCTGTGGATGTCTTCGCTGGGCTACCATCCTTTGGGCCAATCTTGGATGAAGTTGGTGAGCAGGCCCAACAATTGGGACATGGGGGACACGGGGAACTTGATGGATAGGGCAGAAAAAAGGTTTTCCTGGAACAGGTGATGCCAAGGTGGGAGCTTTTCTCCCAGTTGCTTTAGGTCTGTAATCTTGTTCTTTGGTGTAGTAGTTGTTCTGGGACAGTGGAATGGAACACGAAGGCCTCTGCAATGTTGACAGTTTGGGATTTATAGTAGAAGAGTCTCGATCAGCACTGGGCAAGGAGTTGACTAACAGAAGAGTTTCTTCACTGGTCTTCTGACTGTCTTCTTTGTAGTCACCAAGAGTTGTTTTTCCAGAGACTAGCTCCTCCTTGCTTTTCTCTTTGCTCTCATACATCTTATGAATCATTGAGGTAGGGGTGAAGGAAGGAGAAAGCATGCTTGTAATGCTGGCGGAAGAGGCAGGGGAAGAAGAACTCCGTCGGAGCACGGGTGCTGGTGACTTGGTCACTCGTTGTTGCCTGTTTCTGAACCTATCTCGGGCTCTGTCCACTTGTGGTTTGCCAAAACCAGGCTGATAGAAATTTGGTGCTGGCACTGTCAGGTCATGTGGTAGGGCAAATCCCTCTAGAGCTGGCTGCTGCAGTTCCAGCTGGCTCATCTGCTGGACTGTGACAGGGCCCATGGACTTGCATATGCCTTGGAATGGATCTCCAAGGAGCTGCTGTGGTCCTGGTGTGTAACCAGGTGATGGTATAAAAGGACACAGGAAATCTGCTGCTGCTTGTGTCTGAAACACTTGTGACAAGGGAGGAGAAGGTGCTCTTTGACCCAGTAAAGACGAGGTGGGCTCCAAGCTCCCCATAAAGCCACTCAGAAGATTGAAAGAGGCAGGTCTCTGAACTGGTGGACCCGGAAGTTCCTGCAGGATGTTCTTGGGGACAGACTGGCCTGGAATCTCATCAGGAGACATCAAGTGACTTTCAAGATTTTGACTGATTTTGGACTGAGAAGGCAAAGTCCCACTTGCCTTCATGGTGTTCACAAGCTTATTGAAAGCAGTCATATCTCCATCTTTTTTTAGCTCTCTATTACTGGTCACAACACTCAGGGTCTCCTCTAACTGATCTGTCACGAAAGGAGTCGAATTCTTCATTTGTTGACCCACTTTTAAGCCCTTGATCCCAGCTTCTACCTCTTTCACTGAAGGTACAACTCCTGTATGTGAGCTCACTTTAAGTTTTTCTTTATTTGCAGAAAGGCTCGAAAGAAGAGATTTTAAATCCATTTTGGCTTTCTGTATCATTTCTAAAATATCGACTTTATTTTCAGCATGATCTTCCAATGGTATTGGAGCAAAGGAATTCCCCAAATTTTGTCCAGGAGAGAGTTTGGCTTGTTCTAGACCTGCAAGTCTCTCTAGTTCTTCATGTGGGGTTGACCCAAGATTGCTGGATCGGCTTGCTGACCGACTTGGGTTAGAGAACCACCTAGTGAACCGGCTGGCAGAAACTGACCCTTCTCCCAAAACATCTTCTGTCAAGGGAGTCAAACCTGGCACCTTATCAAGGTTAAAAAATTCATTGAAGTCAAATTCTCCCTGAGACTGCTCAGGCAAGATGGTCTCCCATGGCATTTCCTGATCAGCAGCAGGCTTCTGTGCAAGGATGATCTCCAGCACATCTTCCTCTTCAGCCACTCCACCACTGCACTCGGCTCTGCCTTCTTTCACAGATACTGTCCTTCGCCTGGCTCTTTTCCTCTCCTTGTGATCTTCTTCCAATATCTTATCATCAAAGCCAGTCAATTCAATGGTTTCAAACTGACTTGTGGGTCCAGCTGAGAACCATTCAGGCTCTTCATCTTCTGGGTAGCAATCATTTCTGCGACGTTCACCAAAGACACGCTTATTAGCCCCAAACTTCCTCCTTTCTAAACGTTTGTCCTTGGAGTGATTCTCTCCATCTCTGTCTCTTCTTAAGTCCCGAAGGTCCCTATCATTAAGACAGTGATCCTTCTCAAAGGTCAGAGCAGAGATTATCCTTCCACTCCCTATCCTCCTCCCACCAAGCAGGCCAAGTTCATCACTGTCTTTCTCCAGTGGACTTCCTGAGCGCCAGGAGCTAACAGCTGCAGTCACCTGGCAGTCTCCAGAGCTGAGAACATCATCTAAGTCATTTTCTTTCACACTTTCCCGGGGATCTACAGTAATCTTGCTCACCAGGGAAGACAGGTCTATATCCAGATCTTTCATCAGACTTTCCACTGGTGAACTCCGCCCTGAAGCTGGAGAGAAAGAGGCATGCCACTTCTGAGGGTCCCAGATACCATCCCTGTCGTAATTTTCAGAGAGGCATGAAGGTCTCTGTTTGGAAAGAGGGTGCTCTTTAAAAGCCAAAAGTTCTTCTTTGGTATAGCGATGGGAGGATTTGGAGGCCTGCTGCTTCTTCGGGTCCTTGAGGAAAGCATCTCCATTTTCCGTTTCACCCCAGCTTTTCCTATCCATGGCTTCTTGGTTTCTGATTCTTTGCACTCAACGACTCCCTTCGCTCTCGCTTCCTCACCCGCCCGGGGTGTCCCTCCTCAGCCGTTGTAGCCAAGGCCCGGCCTTCCGCCCCTCCTCCTCGTGCCCGCCCCACTAATCCACAAGAATTCTATATATTTTGAATTGACCCCAAAGTTATCTTGTATGCTATGTATTCATTTCGAGGTTGCATTCCTATCTGTGGTAGCCTGGAAGTTTTCTGCATCTCATCTTGGAGTTCATTGATTCTTTCCTCAGCTCTTGTGACTCTGCTATCCAGGCTTTCCATTAAGCTTTTCATGACACCTCCGAGATTCTTTGATTCTTTCATTTCTGCTTGTATTTTTTGTATTTATGCTCTCATATATTGCTTTTTAAGTTATTTTTTATTCTTTCCTTTAGATAATTAAACACCCTCAATAACTTCAGTCTAAAATCCTTATCTTAAAAGTATAGTATTAGTGATTAAGTCCTCTGGACAGCAATATTCATTTATTATCTTAGGTGAGTTCTATGTAGGTTTTACTATTATACTTGTATACTTGTGGTGAGTGTTCAATTTGCCTTTTGACTCCTCCATTGTCAGCTTATTTGAACTCTTTGGTCCCTGTAAACCAGGTAGGTGGATCTAGTGGTTACGTCCACTGGGTCCAATGCAAGTTATGAAAACATTATCAGTCAATTGTGTTAACAGCTGCATGTTCTTGGGCAGGCAAGCTATCTGCAGGGTTCATAGAAATGGGGTGCATTCTTTTGGGGTGCATTCCATGGCTTCTCCAGTGGTAATGCAGAGATGGAAGACTCAACTCAGAGCTCACAGGGTAGACTTTCGTAGGGAGTAAATAAATTTGTGTGGTTTGCAGTGCCTGGCATAGTCTGTTGGGCTGCTCACTCTGGTCTTACTGTTTCAGAGCTGAAGAGAGAGTTCTAGACTTGGGGGCAGGCAAGGAGGCTGACTTATTTTTATTACTGATCACTTAAAAATTATCATTATCAATAATATTTTGTAATTTTTGATTGTTCTCAAATTTTCAAAAGTTTCTTTGAATTATCTGTCATCAGAAATTAAGATTTATTTTGTGTGTGTGCGTGCAATGCTTAATCTTAAATACTTTTGGATTTATGACATTTATTATGACATTCATCTATAAACCAGTATTCTTCTGGAACATATCATGTTAACCTCAATAACTTCAATTTTCTTGTAAAGTTAACAAAAGATTCAAATCACCTGAAAAATTTATACTTATTCTTTAGAGTTTTTGTAGCACTTTTCATTTTTTTTTTTAACATGTTGTTTGAAATGACCTTTTATACTTAATGACTATTTAGGTAAATATAAATTGTTTCTACTTCGTGGTTTATTTTATAGAGTAAGAAAAATTTTTTATTCTATTTTACTGAGAATGTAAAGTGATATTCCTGATACCTTATTAGTTATATTATTGTAAATCAAAGTGCCTAAAAGAGGGAAAAATGAAAACAGAGTTAAAGAAAAAAATTGGCTTTCATAGAGGCTAATTAGGGGGTGCATTGGGAACTGGCAATATTCAAAATATTGTTGAAAATTTAAAAAAAATCAATAATACGTTTTGAATAAATATTTAAATACACTTTTATTTATATTCATATATATGTGGATTAGCATATCATTAACTCAATTTCCTTATTTTTTTTCTTTTTAGCAACCCCTAGCTATGCTCAGACTTTATTCCTGGTTTTGTGCTTAGGAATTATTCCTGGAAGTGCTCATGTGATCAAATCAAGATTGATTGCATGCAAGGCAAAGGTCTTTCCCACTGTACTATCTAACCTTAGCATTTTCTTAAAGACAGTTTTGAAAGAAAAAAAAAAAGCATTCATTTGTATGAATTTGTCATTTTATTCTTTTCCTGTCTTAGAAATATTTCCCTATTACATCCCTTGCTGCTGCCAGATTATCTTGTGTTCTCTTGTATTTTGTTTGTATATACATAGTTGCATTCCTATGATCTCTAAATTTTTTGCGTGTGATATGAGATAGAAAATAAAATATTAAATTTTAAAAGTTTATGAATTTTGGCCAGAGGATAGAACAACAAAGTTATTTGCCTTGGCTTGATCTATTTAGGGACCCTCAAGCATTGCCAGGAGTTATACTTACAGAGCAATGAGAAAGCTTTGAGCAATTCTGGGTGAGGTGGAAAATTTAAAACATACAAAAATAAAAACAAAACCAAATATAATCACAAAATTTTCTAAGCTTATTAAATAATGTTTTATGGCTAACAAAATAGAATTTTGATTTTATTACAAAATAATTTGGTGTCCGTGTAAATCTGATTTTATAATCTATGGTTTTCTCATTAAGTTATTTTGATACAAAATATTGACACATTTGTGTTTTTCATATTTTAATATAGCAGTGTAAATTTAATTTTAAATTGTAATCTTTTGCAACTATATATAAAATTATAAAAATATTTATATTGACTCTTTACTATTAATGTTAATTTATTCTTTTATTTGTATCATTAGTTTTTTGTAAATATATAATAAATTCTTGAAACAATGAGATAATCTGTTAATAAATATTTTTTACTTCTTTATATTGTTAAAAATTGCTTCTGAGATTTGAAAATTTTAATTGGCTTTATTAAATAATTTATGTGCCAGGCAGTATCCAACTATTAAGCAAAAAGGCTCTCTAAGATGTATGAAATGGAAGACTTTCTGTAGTTTTAATAGATGGTATTAGTAAAAGAAAAGAATTAAATGTTTCTCATAAGATACATTCCATTACAGAAAAGTAGAGAGAGAATTTACTAGGAAAATCACCTCTCTAGTGCTTACCAGGAAGTACCAGACTAATAGATTTGTAATTCCATGAGATATGGGTTGTAATTGGAGTTAAAATATAATAATAGTATTATATTACAATAACTATAATGGGTTATAATTATAACAGACCTGAACTTATCAAGTAGTATTTTTGCATTTTGTGGTATTAACTTTTCTCCTTTATTTTGTCACATAGCACTGGTTTGAACACAGCTGCTCTCCCATGCACTTGATTCATTGCCCATATGAAATTTTGAGATGTGACTTTTTTTGGAAATGGAATCCTTAAAAAATCAAGGTGAAAATGCTTCTATACTAGATTAGGATAAATTTAAATCCAGTGATCACTGTTCCGATAAAAAGCAACTTTAGACACACTAATATAAAGTGTCATATGAAACAGTAAAATTACAAATCAAAGTATATTAATAGTTGTAAAAACCATGAAATGAGGTGTGATGCATAAAATATTCTTGACAATTCTGAGAATAGCCTGCCCTATTGTCTTCATTTTTAATGTTAATGTGGGATTAAATTCGTCTTAATTTTTTTGTTTTGTTTTATTTTGTTTTTGCTTTTGGGCCACATCCAGTGGCATTCAGGGATTACTCCTGGCTATGTGCTCAGAAGTCGCTCCTGGCTTGGGGACCATATGGGACCATCTGTCCTAGGCTAGCACTGGCAAGGCAGACACCTTACCTCTAGTGTCACCACTCCGGCCCCAAATTCATCTTATTTTTAATCATTCATTTTTTGCTAAATTATCATACACACTAGGAAACTAAAACTAATATAAATTTGCTTCTTGTAATATAACTCTCATAGGTAAGATTCCTAATAAAACAAGACTCAGAGATGGCTATTTTTCTGTTGGTGTTCTTTTCTGAATTGGCATTGTAGAATAGAGAAAGTGGGAATCATTGGGAGGAAGGTGCATTTAGATGTAATTGGAAAAACGGCCTCATCTGATCTCAGTTTTAGAGTAAAATTATTTTTAGAATCATCCCAAATTTGGGAATGATATCTGGCCTTTAATAATCCTGCACTAATGATTTATTTCAGGTGCTTCAATCCATGCGAGGTCAGAAAATTCAAGCCGTGTGACAATATCTGCTGCACGTACGCCTAGCTTGAAGTCACTTATTTATACAATATTTAGGGCAGGAGTTCCTTTCAGAGTTTAGTGAGCATGTTATTTTCCAGAATGAAATATATAACAGAGTGTTAGTGGCATAAATATTAGCCTCCGCAGCTGCAGCTAGCACAAGCTAAATTGATATTCATTATTCATGATTTCTCGGCTTTCTAGCCTAAATTTCTCCCATTTATGCTTAGCTGATTCAGCAAATCATCTGTGAGGAATTTTGGCCTATGGTCATTGTGGTTTTTCCTAAGTATGATGATTGTGCTTGTCCATTTACCACTTAAATTGGGAGAAATCTTATAGATGTGTATATATTTCTATATACACATATGCATGTATATATTTAAATACCCAATTTAATCACTTAGTTATCAGAAATATCTTTTCATCTTTATGACCATTTCTGGTTTTGTTGGTTAGGCTCAATTACACTTGCCATCTAATAACTTTTTTCTTTCATGCTTTTATTACAGAACAGAGCCTAGTGTTTAGGAGGTAGCCATATTTTGAAATTTAATATTATTATTGCATTTCTACTGAAACTACTGTCCTATACATCAAGATCTCTAAATTCACACATCTAGAATTGTATGGTGGGAAGTGCAGATCTATCAAAAGAATTACTGACAGCTACCTGTGGAAAAGATAATAATTTCTCATTGCTCACCATTTTGTAGTCTTTATTGGAAACACTGCACCATAAGATCATTGATATAATTGCGTATTATTTTCTGGAGTATGATGCCTATATTTGAAGTCTATAAACTTCAAGCTGTTAACTGTTAACCAACAGTGTCTTCCATTTAATTCCATTATGATCAGAATAGGCGAAAAGCTACAGGTGGCATAATATGTAATGACAAATTGATAGTGTGTCCGTATACCAGATAACAAACCCTCTTTACAATAAGGTTTCTGGGAGCAATATTGCAAAATGGATTTATTTACCATGGTTCAAATACACTGACAGGTCTTATAAAATAAATCTCTAGGCAAGGTAGGAAAATACATATACAGAAGATGCATTTATTTTAGTCAAAATAAATAGCCATACTTTAAAGAATATAGGTTGTTCAAGAAAGTCAATTTACCATAATCAGTTGTTTGGGTGTATAACTTAATAGACAGTAATATATCAATAGGTCAACAGTTTTTTGTTGTTGGATTAAATATTAGGCAATGATAGTAAAAACTTAAATATGATAAGTGTGAGTTTGGTTTATTGTTCATACATGATTTGGATATTTATCACCAAGTGAAATGTTTCAACTAGCTAAATAGAAACACTGGTATTAACAGAGTACATAAAATAATAATTCCTTTAGATTTCTCAGTGATTGAAACTCTCTGATGTATAGGTACATATATATTTTATACTTAATGCAAATGTCATATGTTTTATATCCATATATTAATAGAATAATATTTATCTGTGAAATAAATACTTATTTATCTGTTTATTCTATAAAACATTCAAATAAGAGAGTCAAATTTTAACATAAAAGAATAAATAGCGGCTGTTAATGTCTATGGACTGAGTCATTTTGCACAAATGGGAAGTACTGAAATAAGAGTTCTATTCCACCTGATCATCTATCATTTTTTGGAGTCTGAAGAATTTGCATTTAAGACGAGTTTACTTTTCCTGAGAATCAAACAGGAAGAGACTGATCTATAGGCTTATTATACCATCTCTCATCTTATTAGAAATCATTTTATATGTAGAGAGGATAATAAAATGTTGCTTTGATTTCATTCCCTTTTATAATTTTTAATTTAAACATGTTGTCAAACTGATCTTTCTATATTACTAAGTAGAATTTGCTCATAGAAATACTCATCCCCAAGCCTGTGAACTAGAAGCAATTATCACTAAATACAACTAATTTAGACATAATTATTTAAACTGAAACCTCCCTCAAAAAGAACGGTGTTAAAGACCTTATTATGCCCCCATATTGCGTGTCTTTAGAGAACTAATTTCTGGCATTTTTACTTGAACAAATTGGAAAGGCTATTAGTATAACTTGAATTTATGTAACACATTGGTGCTGAATGCCTAAGGGACTCACTGAATAGTAGTCAGAAAGTAGATAAACGAGACACATTTGCACATGTACTATTTAATCAAAGATATATTTCCTTCAGTAGAGTAAAAGATGATCACTTCAGTCACAGGCTTAGGTCTACATAAAATATGGTTTGGTGCTTATGACTGAACTTAGAGTGTATCTTCTGTCTTAGCCTCAGGTATGACTTTTAGAATTCTTCACAATACTATTATCTCCCCTACTGGTTTAATTTATGTATTTAATTTTAGCTTCCAAGGTACAATATGTCTAATTACTTGAGAACTGCAGAAATATACAAGAGAAATTTTGCTTCTGTAATTTGTGATACCCCAAGTATAATAATACGCATTTAATTTTGTCTAAAAGCAATTATGCTAATAGAATTATTTGAATAAAAATTGTACTCTGTGCTGAATTATATTCTCTACTTACTAATTTAAATTAATACAAGTCAGTAAAGAGTTTTTTTTAAAGTCATTTTAGCATTGGGTATACAAGTCTGAGAATATGTTACAAGAATCATCCTTCCCTTTCTTGGGAGAAAGAAGTGTCTCAGAGTTCCTGAAGACCATAACTCCAGCTAGATAAAATATTATGAATATTGTTTAATTATAATATAATGAAATGAACCCTTTGGCTGTGAAGGCTTGAATGAAGTAGAAAATGATGCTTGAAACTCTAAGATCAAAGTCAGCTTTTTTTTTATAAAATAATGTATTAGTTATTAAAAATTCAAAGTTATATGTGCAAACATTTTGTGAAGATATCACTTTAATATCAAAAATGTAAGGAAGAGTAGCTTTTAGAGTCAAATTTGTATAACTAGTATGTTTTGCAAAGCCATGATAGAACATGAGAATTTAGCATGAGTAGAGATCAGCATTAAGTATCACATTGTTGGGATATATTGATTTAGTTGTTATCTATGTATATATATATATATGTATATATATATACACATGAGAGTATTTAAGTTTCATATACTTTTTATAGAATTTTTATTGAGACCAATGTGAATTATATGTCTTTTTAAGTTATATTTAAGGTACATAGTGACAGTGAATTGGGGTCCTTCCCACCACCAGTGTTAACCTGGCTCCACTATAGTTCCCAGAATGCATCCTTTACCTCCATCTTTATCCCTTGGGCTGCTAGTGTATCAGGTCCCTTTTGTGTATAGCTCTTTGTAATTTGGATCTTTTGAGTCTATTGAGTCTATATTAAATTTGGGTTGGGAATTTAGGCCTGATAATTTTTTATCTTCATTCAATACTCATGAGATTGCTTGCCTCTGGTACCATCTACTCCCCCCCTCCCCCGCCTCAATTAATGAGGCATAACAAGCTGATTCATGTTCAATGGTTCTGTTGAAAAATATGGGGATGAGCCCCTTTGTAGAAGTTATGAATTTAAATATAAAAGAAGAAAGAAAGAAAAAAAGCAAAAACAAAGCAAAACTAAATTTAAAAATATAGGAGGGGTCTGGTGTGGCAAGTTGTTTTTTTTTGTTTTGTTTTGTTTTTGTAGTGACTTTTTATTAAGTTCTCTGAGTCAGCCTTAGTTATGAAGTGTACAACTAATCTACTTGTCTGGAAGAGTAAAACTAATAACTAGTCCTTATCTTCTTGTTTTGTTTTTGTAGTGAGTTTTTATTAAGTTCTCTGAGTCAGCCTTAGTTATGAAGTGTACAACTAACATACTTGTCTGGAAGAGTAAAACTAATAACTAGTCCTTATCTTCCCTTTTCAATAGTTTGGTTATATTTTATTGCAGAAATTGTGTTAGGTTAATATTTATAAAAACCAGGAATATTTTCTACCTGCATGAATACTATAGTACGTGAGTAAATTTTATTACATATTCCTGTGTGGCTGTTAATAGACTAAATCTTAGTGATTGGAAAATATTTATATTATGCACAGATATTGACTTACTATGTTTTAGGGTAAGTTTGTTATTTTAGTAGATACTTAGATGGTAAAAAGATGGCCAAGTCTTTAGATTCCTGCAAAGATGAGGCATGTATTATAATGAAAATAAATGACTTAAATGAGAATTATTTTTTCTCTCTATGATACAATCATCTCTTAGAGAAACATTCAAATGAGACAGAATTTTAGAGCAGGATTTTTTAAATGTTTTCCCCTTGATGATGTGTTTATCCAATAACTCTTGCATGAATTTGAGTATAAAAGAGTATTAAATAGGTATCTAAAGCAAATATTTATGGATAGTGGCTTATTAAAAAATAATTCTCAAATTATTTTAGATGCTTGAATTACTTGAAAGAAGTGAAAGGTTGTTTATACTGCTATATGTGTTGTAACAGAAATTAGATATTAACATGAAAAATATGCTGTTTAGGAGCATAGATGTATTTCCATAGATGTATGGACCTCAAAGCTTAAAACTAGATTTAATCTAGGAACTAGATAGTCCCTAGTATGCCTTGAGAAACTCATGAATAATGAAGTGAGAAAAACCTGTAAGCACTGCTGCATGTGTTCCTTCCTTGAAAACAAACAAAAATTATTACCAAAACAAACAAACAAATAAGCAAACAAACAAAAAACATAGTTCAGCTTTACCTCAGACATGTATTTTTTCTTTGCCATTAGACAAGTTATTTCTACTTTGCAATTCTAAATTATCTGATCATAAAAGTATTAAACTCTACTTCAAAGATTTCTATGGGAAGAGCTTAAAGAGATTGCAGTAAATCACACACATAAATCACACACGTGCATTAACATCTGGGTTTGTATGACTAATATTTGGTAGGTAATTAATCTAGAAGGGGTAGCTATTGGGGCTGGGGTGATAACACAGCAGGTAGGGCATTTGTTTTGCATGCTGCCTACCTGGGATGGACCTAGGTTTGATCCTCAGCATCCCAAAGGGTTCCCTGAGCCTACCAGGAGTGATTTCTAAATGCAACACTAAGAGTAACCACTGGGCACCACTTATTGGAGTGTTGTGTTAGATTGTTGTTTTTATAAATCCCTATCATAAAAATGTTGTAAAACTGTTATTCATTGTGATTAAAGTGAAAATTTTAAAAAATAACAGTTATGAAGTTATGAAGCATTTTAGTTTATAAATCATCTAACAGAACATTTAGTTGTATCCTACCATTTTTTGGATTTGTTTAGTTTTATAGTTTGTTCATTATTGGTTCAGCAGCTACGACCGATTTGCTCAAGGATTTCTTAGTGTTTATTTTTGACTCTTGTTCACAAATTATTCTTGATGGGACTTGAAAGATTATATGTAGTGCCTGGATTGAATCCAGGTTGGTAGATTGCAAAACAAGTACATTACTCACTGTACTATCTCTCTTTCCTTTCCTTTAATTTTTGAGCACATAATCTACCTCAACTCAATAGAACAAATATATAATTTTATTTTCATATCATGTAAAATACTAAATTATCAGAATGATTAAAATATTTACTGTCATGGTTTTTATAATTTATGTTCTTGAAAGTCCTACTAATGTCAGTCAAAAGTAGGTCATAAAGCTGGTAATATTAAAAGAATTCATTTTCTCTGAAAAAATTACTTATAAAATAGCAATGGTCATACAATCAAGTTAAGGAATAACAAAATAAGCAAACTAGAAAATGAAAAGCATTACATTTATTTTTCTTATACTTAGGTTTTTTTAGTTTAATATTTGGAAGAAAATTATTTTCCTTGAGATCCTTTTTATATCTATTTGACATAGTAAAAAGCTCTTTAAATTCACAAAGGATAAACTCAGTCAGAGTTGAGGTCAATCTACATTAACATAATATAAATTATAATGACAATCTCATAGGACTTGTTTGCGTTTGTAAGATGTCTGAAATTTGTCCTCTTGTTTCTGGGGAATATGCCTACCTTTGATGAGATTTATATTTACACTCTTTTTTTTTTTTTTTTGGTTTTTGGGCCACACCCGGCGGTGCTCAGGGGTTACTCCTGGCTGTTTGCTCAGAAATAGCTCCTGGCAGGCACAGGGGACCATATGGGACACCGGGATTCGAGCCAACCACCTTTGGTCCTGGATAGGCTGCTTGCAAGGCAAACACCGCTGTGCTATCTCTCCGGGCCCTATATTTACACTCTTTACATAAGAATTATCATAAAAATCAATGGTGGCTCCAAGCCCAAATTTGAGACATTTTATAAAAGTAAGACTCATGGGATCAATTTTCAGAGATTAGTCAACAGTCCTGTTCTCTGATGAGAGGTTTTGGGCTTATAATTCAGCACTGTTAGTCTTTGTTTCTGAAGGTTCAATAACCTTTTTATGAGTTTTGGCCTCTGTGCCTGAAAGATGTTTGTCTATAAATTAAAGTGTTAAATTAATACAACACTAATATTGAAGAAAGTACTCTTGTGATTCTGGCTTATGTGCTAGTGAAAAATAATTCTATTTTAGCTCAGAGTAAATTTTGATCTTTCATATTTTCTTTGTCTAATGAGCTCACAAGAGATTTTACCTGTAATTTTGGAAAATTATGATTCTAATATTAATTGTACCTCTAAATTAGCTTATTTGAGGTTGCTCTGTCCCTTGATAATTAATTGTTCCTTTCTGTGTTCCTATAACTCTATGTTCAAACTATAATTGAAGAACAAAACACATTGTCTTATAATTATATCTTTGCATTACTTGGTTCTTCTCAAATCTTAGAAATTCTTGCTATCAAATATCTTGTTCTTTATTATTTAGAGACCAATATCTAATCTAGAGATGATATAGAATAGATTTAATACATATTTCTTAGGCTTGTAATACTCGATAATTCCCTGAGTATCTGAAGTTCTCTGTTGTTTGTTGTATTTTTTGTTTTGTTTTGTTTTGAAGCCACCCTAGCAATGCTCAGAGCTTACTCCTGGCTCTGCACTCAGGAATCAATGGCTGGCTGGCTGGCTGAGGAAACCTTATGGGATCCTAGAATCAAACCCAGGTTGGCTGTGTATGAGGTAAACACCCTATTCTCTGAACTATTTCTTTCCCCTGCCCCTGAGGTTATTTTTCTGGTAAGAGGTATCCTGGAAGTGTCTCCATTAGTATTTGTGAAAGAAAATTATTAGCACAATTTGCAGACTTATTTTATTTTTGAAATAAAACCTAAAGATAGGTAGCATTTGTACCTTTGATTTTAAATTGGAGGAATATTTTACTTAATGTGGTTTAGAAATGTGCCCATTTTTGCAAAGGGCCAAGAAATCAGGATTTGTATTGTAAATAGTTTTTCTAAGTCATTATACTGTTATAAATTTTTTTCACTCAAACATAAAGGCTCATAACAATTTTGGGGGTCGGAGAGAGTTAAAAGAGTAAAACACTTAATTTTGGATTATAAAGCAGACTACTAATCAGAAGAGGATGAAGTAGGAAGAAAGATGCAGTTAAGAAAAGAAGGCTAGAAATAACTCAGGGCTAGTGATGGAGGGTCTTGGGCACTTTGGTGTTGCTGAAGATGAAATAACTTTGCACACAAATAAAATAAACATTGATGTTATTGTGATCATGTTACATATAATGTAATAAAAATTTTAGTATATGTATACGTTTTGAGACTTTCTGAATGGACATGTCACATAATAGTAAGGCAATCATGATTTACTCATAATGAAAACAAAGACATTTTTGGTGCAAATATTTATTGATATTTTATTGATTGGTAATCTATATATCAACTATTTTAACAGGATATGGAGATTTAGTGAGAAAATTTCCCAGTTTTATGATAATTTTACTAAGACACTGGAAGGATATTGGAATACAGCCCAATACATTTCCTAGCATAAGAAATATTAAGTATCCAGGATGAAGAAATAGTCAAACATGCCAGAGCAATGCTGTGCATACGATAAGCCAGAATTCAATAATTCTTGTACAGTATTGTCATAGAAACACCACCAGGAGTAACCCCAGAGCAAAAATTCAATAGTAACCCCCAAACATTAACAGGTATGGTTCAAAAACAAACACGATTTATAATTATCTCTGATTTGCATATGAGGCAATATGATGGAGTATTGAAAAACATGAACATTGGCAATAGACAAATCTAAATTTAAATTCTAGTCTTGTAGTCAAATAACTTAAAAGCTCTGGGCAGGATCTGAGTATCGAATCTGAGTATTAAATCTATTACTTATAAAACTGTAAAATATGTGCTAATTTAATCTGTGTGAATAATGATTGTATAATAAATAGCCTAAGTCAAGCTAAAGATTAAAAGGGAATATATTCCACACAAAGATGTGAGTACTTATTATGAAGTTTGTAATGAACACAAAGCGTATAACATATACAAAGTAAAGCAAGTATTTGCAAAGTAACTATAACAATGAATAGTTTTTAAAGTTTGGTTTTGGAAATAAGGAATAGATTTTTTTTATTTTACTTAGTTAAAAAATGAAAATATAAGGGGTTTTATGAGAAATAGAATTAATTGTAATTATGTAAGTTCTCTCAAGGCCAAATCATCCATTTAAAGAAAATAAGAATGGACATGGATATATTTATTTTATAGCCAAATCTCATTCAAATACCATCAACAAAATATTTATTCAAAAAGAAAAAGGACATTTATTGTTGCTGTGTGTGTGTGTGTGTGATTTGTTAATGACCATGCTTGTTAATCACAGAGCTTACTCTTGGCCTTCACTTGAAGTGAGCTCAGGGGATCATCTGAGGTGTTGGGAATCAAACCCATATTGCCTAAATACAAGGAAAACACCCAACATACCAAACTATTGCTTTGTCTCCAAGGCATTTTATATTGTTCCATTTCTAGTTAAAAATTATGATTCACCATACATATAAGATTTGATGTTGTCAGTTATTTTCTTGAAAGTGCTGTTTAACAGAATTTATTTTTTTGCTCTGGAATGTACTAAAAAATAAATGAATGCAGCAAAAGAGAGAAGCACATGAAAAAAGGAGCTTATAATCAGTGATAGGTATATAAAGTATTGTTGTTTTTATATATTAAAAGGATATATAAAAAAGCAAATACATGCATACTATCTATAGTGAGTCTTAACATGGAGCAATCTATTGCATAGAACTGTCTGGATATCTATATAATACTTAATACACATATTCTTCACACCTATTTAAAATTAATTTGGCAATGTGATGTCATGGTCTTCAAAATACACTAATGGAGATTTTATGTGTAATCAAGAAACATAAATAGCATAAATTCTTTTTAAAAGCTTTAGTATAGTATCTAACGTTGTTTGACAAAAGCCAATTTCCACCATTCCCACAATAGTGTGAGAAATTAAGTCCTTGAGACTGACTGGTGTGTCTTTTTGACCGTCAGGAAGGTGTCCATTTAAGATCAATTAATGGACTTTCTCTGGGAGTTAAGTCTATTGTCCAGTGTTCAAAGTATTGGAAAAAAAAACGCTCTTTCTTCCCACCTGCTCCAAAATAAGTTCAAAAGACTTTTCTTTAGCTATCGAGCATGAATATTTCACGACTCTGTTCATGGATTGCGAATATCCCTTTACTTCATTTATACTTTTAACTTGGAGTTATATTCTGTGATCTAGTTTCTTCTTGTGATTTTTTTTTTTTGGTGTGGCCTCCTAGTGAGATTTTGACCCCTTATAGGATTTCTGTATTTTTTTAAAATCATTCAAGTTTTTTTTTTCAGTTCTGCTATATTTCCCTCTCTAGATTTTTCTTTCTCTTTCATTAACCTGAAGTATTAATATTACATACTATAATTTCACTTATTTTTGTCATTCAAAGACAAGGTGGCCCTTGCTATGCATCTTTCACACAGATCTTTTGTCATGTATTTTCTGTATTGTGCCCTGCCAATGGCATGTTTTTCTTCCTCTATAATGCTAGTGATACAAGGAGACGATTTACATGCACTTCATTGTTTTGAAGCTACTTAGAAACATGACTTAATCTTAGACTGTAATTCATTTGGCCTGAGAAGAAAGATATAGGTAATTTCATGCTTCAAAATATATTGATTTGTAACTAGGATTAGTCTGAGGGCCAACACTATTCATTAAATACAAGACAAAAGAGATGATTTTTTTTTCAGACTGAAATGTTATTGTATTTCTAATTTTTCCTTAGAGAATAATACATTTCAAATTTAGTATATTAACTGTGGAACAAAATTTGAATTTTATATATTTACAGCACTTGGTCCAATCTTACAAAAATTTTTTTTATCTTTTAAAGATTATTTTTGGGTACGAAGTTTATTTGAGCAGTTAGAATTCTATACTATAGTTGCTTGCATGGTGGTTTGTGCAACAAAAGAGTTCAGTTTGAGATGATAGATTTGAAGAATTCTTCCATTTGCTACTCTGGACAGGTTCCTGGAATTTAAATATTTTGGTAATGCTTTGTACAATCTAATATATAATAATAATACTCTCCCTGTTTGGACAATATTGAAAGTATTTAATATGGCGCTGGAGCACTGGCGCAGCAGTAAGGCATTTGCCTTGTATGCGGCTGACCCAGGATGGACTGTGGTTTGATCCCTAGCATCCCATATGTTCCTCCCAAGCCGGGAGTAATTTCTGAGTTCATAGCCAGGAGTAACCCCTGAGCATCACCGGATATGGCCCAAAAATAAAAAAAAAAGTATTTAATGAGATCTTCAATGCAAAATAATGAGTGCTGAATAGCAATTAATCTTTTTATTTCCAAATATTTATCATTCATATTTATTTACTTATTTATTTATTACTTATTTCAAAATCTTTTAAGGGACATTTATTGTAATTTCCCTAAAGGTATATATTCTATTTGGTGAAAATCACCTAATAAAAATGTAAAGGTAAAAGAAAATAAGGTAAAGTAGATAAAAGGGAAAATTTGACCTACCTCTAAATGTTGCAACACTAACTCCAGTGGTTGATTGATACAGAATTATATAATAAATAAGTATAAATCATACATATGAATGAATCATACATTTGAACATAGAATCCCCAATGAATTTAATAGCTGATATTGGTTGGATATTTAAGTATCCAGGTGAGTGGTAACTTTATTATATAGTACAACAGTTTCCTTATAGACCCAGGTCTTTCTACCAGGCATATTGTCTAGCAAAGTTTATTAGTATCTTCCACAAACATCTGCATGGTGAATAAATGCTATGGTAGAACCAGGTCCAGATAAGATGCTCCTGAGATCCAAATTGATCTGATTGTTACAAAAATTCTCTCTCCATCATCCAACTTTTTCAAGAAAGCTTGTCTCCAAACATGTTATATTGTTGTTTGGTGTACATTAAATCAGTCCTGATATCCATCAGTGTTCCACAGGTTATTATCTAACTTTGTAAAAAAAATAATTTCAAGAGGTGATGAATACTAAAGTTATATATTTATGTTTAGGAAATCAGAGATAGTGAGGAGAGAGGGAGAGAGAAAAAATTACCACGGAGTGTGGCCCAAAATCCAAACAAACAAAAAGGAGCAAATGGCTGTCATATAACAGCTATCATTAATGTAACTTATTTAAATGTAAGTTAGTGCACATTTAAATAAAAATAAATATTTGAATTTATATTTGAAAGCAAATATCTGAAATATTTCCCCTGTAATGGGGGAAAACACCTTAAATTATATAATTAGACTTTTAATTGAAATATTTGTTCTATATTTATAATTTAACTTTATGTAAATTAGGGTTCTGAAAAATGCAGTTTCTATTTAGTATTATTTATTGAGAAAATTATGACTAACCTTGTTGACACATATTTCCAAATGTAATAGCACCATATATTTATTGAGATGTGTTTATGGGCCACTTGAAATTTTATTTCAGAATGATGTTTTAACAAAGCTGCAATTAAATAGTATTATTGGTATTACAAAGTAGCATAATTTAGGTCTTTATAAAAGTAAATATTAATTATTATTTTAAGACATGACCTAGGTGCAACAGTAACATAAAACATGGGAATTTTTTTTGTCAAACTGAAAATCTAGATGTAGAGATTTGTAAACTGAGAAGTTAATTTATTAAATGTTTTTTCTGTGCCTGCATTCTGCCAGAGTATGTGATATAATGGTAAAAATATAGACAAAGACCATAAAATTATGTTAAACAGGCGATAATGAACCCTGAAAATGGTGTTGATAATTTAGAAGCATATTGTGTGGATATCAACGACTGTGTGTAAAGAAACATAATATATGAAAATATATACATTAGTATCAAAAATGAATTATGTGGGACCAGAGTGATGGCACAAGAGGTAGGGCATTTGCCTTACAAATGCTGACCTAGGACTGACTGCAGTTCCATCCCCTGGCATCCCATATGATCCCCCCAACCAGGAGCAATGTCTGAATACATAGCTAGGAGTAACCTCTGGGTGTCACTGGGTGTGGCCCAAAAACCAAAAAAAAAAAAAAAGGATTTATATAAGCCTGATCTCATAAATTTCCGAGAGAATTTAATGAAAGATTTGCATATAAAATCTTAGATGCTTATGAAGTTTAATATATAGTACAGGTAGATGTATTAGGTTCATCATGTATAATATCACTCTTCCCCTCTCCCTCACTAAATCTTGTCCAGATTAACAAGTCTGGTGGCCTACAGTGTAAAATGATCTGGTTTTTGTCATCTGTGCATTCAGTGTAAGTATTCTCAGTCTGGAATCTGTCTAATTTGTCACTGCCTTGGCATAAGAGCTGTCACCAATGTCCCCTTGTTGAAGCTTATTAATCTGTACCTTGTCACTGGGCTTTTCTAAGACTGTACCAAAGTGGTTTCCTATTGTTCTGTTTTTCTTCATCTCTGGTTATATAATGTGCACATGGATGATATCTTTATACTATCCTGCTATATGTCTATACCTCGGTGAAAGATGAAAGAAAATGGAATGCTGGACTGGGGGCTTCCTCTTATTTCCTGATATTTTTTCACCCCCAGTCATCCCATCATTTATTCTTGATCATATGCCTTTCTTGGTGGTAAGATAAAAATAATTGATGATATTGAGCACCCTACCATTACTACAGTATCACAACTCTACTTCCACTCCTGGAATGTGTACTCTACCTTATTTTAGGGATAATAGGATGAAGTTTATCTTCTAAAATGGTTTCCTGATGACAGGTGGGCACTGATTTTCCCAGGGTCCCTAGGTTACATTACCACTTTGTCCTGGTAAAGGAAACAGGTACTTTGATGTGTGGTTCCAAAGTTCCAGAATTATAGTGATAACTGTATTTAAGAGATAAGGAATATCTGTTAAATATTTTCTTAGAGGCAGTGGGACAATGGGGAAGGTATTCCCATTATGAAGCAATTCCTTCCACACACTAATACACACAAGATATATACATATTATATCCTAATACATATCTATATAAAGAGAGACACAAATGAAATAGAAAGATCATTTACAAATGAAAATAAGTAAATAGGCAAGTCACTGGGTAAATTTGAAGAGATATTTCTGATATTCTAGATATGAAATTCATTATTTCTTTTTGTTTGTTTGTTTTGTTTTTGGGGCCATGCCCGGTGACGCTCAGAGGTTACTCCAACTATGTACTCAGAAATCTCTCCTACCTTCAGGGACCATATGGGTTGCCAGGGGGTGTCTTAGGTCAGGTAAATGCCCTACCACTTGTGCCATTGCTCTGGCCTCTAAACTCATTATTTCTTGTCTATATGGTTAGTGTTGGAACCTAGGTTTTCTATTTTCACTGATAAAGATCTGTCTTTACTAGAGTTCTTAGTGTCCATATATGAAGAAGCTATCCACATTTTTTATCCTAGACTGATGTACCCAACTGGGATTTCTTGGAACACTAGTAGCAGTTAAAGAAGAGAGAATAATTGGAAATTAACCTGGTTGATGAGTTTCCAACCTTAAGTAACTCAAGTATACCTAGGGAAATAAAGGCTTCCATGTTAGCATCTGGGGCTCAGAGAACATATACTGACCAAGCCCTCTCAGTGTCTTTGAAATAAACTGAGAGAAAGGAATTTCTTTTGCAGCAAATGTACTCACAGTCAAAGAAGAGATCAGTACAAACTAAAAGCCATACACAGAAAACTTCAATGTGATTAACACCCAAGTCCCTGGAAGGAGAATTGCACAAATGAATCAAAGCACAAGGGAAGAATCTATCATGATTTTCCAAGAAACTTACCAGCAGTTTTCTGCTCTGTATTTCATTACAAATTTTTTAATTTTATTTTATTCTTTAGAAAGATAATATTTATTTTATTTTGAAAAATAATATCTTATACATGATTGTAGTTAGGTTTCAGTCATAAAAAGAACAACCCCCTTCACCAGTGCAACATTTCCACCACCAACGACCCTATCTCCTGCCTTACATCTCTGTATTTTAAAGTTTGGTTTGCTTTTCTACTTTTCCTAAAGATTGGAATCGTCAGTCACAATGGGAATATTGCTTAATCCCTGATGTTTTTGGCTATCTGCTAAGTTATTTCTGCTATATAAAAAGAAACTGTTAGTATAGAGTAGTGTGAATTTAGGAGTTATTTTCTGGACGGGTGCCTTAGTCATGCCTTCATGGCTTTCATAGAGAATGCTTTTATCATTACCAGTATTAGAAGCCACCTTGTTGGAGTGACTGATTAAAATCTAGCTGCCAGGCTTGTCTAGGCTATGTAACATGCTTCTGTATTCTTCTGATTAACCTGAGATCAGGGCTTCCTGCTGGTAATTGCAGACACAAATTTCACATTTCTGATATGTCTGTCCTAAAACACCAGATAATCTTTTTTTCAAGTAAAATCAGAATGACTCAGAATACATAGTTTGTCCCTCCCTAACTGTGAGGACTTATATAAGTCTTTGATAGATTTCCAATGGAAACCAATTGGATGTAAGTATAGTGTTACCCTTCCAAATCCATCCCTCTTTTTCTTCATATCCTCTGGTTAAAGCCCAGGATTGATTATTTGTATAAAAGGGGTAGGACATGCTATGAACTGGTTTAGGGACTAAAGCCATAATTGTGTCAGCTGATTGTGTCTCTTTAGCTTTCTGATCTGCTGATCTGTCCTCTTGTTTTCTGATGTCACCTCACTATTTTTCTACTTGGTGGCTTCTGAAAAGCATGACTGACGTTCTTGTGGGAAGATGCACAGTGTCCAGTAATCAGAGTATCTGAGAGCCAGACTTACTTAGTAGGACCGTTTTTGACATTCAGAAAGCCCCTTTATATTATCTAACACTGCAACAGAATATAATTTTAGAAGAATTTTGCTTAATATTTGATAAAATAAATGTGAAATTATCTTAAGGATAACTTTAGACTTACCCATCTTTTTGTTGTTGTTGTTGCAAGAGTTATAGTCAATAGATAGTAGATAGGCAAGAATGAGGATTTGCTTTTACAGGAAACTTACTATTGTATTTTTTGTATCATAAGATGCACCCCCCCCAAAAAAAAACCAAAAACCTCTTGTCTTATGGAACAAATTCTGTCTGGAGCTGAAGCCTGAATGCAGGGAAGAAGAACATTTAAAAATTATGTGTGTCTTATGGTCAGGTGCATCTTATAGGGCAAAAAAAAAAAAATGGTAATAGATACCAGACAACTCATTTATCTTTGCAACTGAACTGCAAATAGAAAATGTCTATACATCATCTTTCAGTTCTTTCAGTTTTCAAATATTGTTTTCTTTTTATTTCTGGTTAGTTTTTACAACATTTTTTTTATTTTCTTTATTTTCTTTTCTTATTTTAATCATAGTGGCTTACATATCGTTCTCAGTAATATTTTAGGTATATGAGTGGAGCCCGACTGTGAGTGCTCCTTGTAAATGTTTCTCTACTGTCCTCTTGCGTGAAACTCTTGGGAGTGGGGCAAAAGAGGCTCCAGAAATCTGTGCTTCCAGACGCCATTTCCAGGGCGGGTCTCCAGAAGGTGAAAACCGGTGGACTTTCGCAGAAGCCAGCTGCCTGTCTGGGACATCAGGCAGGGAAAAGACACGAATCTGCGCCCGCCCAGTGGAGCCCGACTGTGAGTGCTCCTTGTAAATGTTACTCTACTGTCCTCTTGCGTGAAACTCTTGGGAGTGGGGCAAAAGAGGCTCCAGAAATCTGCGCTTCCAGACGCCATTTCCAGAGCGGGTCTCCAGAAGGTGAAAACCAGCGGGCTTTCGCAGAAGCCAGCTGCCCTGTCTGGGACATCAGGCAGGGAAAAGACACGAATCTGCGCCCGCCCAGTGGAGCCCGACTGTGAGTGCTCCTTGTAAATGTTACTCTACTGTCCTCTTGCGTGAAACTCTTGGGAGTGGGGCAAAAGAGGCTCCAGCAGAGCACGTCCGCTCCGCTTCGCTACGCGGCCATGCGCTCTTTCTAAGAAAAGAACACCATCGTAACAAGAAGAAAAAATCACACTAAGATCTGAGCTATAACACAGAAGCAAGCATTCCTACTCGGACTGTCTTCTCCATTGAATGCTTGGGCCTAAGATTTGATCCAGTGTGAGGCTTCACCCACGGAGGACTCCCATCCCCTAGAGACAAGTCAGCCCATCCAGAAAGGGCGGAGCCAGAGAAGTGTGCTGCCTACATCATATAGCCAATGAATACCACCATAACACGTAGAAAAACCCAAAATACAAGTGTGACAATGGGGAAACAACGCAGGCCAGCATCAGACATAGAGAATGAAGAGGACAAGTCTGATGACCAGATAATGGCCAACCAACTAATCAACTTCTCAGATAAGGACTTTAGACTAGCAATATGGAAGATGCTCAACGGACTCCAAGAAACCATGGATCGAGTTGAATAGAACACTAATAAGAACCAAGAAAATATGAAGACAGAAATCACAAAACTCCAAACTGAAATAACATATCAATTAACAGGCCTGAAAAAGTCAGTAAACGAAGTGAATGACAAAATGGATAAGCTCTGGGACAGGATGTCAGAAGCTGAGAATAGACTTGGTGCTGTGGAAGATGAGATACATAACAATTCCATACAGCAGGAGAGATTGGACAAAAAACTTAAAGCAAATGAGCAGACAATGGAAAAATTAGTCAAAGAATGGGAACAGATGAAAATAGAAGTCTATGATAAGATCAACAGAAACAACTTAAGAATCATTGGACTCCCAGAGACCCAGGAAGAAAATTCCCAGGAAGAATCAATGGTCAAGAACATCATTAAAGAGAAACTTCCAGAGCTAAAGAATATAGGTGATCAAATCCTACATGCTCGAAGAGTACGAACCAAAAGAGACCCCCCAAAAAACACCCCAAGACACATCCTAGTCACAATGACAAATCCCACAGATAGAGACAGAATTCTGAAAACAGCAAGATCAAAAGGGGAAATTACATTCAAGCAAGCTTCCCTGAGATTTACAGCAGACCTGTCACCAGAAACACTCAATGCCAGTAAGCAGTGGTGGGATATTGTGACAAGACTGAATGAAATGAATGCTTCACCTAGAATACTGTACCCAGCAAAACTCACTTTCCGGTTTGACGGAAGAATACATGGTTTCACAGACAAAAAACAGCTCAGAAACTTCACAGACACAAAACCAGTCTTAAGAGAAAAACTGAAAGACCTAATCTAAGACAAGACTACCCAAAAGACACACCAAATTTTGTTATAAAGATGGCGTTAAATCCCAGGACAATTCTTTCTCTCAACATCAATGGACTAAATGCACCAGTTAAGAGACACAGAGTGGCTAAATGGATCAAAAAACTCAATCCAACCTTCTGCTGCCTACAAGAAACGCACCTGAATAGTCAGAACAAACATAGACTCAAAATAAAAGGCTGGAGAAAAATTATCCAAGCAAACAACACCCATAAAAAAGCTGGAGTGGCCATACTAATATCAGATAATGCAAACTTTATACTCAGGAAGGTTGTAAGGGACAAAGATGGACATTTTATATTAATCAAGGGGTATGTAGAGCAGGAAGAAATAACTCTCCTAAACATATATGCACCGAATGAGGGGCCAGCAAAATATTTAATACAGCTGTTGACAAATCTAAAAAACAATATCAATAACAACACAATAATTGTGGGGGACCTTAACACGGCTTTGTCAACACTGGATAGGTCAACCAGACTGAAACCCAACAAGAATATACTAGACCTGAGGAGAGAAATGGAAGAAAGAGGCTTAGTGGATATATATAGGACACTCCACCCCCAGAAACCTGGATACACATTCTTCTCCAATGTATATGGGACATTCTCCAGGATAGACTACATGCTGGCACATAAAACATACCTCCATAAGATCAAGAGGATAGAAATTTTGCAGACTGCCTTTGCTGACCACAAGGCTCTGAAATTATTTGTGAATTCCAAAGGGACTCAGAAGAAAAAACTTAACAACTGGAAGTTAAACAGCCTCATACTCAATAACCAGTGGGTCCGAGATGAAATCAAGGAGGAAATCAAAAGTTTCCTGGAAACAAATGACAATAAAGACACAAACTATCAGAACTTATGGGACACAGCAAAAGCAGTACTGAGAGGAAAATTTATAGCTTTGCAAGCACACATAAGGAAGGAAGAAGGAGCTTACCTGAGTAGCCTAATGACACAGCTAATAGAACTAGAAAATGCTCAACAAAAGAACTCAAAAATAGGAAGACAGAAGGAAATAACAAAGCTGAGAGCAGAAATCAATGAAGTGGAAACCCAAAAAACAATCCGAAAGATCAACGAAGGCAGAAGTTGGTTCTTTGAAAAAATAAACAAGATTGATAGACCACTGGCAAACCTAACAAAGAAAGAGAGAGAGAAACTTGATAACTCGTATTAGGAATGAAAAAGGAGAGATCAATACTGATATGAGAGAGATTCAAAGGGTAATCAGAAACTACTTTGAGAAACTCTACGCCACTAAAAATGAGAACCTGGAAGAAATGGATAAATTCTTGGACTCTTATAATCTTCCACGGTTGAAGGAAGAGGATGTAGTATATCTAAACACCCCCATCACCATTGATGAAAATAGAATGGTAATCAAAGGTCTGCTGAAAAACAAAAGCCCAGGCCCAGATGGATTCACTAATGAATTCTTTCAAACTTTCCAAGAGGAACTACTACCAATCCTGGCAAGACTCTTTCATGAAATTGAACAAATGGAAACACTTCCAAATAGCTTTTATAAAGCCAACATCACCTTGATACCTAAACCAGACAGAGATGCTACAAAAAAAGAAAATTACAGACCAATATCGCTGATGAATGCAGATGCAAAGATCCTCAACAAAATCCTGGCAAATAGGATTCAATGCCTCATTAAGAAGATCATCCACTATGATCAAGTAGGTTTCATCCCAGGAATGCAAGGCTGGTTTAACATCCATAAATCTATCAACATCATACACAACATCAATAACAAGGAAAATAAAAACCACATGATCATATCAATAGATGCAGAGAAAGCATTTGATAAGGTCCAACACCCATTCTTGATCAAAACTCTCAGCAAGATGGGAATGGAAGGAACCTTTCTCAATCTAGTTGAAGCCATCTACCACAAGCCAACGGCAAATATTATCATCAACGGAGAAAAACTAAAAGCCTTCCCTCTAAATTCTGGTACAAGACAAGGCTGTCCTCTCTCACCACTCCTATTGAACATAGCACTGGAAGTACTTGCTATAGCAATTAGGCAAGAAAAAGATATCAAGGGAATCCAGATAGGAAAGGAAGAAGTCAAGCTCTCACTGTTTGCAGATGACATGATACTCTACTTAGAAAACCCTAAAGACTCTACCAAAAAGCTTCTAGAAACAATAGACTCATATAGCAAGGTAGCAGGCTACAAAATTAACACACAAAAATCAATGGCCTTTCTATACACCAACAGTAATAAAGAAGAAATGGACATTAAGAAAACAACCCCATTCACAATAGTGCCACACAAACTCAAATATCTTGGAATCAACTTGACTAAAAATGTGAAGGACCTATACAGAGAAAACTATAAAACTCTGCTCCAAGAAATAAGAGAGGACACGCAGAAATGGAAATGCATACCCTGCTCGTGGATTGGCAGGATTAACATCATCAAAATGGCAATACTCCCCAAGGCATTATACAGATTTAATGCTATCCCTCTAAAGATACCCATGACATTCTTCAAAGAAGTGGATCAGACACTTTTGAAATTCATTTGGAACAATAAACACCCTCGAATAGCCAAAGCAATCATTGGTAAAAAGAATATGGGAGGAATTACTTTCCCCAACTTTAAACTGTACTACAAAGCAATAGTTATCAAAACAGCATGGTATTGGTATAAGGACAGGCCCTCCGATCAGTGGAATAGGCTTGAATACTCAGAAAATGTTCCCCGGACATACAATCACCTAATTTTTGATAAAGGAGCAAGAAATCCTAAATGGAGCAAAGAAAGCCTCTTCAACAAGTGGTGTTGGCAAAATTGGATAGCTGCTTGCAAAAAATTGAACTTATACCCCCAGCTATCATCAAGTACGAAGGTAAAATCCAAATGGATTAAAGACCTCGATATCAGCCCCAAAACCATAAGATATATAGAACAGCACATAGGCAAGACACTCCAGGACATTACAGGCATCTTCAAGGAGGAAACTGCACTCTCCAAGCAAGTGAAAGCAGAGATTAACAGATGGGAATATATTAAGCTGAGAAGCTTCTGCACCTCAAAGGAAATAGTGCCCAGGATACAAGAGCCACCCACTGAGTGGGAGAAACTATTCACCCAATACCCATCAGATAAGGGGCTAATCTCCAAAATATACAAGGCACTGACAGAACTTTACAAGAAAAAAACATCTAATCCCATCAAAAAATGGGGAGAAGAAATGAACAGACACTTTGACAAAGAAGAAATACAAATGGCCAAAAGACACATGAAAAAGTGCTCCACATCACTAATCATCAGGGAGATGCAAATCAAAACAACGATGAGATACCACCTCACACCACAGAGAATGGCACACATCACAAAGAATGAGAATAAACAGTGTTGGCGGGGATGTGGAGAGAAAGGAACTCTTATCCACTGATGGTGGGAATGCCATCTACTTCAACCTTTATGGAAAGCGATATGGAGATTCCTCCAAAAACTTGAAATCTAGCTCCCATATGATCCAGCTATACCACTCCTAGGAATATACCCTAAGAACACAAAAATACAGTACAAAAACCCCTTCCTTACACCCATATTCATTGCAGCACTATTTACCATAGCAAGACTCTGGAAACAACCAAGATGCCCTTCAACAGATGAATGGCTAAAGAAACTGTGGTACATATACACAATGGAATATTATGCAGCTGTCAGGAGAGATGAAGTCATGAAATTTTCCTATACATGGATGTACACGGAATCTATTATGCTGAGTGAAATAAGTCAGAGAGAGAGAGAAAAACGCAGAATGGTCTCACTCATGTATGGGTTTTAAGAAAAATGAAAGACATTCTTGCAATAATAATTTTCAGACACTAAAGAGAAAAGAGCTGGAAGTTCCAGCTCACCTCAGGAAGCTCATCACAAAGAGTGATGAGTTTAGTTAGAGAAATAACTACATTCTGAACTTTCCTAATAATGAGAATATATGAGGGAAATGGAGAGCCTGTTTAGAGTACAGGCAGGGGTTAGGTGGGGAGGAGGGAGACTTGGGACATTGGTGGTGGGAATGTTGCACTGGTGATGGGTGGCGTTCTTTACATGACTGAAACCCAAACACAATCATGTATGTAATCATTGTGTTTAAATAAAAAAAAATATTTTAGGTATATATTAACATTGAGTCAGGGGAATTCCCACCACCAAATTGTCCTCCCTCCTCCCTGGTTCCCGTCCTACCTCCCATAGCCTCCACCCTCACCCCCGGGCTGCTAGAATGAGTGGACCTCTCTGTGGCTAGCTAACTACTTAGTGATCTTACAACTGTTTGGTCATGGTACCTCCATTGTATACCCTCTAATTGGAAGGCAGGGCTAGATAGTTCAAGTTATGTGGTTTTGTTTGAAGAAAAGTAATAAGATGGAGTGAAAATCAAATATGCCGAAAATGGGCGGAGTCCTTCTAGAGGCTTTCATCCTCAGTTCGAGAGACGAAGGGGAAAAAGACCACAACAGTATAAAAAGAAGTATCGAATAAAATATCCAATGGGTACTACAGCAATAAATGTTGGCATCACATACTTGCCATACTCTTGAGATAAAAAATATTACAGAGCACAAGATGGAAGAAGAGAAAAGAAGAAAGGAAAAAAGTAAATAAAAATGGGTACAACCAGTTCAATATCCACACCAAATCAAAGAAATGGACAAAAACTAGATAGAATAAAAAAAAAGGTTATTTTGTACTTTTTGTCTCTTCCCCCCCCCCCCCCTGCACAGGCACAGTAAACATTGGGGTCCTTTGAAAAGGAATTCCCTTGGCCTAAGAGATTCAGGGTTTCTCCACCCTTGTAGTATACTGTCATGGGATTAACTATAGAGTCCTTTCTAGTTCATATTCTTTTTGTTGTTGTTGTTGTTGTTGTTGTTGTTTTTGGGCCACACCTGGCGTTGCTCAGGGGTTACTCCTGGCTGTCTGCTCAGAAATAGCTCCTGGCAGGTACGGGGGACCATATGGGACACCGGGATTCGAACCAACCTCCTTTGGTTCTGGATCTGCTGCTTGCAAGGCAAACGCCGCTGTGCTATCTCTCCGGGCCCTCTAGTTCATATTCTCTCCCTTTGGTGCTTTTGTGATGTATGGGAGACTTCTGCTCCCTTCTGGGTGGTAAAGTCAGGTCTCTGCACAGGTCAAGGATGGAACTTATGGTGAAGTCTTTCTTTGGGGTTCTAGAAGTTCTGTTCCTCTAGTGTCATTTTAATCCGTCTTCTGTGGTTGGTGGTCTTGGTCCTTGCGCTGATCCTAGGATGGAGCCTGGGATAGCGTTTTTTGTTATCTTACCAGGAGACCCATTCAGTTGCTACTGTCTCAGTCAGACTTCTGGATTAGAGATCATGGTTGTTGTGCAGGTCGTAGATTAAACCCTAGACTAGGGCTTTTTTATTGGTCCCAGGATACATACTGCTCGGTCATGGTTGTCAGCCAGTCATCTGTAGCTCGCGATCTTGGCTTTTACACAGACCAAAGGGTAACAAGTCTTCTGATTTTGTCTTATCATTAGCTGGTGAGGTAGGATAACCTGCTCTTAGGTCAGATTGTTCCTAATTTCCTCGTTTTCAGGATATCATATTAGAGCTGGGCCATGTTGGTGTTTGAGGAGTATTAAGGATGTCCCAGATGAAATTTGAATCCTGTTGTTGTGAAGAACTGTGTCGTTTCTATGCCTGGGTTCCAGGCTGGACAATCGGCGTCTAATCACCTGGGGTCTAAATAGTTTTTACTACATTTTTTGACAATGAGTTTTTTCTGTTGTTTTTGAATTTTCTCTAAAATAGTCAATTATTCTCTAAATTAAGTAATTATTTAAACTTTCTAATAATTTAAAGTAATATGTCATAAATTATTCATAGTAGGAATGATTACCTGCTAGTCACATATTTTGTAAACTGTGGTTTATCTGTTGAATATGTTATCTTATTCTAAGAAAATTGTATTTTGGGAGGGGACAAATGTATCTTCTAAAAACAAGTCAGGGTTTTTTTTTTTATTTTATTTTAGTGAGGCAAACAGGACATCCTTCAAAGAAATTTACTAGAGAAATATGAGAGAAATAAGAGGGAACACAGGCTTCTGTTGATTGGAGAAAACAGAGAATATTTTGGGAGAAGATAGATTATATATAATGTCTTCAAATTGTCTTGACCTGGAGTTCTCTGCACATGTCAAAGTTAACTTAGGTATGCTCACAGGGAAGTCTTGAACTATTTGTGGTTCTATCATATTCCATTCTAGACCTTTAGTTTTTCCGGTAGCTTTTTTTTTTTTTTTTTTTTTTTTTGGTGCGGAAATGAATCATTCTTGAGAGTGCCATGGTTTCACCCTTTGGTTGAAACCTCACTTTCTTTATCCCCTAGGAGTTTAGGATTTACATATCAAAGGTTGTGTTCCTCATGTCTTTGGGCTACTTCAAGGCTAGGAGTTTTCTTGTTTTATTACTTATCAAAAGCTTCATGACCAATTTTTCTATCTATCTCCCTGAGTTCAAGATTTTACTCCCTTATATCTATAGAGGAACATGAATGAAGGCTCATCTTCCATAATTTCTTCATGCTGATAAAAGAACACAAATCCTGATTATCTAGGGGAGTGAAATCTCATGTTAAATTAGTATTAATGTGCCACACATAGTGAGTTTAGAAAAGAAATAAACTATTGTTTTTAAATAATAGGTCCTGGAAGAGAAAATCTTCATTGGATAAAGGGGTAGAGTATTTAAGGAAACAAAATGTTTATAACTATTCTTTATCTCTTTTGTATTTTTATTTCTCTGTTCTAAAATAAATGACTATTTTCTATAAATTTAGTTACTGACCATCTGTAAAGATATGATGTAAGTTAACAGACTATAAATTAGGTTTAGTGTTGAGTGTTCTTCAAGACAGTTCAGTTCTAGATGGGGATCCCAAAAGATAGAAGAGTGGGAAAGATGTTTGCCTAGTAGATATGCAACCTGGGTTCTATTCCCAGCACCACATATGTTTTCTGTTACAAGTAATCCCTGAGCACAGAGCCAGGAGTAAACCTTGAGTATAACTGGGTAAAGCTCAAACCACCATTGATCCACCTCCCAAAAAATAAAGTTCTCAGTGGGTTCCCAACAATAATTTGATTTGCTCTCTGAGTCTAGTCACTGGAAAAACCATTTGTCTAATTTTATCTTGGAGAGATAAAGCCAACTAAAAATATTATTATAAAAACAATAGCAGAAGTTTTTAAGATAACTTGATATGAACTTTTTCATTTAGGTAGTAATTGATAGGAAGGGGATCCAATTTACCAGATTTTTAGTAAGACTTACCTACTAGATGAATTTTAGGTTGGGGTTAATTTTCTATTTTGATGAGGCAAAATAGCATTTTCATATCCTGTAATTCTCTGCTAAATTAAAAAAATTTATTTTAAGTTTATTCCAATAAGAAGTCTGTTGTTTAAAAGAATATAAACTGTGCAACAGCACAAAGAGACAAAGCTGACATTTTGCCTTAAGAACAATTCTGTACCTGAGAAGTAAATAGGGAAAAAATAAGAGCCAAGAATATAAAGTTGCTTGACATATTTATTGAATATATATGTGTATGTGTTGGTTCTTGGGCAACACCCAGTAGTGCTCAGCTATTACTCCTGGCTCTGTGCTCAAAAATTGCTCCTGGCAGACTCAGGGGACCATACAAAATGTCAGGGATCAAACCTGGAACTGTCTCAGGTCAGCAGCATGCAAGGCAAACTCCTTCACACTGTACCATCGCTGTGGCCCCTTTTGAATATATTTTTAAGGTGAGAGTAAATGTCTCCACTTTCAGACAACTGGAGGCTACAGACTGTGATGGCTTGGTAGTTAATTTTTAAAGCAGAGCTTAAATCTTGATTAAATTTGGAAATCAAAGAAGTTTTATTAATATTCTGAACACATAATAAAAATAATAATAAACAATAACAACATAAAGGAAAGGATTGAGTAGTGGTTAGTGTTCATGAGAAAATGATTATTTATAATTATAATTTAAAGGTAAACATTACCATTCCAATGTTACATATTTAATATTTTAAAACTTCCCTTTAATATGAAATCCCTTTTCTCAAGATTTTTACCAACGTGTCCGTGTTTAGTAATTTGTAGGTATCCTGATATCTTTAGTTTAAGAAATTTATTCAAAGACTCTTATTCACATCTTTAAAAAATATTTGGCATTCTTAATACCCCCTGAGAACATTGAGATACATTGAAACTTTAATTTTACTGCTTTGGGAATAATGTACTCTGTGATTCAACTCTCCAAATAAAACTATGTAAAAATTATTTATTTTGTCAAATTATTATGAAGAAAATATTTATTATATTTCCAAATCTGAGCTCAAACTAAATATCAAAACTGATTATGCATCATAAAATATAAAGGCTTAACCAAATAAATAATGAAAAGAAAATGCAAAAAGAAAGATGTCTCAAAATGAAATGTTATATATTAGGGATTATATATAAAGTAAAATTTTAAACTTAAACCTTTCATGGTTATCACTTAATCATAGTGGTACAGAGAATATAATGTCTATTCCATTATAAATGGTTTGTTAATATAGCTTCAAAATCAACTATGGTACTTTTTAAATTGTTACCTTAACTTAAAGTTAACATACATAAATTATGTTTGTTAAGTCATTGTCAACATGCTTACACACAGGCTTACCTGATCTTTTACATCGATGAGGCACTGATACATCATTTTATGAAGATGCTCATAGGTAGTTTCTCATATCTATGGTGGCTTTTACATAAACTTAAATACAGTGTGACTCGAGGTCACTTGTGGTACTGTATTGGAGATTACAGGTAGCAAAATTGACAGACTAAACCAGAAGAGTGGCAGGATCACATTTGTATATGTAGCAACACTCGATATTTAAATTCATGATCAGATGATTGGAAGACGTATATTATAAGCTTCTACATAAGTCCCCTGGGCCCCATGACTTAATTCTTAATAAATTTTAGTGACAAAGTCTTAAAAAGGTTTTCTTTAAAAATCCAACTCCCTGTAGATTTCTTTGAATATAGATTATTGACTATGACTTATCTGAATGCATTCAAAGCATGCATTAAAACATAACTATCTTCACCTGCTCCAATACTAAATAAGAACAAATATTAAGGATATGATTAACAAATCACTTCCCTAATGCCTTTAAGAACTTACATAGTAAATTTATCTCTAATTTTTAGCAAAATACTCAGTAGATCTCAATAGCATGTGATCATTTATAGAAATAAAGTCTTTTCATTGATAAGGATCACAGTTTAATTCTTTGTGTCAAGACTTTTTCTCCTCCCACAGATGAACTTAGATTTTTTTTATCCTTCTGTTCAACATAGTGAAAGGTAAATATTCTGTGCAGTTTTCATGAACTTTTGCTATATTGTTTCTTGCTCTACCAGAGTGAGAGTTAATAAGAATGTTAGAAAAAAAATCAGATTATTAGAAGAAAAAGAATATTAGTGAAGAATAAAACTATTAATGTTGGTGGTGTTGAAATCTTGCTGTGACAGTTTTTATATCATGTCCCATATTATATATAATTTTAAATATATATTTAATTTATATATTTGTGATTTATATATAATATATATTTATTTAATATAGTTAAATATATATTTTAAAGCATTTTTGTTGTCATGGACTCCTTTAAGACTCATTCTACTGGGAATCTTTATAGTATATTCTTTATATTATTGATAAACTTTTAAAATAAATTTTTGCTTGACTCCCCTCCAGCAGTTCCTAACAATATTTTTATTCTAAATCCTTTCCTTCTTCTTAAGTCTGTCCTTTTGCAAGACCAGTAATGACCTGTTCTAGTTTATAATGACAAATTATGACAGAGAAAACATCTTGTAAAATGGAATCATATTATTATATAAATTTTTTGGTGAAAAGTATGCCTGAAATGAGTTTAAGCTTGTAAGAAATGGAAAAAAAAAGTATTTACACAGAGTAGTAAAAGATTTTACTACTAAAAGAATCTTTATCTTTAAAATTATAGTTGTTCTTCATTTCTCTTTTATTTTATTTTGTGGGCTGTATATATAGCAATTATTATGATATAGAGTTAACATATGCAATTTTTCAGAAAGATATCTCTTCCTATTTTATTGTAATTTTACATAGTGTATTATTGTGTTAGGGTGGAGAATGACTTTAGTTTTTTGTTCATTTTTCTCACTAAGTTTTATTTTTTCTTAAATTCAAAATGACAAATTATTTATTTTACATATTACAAAACTATAAATAGATCTCTATACAAAATCCTTAAAAAGAACTAAAATCACTACTTACTGCAACACTTCCAATTGAGAACTGGGGGTAATAATAAAAACTTGTGAACTTAGCATATTTTAGTGGATTGGACAGAATAATAAAGCAAGGTAGGATCCATGATGATTTACAGAAGTTATTCTTTACATATAATTTTCAGTTTATAAACAAGCACTGATTCTATTCTCTCTCTCTCTCTCTCTCTCTCTCTTTTAGTTTTGGTTCTTGGGTCACACCAAGCGGTGCTCAGGGGTTACTCCTAGCTCTGTGCTCAGAAATAGATCCTTGCAGGCTTGGGGGACCATATGGGATGCTGGGATTCAACCACCATCCATCCTGGATAGGCTATGTACAAGGCAAACGCCCTACCACTGTGCGACTCACGCACTGATTTTCTAAGGATGCCTAGAAAGTATGGATTGGATAAAATCCTAAAGGTTATCATCTAAATCAAGATGCACAGTGAATAAATAATAAATATACAGTCTATTAGGTTTACAAATAAAATTCTGCATCTTAAAATATGGGTTGCATTAAATGAGGGGTATGAAGAGAATTGATACTATTTAAGAATTACTATATAAAACCTGGGGTCTATGGGACCTGAGAAGTGGTGCAAGAGATCCCATATGGTTCCCTGGCGTCCCATATGGTCCCCCAAGCGAGGAGCAATGTCTGAGCACATAGCCAGAAGTAACACCTGAGTGTCATCGGGTGTGACCCAAAAACAAAAAACAACCAAACAAAAAAACAAACCCAAACCTGGTAGGGTCTATATATATTTTATTTTGTTTCTTGTATCTTGAATCACTCTTTAATTTATTATTTTTATAAGAATATTGTTTGATTTATTGACTGATTAATTTGTTTCTGGGTCAGACCTGGTGGTGCTCAGGAATTATTCCTGGCTCTGCACTCAGAAATTGCTTCTGGTAGCCTGCAGGACAATGTGGATATTGGGAATTGAACCAGGTCAGTCCAGGATTGGCCACATGCAAGATAAAAGCCCTATCACTGTGCTATTGCTCCGGTCCCTGAAACACTTTTTTATTTTCTCTTGGTTGTAAAGTCATGCCTCTTTGCTCAAAGCATGACAATCAAGGTCATTCATAGTGGTGTTGAGGGGATTATGCTATGCTTGATTCTAACCTTGGGAACCTGCATGCAAAATGTTCACTCCCACACTTTAAAGATATCTCCCAAGCTATCATGGCTAACAAAATGGAAAAGTGCATACTTTAGATTTGATGCATATTTATTTATCGAAGTGTTGACCATAAAAATAATTTATTATTTATCAATATTATTTATTACTATTAGAGATGGATAACTATAGAATTAGTACCTATACTAATGCATCTAACATTAAAATGATATTCACTTTGAAACTAGAGGGTTCTTTTGCTTGTTTTGTTTTGGGGTCACAGTTAGCTGTGTCAATGTCAGGGATGAAGCAGGTATCAATAACATACAATGGAAGCTCCTTAAACTTTGACTAACTCTTTGACCCAATTAAAATGGATACTTAATACACATATCTAAGTTTCTCAAAGTGCCAAAAAATTCATGTTCAATTTCATACATATGGATGTGAATCTTGGGATGTACTTCATCTTATTATTTTTCTTAAAAGACTAGTATGTTCAGAAATATTAGGCACTAATCAGAACTTATTATAATTTTAATTATTTTTCATTGTTTTTAAAAATAATAAGATTTTTGGGCATTAACATCACAATTCACTCTGTGTATACTACCACACCTATCTCCAAAATACCACTATCATCCCACTACCCCAAAATCCTCCTGTACTCAATTCTTCTACTACCTCATTGAACTTGTTGGGCTTCTGACAACCTTACCCCAGTTTTCCACAGTTTTCTAGTTTAAACCTCTGAGTTATTATGAAGGATTAGACTGGGAGCTGCTCTTTTCCCGCTTTGTCCATCCTCATCCAGCGACAAGAAGTTGAATTGTGAGTAGTCTGAAATTCACTGTGATCAGCATGTGATCTTTGTCATGCGCTTTAGGAGCTATGGGTTGGGCACATTAATATGGCCATTAATATGGCCAATTTAAAGCTACTGGGACCTAGTTAGAAGAGTCTCTGCCTCCTGTACTGAGTGGGATCAGTGATGTCAGTTGGAGATTAGTTTTAACTAGAAGAGGGGAACAGCAAACAGCAATTCAGGAGTTGGGTCTTAATATACATGGCCTATGATATAATGAGCCCATTAATGTCCTTTTTTTATTTTCAAAGGAATCTCTAAATCCTCTTCTACAAAAATGTACCAATTTACATTTCTACTGTGTACCAGTGATCCTATTTTTCTTTACACTTTTATATAAAGCTTGTTTCCAAAAATTTTTATAGGCTTGTCTCAAAGGTATGAGATGCTATCTCATTTTAGTTTAGATTTGTATTTTTATTAATAATAAGTGATACTGAGAATATTTTATGTCTGTCAGTCATCTGTATGTCTACTTTGGATAAATGTCAATTCAGTTCTATAGATTATATTTTAAAAAGTTAGATGGCTATGTTCTTTCTGCTGAATTGTGTTAGATATTAAGATATTGTGTTGGATTAAACACATAACATGCAAACATATTGTTTTGAGTTCTAGAATGCCTTTTTGTATATTTTGTAATAGTTTCTTTTACATTTGATGCATTTCTATTAGTTTTTGTATTTCTCGTGCTATTATATCTGCATTTCTAATTATAACTATGATGTTGAGGCCCTGGAGTGTTTCACCTACAGTTTCTTCGACGGTTTTAGATATGGTATTGACATCTTTTTTTTTTTTTTGGGTGGGGGGGTCACACCCGGCAGTGCTCAGGGGTTACTCCTGGCTCTACACTCAGAAATTGCTCCTGGCAGGTTCGGGGGACCATATGGGACGCCGAGATTCGAGCCACTGACCTTCTGCATGCAAGGCAAACGCTTTACCTCCATGCTATCTCTCCGACCCCATGATATTGACATCTTTAATCCATTTTGAGTAAGGTTTTATATATAGTTGTAGTGATCTCTTCTATTTATTTTCAGAGATTTTCTGGCACAGTTTCCATTCAAACATCTTGATCTAAGAGTATTTGTAACAATATGCAAGAATGCATAGTTTAGGTTGAAATTAATAGTCTAAATTTTCTGGTAACCAAATTTATAATATGTACAAACACATATACACAACATTATATAATTCTTAGACAATAAGTCGTATGCTTTTATTCACAGGAATAATACTTTTCATATGCTAACTTTCAAGAAAAGTTAAATGATTGATCATCTAATAAATGTTATTTAATATAATTTATATTTATGTTTCACAGAAATATAAATCTTTGAGAACAGGATTACAAAAGATATGGATAATTTAAATTGATATTTCTAGTAAGATAGAATGCAAGAAAATCTGAAGACAGTTTTACCTCTAACTGTGAAAGCAAAAATAAGGTGGAGGAGGTAAAATAATCCAGACCAGATATGATAATATAGAAATAAGTCTTGGTTCTAGAGAAATGTAAATTTAACATTTCTTTAAATGAGCTATCTCAAATATCAGAGAAAGCATGTACTGAATGTCAGTCATTGGATTCTTAAATTTTTTGACATTGACGTAAAGAAAAATTGGTTAAAGACACATCACTTATTCTAAGAATCTGATATTAGAAAATGACATCATTAGTTAATGCTATTATGAATATTCTACTTAGAATATAAATCAGCATTGGTAACAGGCATGCCCCCAAAGACCACACTTTTCATATGTGAATGTTTCTTTATTTTAAACATTGTCAAGTCCTCAATAAAAATGTTAGAATTTAAACAAAAGACTTACCAAACAACCTAAAACCTTTAAAACTCATTGTAGGGGCTGGAGAGATAGCACAGCGGAAGGGCATTTGCCTTTCACATGGTCAACCCAGGACTGATAATGTTTCTATTCTCCGCATTCCATATGGTCCCCCTGAGCCAGTCAGGAGTGATTTCTGAGCACAGAGTAACCCCTGAGCGCTGCCAGGTGTGATCCAAAAACGAAACAAAACAAAAAACAAACAAAATACAAACAAAAATCCTCATTGTAGATCAGACACTTATTTTTCACAGAATAAAAGTCATACATTCATAAATTTTATTTTTGTAATTTGATTTATATTATAGGTTTATGTAATTATGCTAACAGTATTTCAGCACAGATATAGCAACTATCTTTTTCTGACAATGATACTACATTGTTGATAAACTAAGTTTTTAGTAATTATTTCTAACATATAGGAAAGATTTTTATATCTTAGAGATATATGATATAATTAATTTAATACTTATACCAAATATTTAAGCTATATTCTTTTTAGTTTTGTTTTGTTTTGTTTTGATTGGATTTTGGAGCACACCTGGTGGCAGTCAGGGGTTACTCCTATCTATACACTCAGAATTTGCTCCTGGCTTGGGGGAAGCTGTGTACAAAGCAAACGCCCTATCGCTGCGCCATCGTTTTGGTCCCATATTCTTATTATATTTTATTTAAAACTATTAGATTTTACAAAGCACTCTTTGGATGGTCTTAGAAGTATTGGAAAATCTCTGATATAATATTTTTTCCTTTCAGATGAGAAAAGTGTAAACAGAGTATTTCTGAGAACTGTTAAGGTTTAAAATATATTTTTACATTTAAGTTCTTTGTAAAAGCTAACCAATTTTATTCATTAGGATATAAAGGAAACATGGCTAAATTTCCTTGACATTGGCCTTGGCAATTATTTTATTTCTCCTTTGGTAATTATTTTTTTAATATTACCAAAAGCACAGGAAGCAAAAGTAAAATTAAACAAATGGACATACAACTAAAAGGTTCCTGATAACAAGAAAAGACAACCTAGTAATGGGGAAATAATTGAATACAAAGTATGTATTAAGTTGTTATCATCCAAAAAATTCTATAAGTAACTCATGCAACTCAATATCTAAAGAAAATAAAACTAAAATTTTTAAATAGGAAAAGGATTCTTTTTGTTTGTTCGTTTATTTTGGTGCCATTTCTGTTTATGCTCAAGGATTGCACCTGGCTCTGTGCTCATGAATCATTCCTGGCCATGTTCGGCAAGATCATATGAGAAGCCTAGATTTGAACCTAGGGCGGTTACTTCCATAGTATGAGCTTTACCTGTTGTACTATCACTCTGGCCCCAGTGGATACTATTTGAACATTTAAGTGCTACCCAAAAGGTTGCTAAATAGCATTACTAATCATTGTGAAAAAAAAAAAAGAGATTTAATCAATAGACTAAGTGCATGCTTTGCATGCATGGAGATCAACATTCCATCCTATCAGTTACAATTTTTGAACAGAAAACTGAGAATGGAACCTGAGCACTCTCAGTATGACCAACAAACCAGAGAAACACAAACCACACCAGCAAGTCCAAACACCACTAATCTTCAAGAGAAGGAAGTTAAAGACATGAGCTATCACCTCAACCTGTTGTTAGTAAGAAAATATAGAAGAATCAAGGCTATCTGTGGAGAAAGGAAACTATAATTCATTTTGTCTACTACAGAAAGGTTTGGAAGTTCTTTAAAAAATTAGAAATAGAAATGCCATATGTGCTAGCAGTCATCCAACTTCTAGATAAATATATATTTAAAAGACAACTTTAGTAATTAGAAATAATGTTTCTAGTAGCATTATTAATAAAAGACAAGGTATGCACTGACCCTAAGCATTTATCAACAGATAGCCTGATAAAATATGGTATTTTCATTAAAAAAGGAGTCCTCTCAGTTGTGACCTTATGTATGAAACATATGCTATAGCAATAAACCAGTTCTAAAAAGACAAATCCTGATGGCACTTTGAAATCTAAAATAGTCAATTTCATTAAACTAGAACTATAATTGGCTGTTACTAGGAAAAGTGAGGAATGTTACTGGGGATGTTAAGTTAATATGTTTCTGAGAAGTGAGGAAAAAGGAAAGCAAAATGATGTTGATTAAAGAACATATGAAGTCAGTTTACAAATAAAGAGTCCTAGACATCTAATTTACAACATGGTGAATATAGTTTATAATAGTTAGTAAAATTTATTTAAAATTTGCTGTGAGATTAGATCAATGGCACACCATAAATGAGGTAATTATGGAAATTAATGAAAGTCTTAGGCTGTAAAAGTAATTTCATAATGCATTTATATTTTAACCAACATGTTTTATACTTTAAATATATATACATACATAATTATTAATTTTACTCTAATATTGGAAGTATATATATGTGTTTATTTACATGTGCAATATTTAATCAAAATAAGTTTAAATATTTATTTAAATATTTATTTGTATATGTTAAGACAAATGAATAGATATGCATAATAATATGCATATAATAATAAATACTGCATGATAGTTCAAGTCAAATGAGTTTCTTTTTTTTTTTTTTTGCTAAAAATATGGAACGCTTCACGAATTTGCGTGTCATCCTTGCGCAGGGGCCATGCTAATCTTCTCTGTATCGTTCCAATTTTAGTATATGTGCTGCCGAAGCGAGCCAAATGAGTTTCTTAATTTATTATCAAAGATAGAATCAAAAGAAAATATATAGTTTAAAGTCATTACATATGAAATGTTAATATCAACTATGATTTGTCCCTATTTGATGGAATAACACTCATTTCATACTGTTTTTCTCCTTTTATTGCCAAGTTTTGAACAAGTAGATTTATAGATCATAGGTCATTATTAAATAATCTAAAAGTGAATTATTGAATTGATAAAATTATGCATTCTTTGTTTCTAAATATATAAACAGTTATTGTGGTATATGAACACATAGAGAATAAGTCCAAATTTTGTTCCTATACATGTGATTGTATCCCATAGATATAAATCTAAATGTTATTACTTGAAAATGCTTAAATTGTATGCAGAGTACATCAAAAAAACAGAATATAGGCAAAATATTATTTCTAAAATAGTCTAACTGCAAATTACAAGATCTTTTTCACTAAAATGCTATCTTCTGATGACTCATAAATTGCTGTAGGTATTTGAAAACAAGTATTTGTATCTCTGCTGGCAGTCATGAAAATATACTGAAGTTCCAACTATTAGTCTGTGTTCTTAATGATTTTAGCCACCCCTGGTTACCATGGTGTCTAAACCTTGATATGTCTTAGTCTACCAAATTACAACAGTGGGATGAATGCATCCTGCATGGACCCTTACAGGGCAGAGGTTAAAACGCCATCCCACACTGCCACAGCTTCCTGCTGATTCACTAACAAAAGTGAGTGAATCAGCCTGGACCCCATGGCACTGTATTGATGAGCTTAATGGGCAACAGATGCTGGTTTCCTTGGAAGCAAAAGATAGACCAAGGAAAAATACAAGGAAATGAAGACTTGAAAGTGCATTTAATTTCAATTGCACCTTCATGCTGGTGAAAACCCAAGCAAACAGTTCTTATCAAGGGAGCTGATAGTACAACAGTGTTACCCTGTACTTTATATGATTTCATCTTTTTATTTTTTTAATTTTTGATGTATAGTTTAATTATGAAAGGGAAAATGGTTATCAGTTGAAGTGGTTTCTAAAACTCAGTGTCCAGTGAATAATGATTCTAGTGATTTTATGGTCTTTATGGTTTTTATAAAACACACACATATTAATATACATAAACATATTTCTTTTTTAGTGTGATTAGAATTAAAATAACATAAAAATACATTACTTCAGGATGGATGTGACATTATATACAACAAAATGTTTAGTCAGTTTGTTTTACTTCCTTAATCCCAGAGAGTTTTTCCCAATTTATAAAACAAGAGACAAAAAACAAAGCTTTGACTACTTGACCAAAATATAATAATCACATGCTAATGAATTATATGATTCCTGAATGCTAGTAAGCAATTGATCTGAGATCAGAAAAAATATTATGTCTTGTGTTTTTGTTTTGTGTTAACATTGCTCTCATCATTGTCAATTTCAAACTTATAGACATAAATTTTCTGATTATAAAGTTGAAAAATATATTCACTATGATCATAAAATTGTTTTAAGCAATATTCAGATAATCACTGTCACTAATGATTATTTTATTATGATCAAATTATAGTAGCTAAGAATATTGATAAGATATTCTTAAAGGTGCGAATAGTAGTTAAAATATTATTTAATCGTTAAGAAAATGTTTTCAGTGTCTAATCACAAATAAAATAGATAAACAAGAACTATTTTAAAACTTTCAGAGTCAGTGTTTTATATTTTTTCTTCTTATTGCATTGGGTTGAGTTTTGAAATATGGATCTTGAATAATGCTTTTGCATTTTTTCAAAGAAAGAATGGTATAATTTAAAAAGCCTCCTTTTTTATTTGAACTAGAAAGCTAAGATTCTTCTCAATATTGTCTATATTGCTATGTATCATTAAGAAACCTCCACTTCTTCATTTACAAAATTGAGAAAATAAATTCTTTTTTTTTATAGTCTAGAAAATAAATTCTAACTTGAAAGACAGAGGTCAGACAATTTATTGCTGATCAAGCTCAATATGTTTATAAGCTCTTATTTATAAATATAAGGAAATTTAAATGTAAAAAATAAACTTATATGTAATAAGAAAATTCTTTACTACAAGGTTAAAATATTATAATTTTCTTAATTGTACTCACATCTTTGAATATTTAATAGTCTACCAAGCTTTCATATCTATGCTTTAATTTTATTCTTTAAATATGCATTCAACACGTTTAAGATAGTTAATTGATGTTTTTCACGACTAACGGTTTTCACGTTGATTGCAAACTTTTCACACCTAGTGACATGCATGATTGCAATAAACACAATTATATTACATTTTAGAAAAATAGCTTTTTCATCACTAATATAGCACACTCTTTTTTATTGTTGCTGTTTTCTACTCACTAAAAGCTAATGTGATAAAATGCAATGATAATAAATACTGAAATATTTACTTTCACAAAAACTTAAATTGTGCTGTAGGAGACTTTATGGCACAAATTATAACAGGTATTTTGGTGTCATGAAAATCAAATCTAAAATATCTGCTGTCTATAAATATGACATAGTTGTCACGCGTTGTGAGTCACATTTTTGTGAAAATTATTTACCAGTTACTTATTCTGGTATGTTCAAGTAAATTTAAAGCATTTAACAATTCCTCATGTATCTGGTTGTGAAGAATGTTAACTGTTATTTTTAAAGTATATATCAGTATTTTATGTTATTATCTCTTAGACTATTTTGATTTGTAAATAATCAGATAAGTTATATACTGTGTGTGTGTGTGTGTTTGTGTGTGTGTGTGTGTGTGTGTGAGTGTATTTTGGTTTTGGGGCCACCCAGCTGCATTCAAGGTTACTCCTGGCTCTGCACTCAGAAATCACTCCTGGCAGGCTCTGGGGACCATATGGGGTGCCAGGGATTAAAAATAGGTTTGACCTGGGTTGTCCATATGCAAGGCAAATGCCCTACCACTGTGCTATCAGTTTGGCCCCAAGTTATACATTTTTATTTCTGGGGTTTTTTTTTGAATTTTTTTTTATTTAAACACCTTGATTACATACATGATTGTGTTTGGGTTTCAGTAATAAAAGGAACACCACCCATCACCAGTGCAACATTCCCATCACCCATGTCCCAAATCTCCCTCCTCCCCACCCGACCCCCGCCTGTACTCTAAACAGCCTCTCCATTTCCCTCATACATTCTCAATATTAGGACAGTTCAAAATGTAGTTATTTCTCGAACTAAACTCATCACTCTTTGTAGTGAGCTTCCTGAGGTGAGCTGGAACTTCCAGCTCTTTTCTCTTTTGTGTCTGAAAATTATTATTGCAAGAATGTCTTTCATTTTTCTTAAAACCCATAGATGAGTGAGACCATTCTGCGTTTTTCTCTCTCTCTGACTTATTTCACTCAGCATAATAGATTCTGTGTACATCCATGTATAGGAAAATTTCATGACTTCATCTCTCCTGACAGCTGCATAATATTCCATTGTGTATATGTACCACAGTTTCTTTAGCCATTCGTCTGTTGAAGGGCATCTTGGTTGTTTCCAGAGTCTTGCTATGGTAAATAGTGCTGCAATGAATATAGGTGTCAGGAAGGGATTTTTGTATTGTATTTTTGTGTTCTTAGGGTATATTCCTAGGAGTGGTATAGCTGGATCGTATGGGGGCTCGATTTCCAGTTTTTGGAGGAATCTCCATATTCCTTTCCATAAAGGTTGAACTAGACGGCATTCCCACCAGCAGTGGATAAGGGTTACTTTCTCTCCACATCCCCGTCAGCACTGTTTGTTCTCATTTTTTGTGATGTGTGCCATTCTCTGTGGTATGAGGTGGTATCTCATTGTTGTTTTGATTTGCATCTCCCTGATGATTAGTGATGTGGAGCATTTCTTCATGTGTCTTTTGGCCATGTGTATTTCTTCTTTGTCAAAAGTGTCTGTTCATTTCTTCTCCCCATTTTTTGATGGGATTAGATGTTTTTTTCTTGTAAATTTCTGTCAGTGCCTTGTATATTTTAGAGATTAGCCCCTTATCTGATGGGTATTGGGTGAATAGTTTCTCCCACTCAGTGGTTGGCTCTTGTATCCTGGGCACTATTTCCTTTGACGTGCAGAAGCTTCTCAACTTAATATATTCCCATCTGTTAATCTCTGCTTTCACTTGCTTGGAGAGTGCAGTTTCCTCCTTGAAGATACCTGTAGTCTCAATGTCCTGGAGAGTTTTGCCTATGTGTTGTTCTATATATCTTATGGTTTGGTGTCTGATATCGAGGTCTTTAATCCATTTGGATTTTACCTTCGTACATGATGTTAGCTGGGGGTCTAAGTTTAATTTTTTGCAAGTGGCTAGCCAGTTGTGCCAATACCACTTGTTGAAGAGGCTTTCCTTGCTCCATTTAGGATTTCCTGCTCCTTTATCAAAAATTAGGTGATTGTATGTCTGGGGAACATTTTCTGAGTATTCAAGCTTATTCCACTGATCTGAGGGCCTGTCCTTATTCCAATACCATGCTGTTTTGACAACTTTTGCTTTGTAGTAAAGTTTAAAGTTGGGGAAAGTAATTCCTCCCATATTCTTTTTCCCAATGATTGCTTTAGCTATTCTAGGGTGTTTATTGTTCCAAACAAATTCCAAAAGTGCCTGATCCACTTCTTTGAAGAATGTCATGGGTATTTTTAGAGGGATAGCATTGAATCTGTATAATGCCTTGGGGAGTATTGCCATTTTGATGATGTTAATCCTGCCAATCCATGAGCAGGGTATGTGTTTCCATTTTCGCGTGTCCTCTCTTATTTCTTGGAGCAGAGTTTTATAGTTTTCTTTGTATAGGTCCTTCACATATTTAGTCAAGTTGATTCCAAGATATTTGAGTTTGTGTGGCACTATTGTGAATGGGCTTGTTTTCTTAATGTCCATTTCTTTCTTATTAGTATTGGTGTATAGAAAGGCCATTGATTTTTGTGTGTTAATTTTGTAGCCTGCCACCTTGCTATATGAGTCTATTGTTTCTAGAAGCTTTTTGGTAGAGTCTTTAGGGTTTTCTAAGTAGAGCATCATGTCATCTGCAAACAGTGAGAGCTTGACTTCTTCCTTTCCTATCTGGATTCCCTTGATATCTTTTTCTTGCCTAATCGCTATAGCAAGTACTTCCAGTGCTATGTTGAATAGGAGTGGTGAGAGAGGACAGCCTTGTCTTGTGCCAGAATTTAGAGGGAAGGCTTTTAGTTTTTCTCCATTGAGGATAATATTTGCCACTGGCTTGTGGTAGATGGCCTTAACTATATTGAGAAAGGTTCCTTCCATTCCCATTTGCTGAGAGTTTTGATCAAGAATGGGTGTTGGAACTTATCAAATGCTTTCTCTGCATCTATTGATATGATCATGTGGTTTTTATTTTTCTTGTTGTTGATGTTGTGTATTATGTTGATAGACTTATGGATGTTAAACCATCCTTGCATTCCTGGGATGAAGCCTACTTGATCGTAGTGGATGATCTTCTTAATGAGGTATTGAATCCTATTTGCCAGGATTTTGTTGAGGATCTTTGCATCTGCATTCATCAGCGATATTGGTCTGTAATTTTCATTTTTCGTAGCATCTCTGTCTGGTTTAGGTATCAGGGTGATGTTGGCTTCATAACAGCTATTTGGGAGTGTTTCTGTTTGTTCAATTTCATGAAAGAGTCTTTCCAGGATTGGTAGTAGTTCCTCTTGGATAGTTTGAAAGAATTCATTAGTGAATCCATCTGGGCCTGGGCTTTTGTTTTTGGGCAGACTTTTGATTACCATTTTTATTTCATCAATGGTGATGGGGGTGTTTAGATATGCTACATCCTCTTCTTTCAACCGTGGAAGATTATAAGAGTCCAAGAATTTATCCATTTCTTCCAGGTTCTCATTTTTATTGGCATAGAGTTTTTCAAAGTTGTTTCTGATTACTCTTTGAATCTCTGTCATATCAGTAGTGATCTCTCCTTTTTCATTCCTAATACGAGTTATCAAGTTACTCTCTCATCTTTCTTTGTTAGGTTTGCCAGTGGTCTATCAATCTTGTTTATTTTTTCAAATAACCAACTTCTGCTTTCGTTGATCTTTCGGATTGCTTTTTGGATTTCCACTTCATTGATTTCTGCTCTCAGCTTTGTTATTTCCTTCTGTCTTCCTATTTTTGGGTCCTTTTGTTGAGTACTTTCTAGTTCTATTAGCTGTGTCATTAAGCTACTCAGGTAAGCTCCTTCTTCCTTCCTGATGTGTGCTTGCAAAGCTATAAATTTTCCACTCAGGACTGCTTTTGCTGTGTCCCATAAGTTCTGATAGTTTGTGTCTTTATTGTCATTTGTTTCCAGGAACCTTTTGATTTCCTCCTTGATTTCATCTCAGACCCACTGGTTATTGAGTATGAGGCTGTTTAACTTCCAGGTGTTAAAGTTTTGCTTCTGAGTCCCTTTGGAATTCACAAATAATTTCAGAGCCTTCTGGTCAGTGAAGGTAGTCTGCAAAATTTCTATCCTCTTGATATTATGGAGGTATGTTTTATGTGCCAGCATGTAGTCTATCCTGGAGAATGTCCCATGTACATTGGAGAAGAATGTGTATCCAGGTTTCTGGGGATGGAGTGTCCTATATATATCCACTAGGCCTCTTTCTTCCATTTCTCTCCCAGGTCTAGTATATTCTTGTTGGGTTTCAGTCTGGTTGACCTATCCAGTGTTGACAAAGCAGTGTTGAGGTCCCCCCCAATTATTGTGTTGTTATTGATATTGTTTTTCAGATTTGTCAACAGCTGTTTTAAATATTTTGCTGGCCCCTCATTTGGTGCATATATGTTTAGGAGAGTTATTTCTTCCTGCTCTACATACCCCTTGATTAATATAAAATGTCCATCTTTGTCCCTTACAACCTTCCTGAGTATAAAGTTTGCATTATCTGATATTAGTATGGCCACTCCAGCTTTTTTATGGGTGTTGTTTGCTTGGATAATTTTTCTCCAGCCTTTTATTTTGAGTCTATGTTTGTTCTGACTATTCAGGTGCGTTTCTTGTAGGCAGCAGAAGGTTGGATTGAGTTTTTTGATCCATTTAGCCACTCTGTGTCTCTTAACTGGTGCATTTAGTCCATTAACGTTGAGAGAAAGAATTGTCCTGGGATTTAATGCCATCTTTATATCGAAATTTGGTGTGTCTTTTGGTTAGTCTTGTTTTAAATTAGGTCTTTCAGTTTTTCTCTTAAGACTGGTTTTGTGTCTATAAAGTTTCTGAGCTGTTTTTTGTCTGTGAAATCATGTATTCTTCCATCAAACCGGAAAGTGAGTTTTGCTGGGTACAGTATTCTAGGTGAAGCATTCATTCCATTCAGTCTTGTCACAATATCCCACCACTGCTTTCTGGCATTGAGTGTTGCTGGTGACAGGTCTGCTGTAAATCTCAAGGATGCTTGCTTGAACGTAATTTCCCCTTTTAATCTTGCTGTTTTCAGAATTCTGTCTCTATCTGTGGGATTTGTCATTGTGACTAGGATGTGTCTTGGGGTGGTTTTTCTTGGGTCTCTTTTGGTTGGTACTCTTCGAGCATGCAGGATTTGATCACATATATTCTTTAGCTCTGGGAGTTTCTCTTTAATGATGTTCTTGACCGTTGATTCTTCCTGGAAATTTTCTTCCTGGGTCTCTGGGACTCCAATGATTCTTAAGTTGTTTCTGTTGATATTATCATAGACTTCTATTTTCATCTGTTCCCATTCTTTGACTAATTTTTCCATTGTCTGTTCATTTGCTTTAAGTTTTTTTTCCAATCTCTCCTGCTGTATGGAATTGTTATGTATCTCATCTTCCACAGCACCAAGTCTATTCTCAGCTTCTGATACCCTGTCCCAGAGCTTATGCATTTTGTCATTCACTTTGTTTACTGATTTTTTCAGGCCTGTTAGTTGACATGTTATTTCAGTTTGGAGTTTTGTGATTTCTGTCTTCATATTTTCTTGGTTCTTATTAGTGTTCTGTTCAACTCGATCCATGATTTCTTGGAGTCTGTTGAGCATCTTCCATATTGCTAGTCTAAAGTCCTTATCTGAGAGGTTGATTAGTTGGTTGGTCATTATCTGGTCCTCAGAATTGTCATCTTCATTCTCTATGTCTGATGCTGGCCTGCGTTGTTTCCCCATTGTCACACTTTTATTGTGGGTTTTTCTACGTGTTGTGGTGGTATTCATTGTCTATATGATGCAGGCAGCACACTTCTCTGGCTCCTCCCTTTCTGGATGGGCCGACTTGCCTCCAAGGTAGGGGAGTCCTCCGTGGATGAAGCCTCACACAAGATCAAATCTTAGGCCCGAGCACGCAGCAGAGAAGACAGTCTGGAGAGAAATTCTTGCTTCTGTTATCCAACACAGTTCTTAGTGTGTTTTTTTTCTTCTTGTGATGGTGTTCTTTTTTTAGAAAGAGCGCACGGCTGCATAGCGAATTGGAGCTAAGCGCCTTCTGGAGCCTCTTTTCAGCCCACTCTCAAGGGGTTCACGCAACAGGATAGTAGAGAGACACACACAGGCAGCACTCACAGTTTTTCACAGTCAGGCCCCACTGGACAGGCATAGTTTTCACTCGCTTGCTGGGCAGCTTCAGAATGCAGTATTTTTGGGGTTCGCTTCCCAGGACTCTGAGGAGAGCTTCAAGAATTCAGAAAAGACAGGACAGGGCTCCCTTCAGGTCCTCTGTTTCCTCAGAAAAAGCACAGCCGGGTGGAGACTCTGCAGGTAGAGCAATCAGCACTCTGCCTGGAAACCCCCACATCCAGCCATTTCTTACTCACTCACTGGCTCGCAGGGTAGCTTCCGAATCTGTTTTTTATCTTAACTTAGAAACAGTAATGAGACCATAGAGAAAACATAATCAGGAATAATCCTTATTAATATTCTTATAAATGCAATATTTGGTTTTATCAAAAGGTATCATTTTATTGGGAAATTATTATGATTAAATATGCTATTTCATTTAAAATTAGCTGACAAAAATACATATATTTAAGGCATAATATTTTGAATCCTTTTAAAGAAGATACTGCTATCTGATTCAATATTTATATTTTATTTTATTTTTTTATTGATTCAATGTTCTAAATAATCTTAAGGGGGAAAATTTCATTTAAACTAATAATTTATATAACTTTTAATGATATTTCAAAGCTTCAGAGTTAACAAATTTTGTTGTAATATTTTACCAAAACACTGTCAAACCATCAAAACTGTAATCTTTTAAAAATATTAAAAGATACCATCAAACATCTTCTATAGCTATCAGCATGAATTAAAATGAACTTTATATAGGAAAAAGCAAAATGTCCTGATTGTAAATAATGACGAGAGAGTAGAAGATTTGATGAACAAATTTGCCATAATTTAACATTTAGATGACTAAGCAGCAAATTAATCATGATCACAGATGGGACTTTTTTTCCTTTTAAAGAATGCTCTAGTTTAAAAGTTGAGAGAAGAAATATTTGGTAAAGAAAAAAACCGGTTTGTCTTTTTCATCAGTTTGAACCATGCAATCAGTTATACAATGTTTGATAAAGACATAATTGCATCATTTCTAGTGAGGTAGGATTTTTTTAAAGTAGAGTTTTTTAAGGTTGAAAGACAGATGTTATGTATCTCTTATGATTCTTTACTGTGAATTACTTATAACGGAATATTATAAAATGTCTGGGAACAAAGAAGCTATCTGGCATTCTGAGAAGCTCCCGCCTTCTATAATAATGCTATGGCATTTAACTACTGTGGAGAGTTAATGACTTGTACTCCAGCCTGACAACATTTTTTTTCCACTTTGTCCAACCTGACAACTTTTGAGGACTTCTAATATTGACTAAAATTTTATATTTATATGATAGAGGTAAAATACTGTGACATTAATGTACGTTCACAAGGTCTTACTGCTGTTATCAAAATGGTGTCTATTCTGTTTACATAAAAAGCCCATTTTAGAAAAATGATATCAACTGCAAATAATATTTTAGGTTCTATAAAAAAAGCAATGTAGATACATTATTTAATTAGGTGAAATCAAATGTACCATTATTTAACCACTTTTTAGGTTATATAGTGATAAATAACCTAAATAATAATAATAATGATAATTTAATGAAATATCAAAAATATTTAACTAATAATACTCAGAAAACTTTAAGTACTAAATACCCACAAAACACTTTTTTAAAGGAAGGATTAAAAGTAAAGTTAATTTTATAGAAAAAAAATCAGTTTTCATGTTCTTATATTTAAATTGACATTTCCTATTATAATACATTACAGAAACCGTAGGTGGGGAACGTACATTGTATAATTATGTAGAAATCTTTCTTTTGTAGAAACGTAAAAGTATGGGGCAAGTGCAAAGTATTAATTTTTGATTATTCGCCTCATATGGGGTAAAAGAATATAGCATTTAAAAATTGAAATTTATTCTATGATCTTTTAAAAATGCCAGAGTCTAATTCCAACCTTTTTAGGTTCTTTTGGGAATAATCACAATAATTACCTATATAGTAGTAATTACATATATAGTATCACAGTCTCTTAATGAAATTATATGGAAGAGAAAAACTCTTAATAACAAGAGAATTTTCACTTTTTAATTGTACCTCTAGAAAAACTTGTAAAATCTTTTTACTTTTCCTTATACAACATTCAGTCTCTTGGAACTTGTTATTTTTCTTTTCACTTCTATATGTTCTTTCTATATTGTTCTTTGTGATGTAATTTCCCAAATCCAATTTGTCCTCTAATACTTTCTTCCCACCACCAGTCTTCAAAAACCTCAAGTATAAAGTGCATGCTACACCAAACATATATCTATGTACCTATCTACCCTATGTGTACATATATACATAAATATATAAATAAAGTATGCATATGCAATATGTACATATATGGAGAGAGAAGAGTTAGGTATTGTCCTTTAAGCAGCTGCAAAGTTTTTCTTAGAAAGTGTTAAATGAAATGGAGTTCTGAATACACCAATTGAGTTTTATTCTTTCCATTCAAAACTAATTGGATGGCATGTTTAAAAGATATAAGGATGTTGATTTATATATTCACCTCTTTATTTATTTGGGGGGAACTACACTTGACAAAAGTCAAGGGGTACTACATCTCTAACTCGACAATTACTCCTGTTAGTGCTCAGGAAACCATTTGGGATGCAAAGGATCTATTCCAGATGGCTGTTTGTAAGGCAAGTTCTTTACCTTGAATACTATCACTTTTTTTTTTTCAGAAATGTAGATTTTTAATATTTTGATTTTTATATTTATTTTATATTTCTTTCCCTCTTGAACGACCTATATTATTTAAGCTGGGCTTAAAAACAATTATAAACTCTATGTTTGATAAAAATAATCCTGAATAGTGGAAGGGGGAAATAATACTGAATGAAATATATAACAGATGGCTTTGCTGGACAATGATAGACATTAAAAAATGTTTAAAAATACAAAGGTGAATGACCAAATTATCCCTTTCTCTTGGGAAAGTAAATACAATTTTCAACCTCTTTCCTGTCACCATCTGATATCTGACCTACTACTAATCTGTTCATTTTTAGAAGAGGCCAAGGAGTTCAAGAATGACGCATCACATACATTTTCAAGCACTAAACCATGTATGTATATTTGCATATTTAGCTTATGTCATCAAATAGAGGTATACAAATATCTCATATTGTGCAACCATTACTTTACATCTGACCTTTTAATCAATTTAATACATTTATGTACCATGTCTAAAGTACTTTTAAGAGAAAGTTTCGGGTTCTATAACCCACTAGCTTTTTATTTATGACCTTCAATCTTCACCATTTTCTATCAACTTCTTAATTAAAATCTTAGTGATAATAGAGGTTTAGTCCTATAAATATGAAGCCCTATTTTTAATCATATTTGTTAACTATGTAGATTCCCTCTGATGTTTTGTTATTCTAGTTTTTTCTTTGTTAAAATAATTTTGTAATTTCTCAGTTATTTGCTTCCTTGTTCATTTTCTATGTGAATTTACAGACTTCTGTTACCTCCTTTTACTCCATTCTAATGCCAATGCCAAATAAATTTAACTTTACTCCTTCCCTAGTTTTCAAACACAATTTTTTTTACAGGTAGGGTTAAAGTTGTTAGAAACAAGAAAATGTTCTATTTTAGGAAATAATTAAGGTTGGGACTACAGGGAGAGTATAGCAGGTAAAGTTCTGGCTTTATACCTGGCTAATTTAGATTTGATGTTGGCACTGCATACAGTTCCTGAGCTCTACCAGGAGAATAATTCCTGAGCATTGAGACAGGAGAAAGCCCTGAACTCCACTCTTCTCTACACTAAAAAACAGACTAGCTTAAAAGTTAAAATTTCTAATATTCCTGATGTAAGACTCATGTAAAGGCAACTCTGAGTTGATTTATTTGTTATTAACATAATTGTTAATTATAGTGATATAATATTCAACATGGAGATAGATCCGCATTGAATGGAGATTTAGAGAGTTATTATGGTTCATTATTCTTAAAATGTTTATATTTTATTTTATTGAATATTTATTCAAATATTGAGTACAGTAGGGTTTGTTTTGCATCAAGAAGCTTAATATATACTCTTCAGTGTCCATTTCCCTCCACTTTTGTCAAGAACCCCTCCCAACTAAGCTTCCTACTCCAAGATAAGAAACATCTGAGAAAAAAATACTACACTTATCTGGAGAGTTTACTAGCATTTGGCATGTAAATTATTTCCTCATTATTATCATAATTTCAGATCTATGAAGAGGACTCAGTATTGTTACTTAGTTTCAATGTTCATAAATACATACATTTAAAACATAAATCATAAGTTATTGGTATTTCACCATGATTTCTGTATCTTTTAAGTGCCTGTCTTATTCAATTGGGGTGATATCTTGGACAGCCAAATATAAAAGTTCATTTTTATAATCTACACATTTGAAAGACTAGCTGTTGAAATACTAACTTTTGGAGAGAGGATTTCCCATCACAAGTAATTGCAGAGTTCTTAAGTGTTCCTAATTTTGTTCTGATTGTTATTCATTACTATGGGTTATAAACGATCATTCCAGGAGTTCCTATCTTTCCACAGAGGTGTTTGCTCAGCAAGAGCAATACTGCTATTATGACCTTGCTAATATTGCCACTTACATCCCTACCTGTACCTCTGGGACTGCTGGTAGAACTGGAAGAAGATAGTTGATTATGTATCACTGTGCTAGCACTAAGGAAAAAAAAAAAAAACAGAAAAAGAAATGTCCTTCTTTGTTATTTGGTGGGGGGAGAGGTGGATTTGGGCCACACATAGCTGTGCTCAGGGATTATTCTTAGTACTGTGCCCTAGAATCACCTTCATGGAGCTCAGGGACCCATATGAGGTGCCAGTCATCAGACCCAGGTCAGCTGCATTTAAGGCCAGCACTCCATCTTCCCAGATGTTTCTTTGTTATTATTTATTTATTTATTTATTTATTATTTATTTGGCACCGTGGGGCCACTCTTGACTGTGCTCAGAGCTTACTCTTGTCTTTGGGCTCAGAGATAACTCTTGGTGAATTGGGGGCCATCTGGAGTGCCACGGGTCAAACCTAGATGGATTTCACTCAAGGCAAGTCAATGTGTCAGTTGCCAGTGATATATTTTTTAACAGTTAGATATTTATTGTGCAATATCTAGTTTACAGATATGTTGTTGTAATGCAGAGTATTCCTGCTTTTCTGAGCCAAGACCCAAGTGGTGTCAGAATATACATGTTTCATGTTTTGAGATTTGTGTTGGTTGAGTTTAAATGCAGCCATACGCCGCTGGATAATACCTATGACAGAGATTTTACTTTCTCATTATTGCCCTAATAATGTGAGGGGAAGATTTAAATTATTCAAGAATCATTTGTACAATTACGACAAGAGTTGAAGAACTGCCATAAATTTTATACAAAATAGTGCAACCACATTGTATAATGATTGGGTAATTTATGAAGGAAATAGAATTTAATTCCTGGATAATCTCAGTTTTGGGTATGGATCACTATTCTGAGACCAGGCCAAAGTATATCTCTTCATCATGAGTTTTATTTTTAAGATAATGCAACCAGTTAATTGAATTCTGTCAAGTTTTCTCTGATTATTGAACTCTTTTATATTTTTGGCATTATTATTGAAGTCTTTATGTTCTCTTTTCATATTCCTACCTCTTTAAACATACAAATGGTCATTCAAAGAAACTCCTTAATCCACTATGTATATATTTATTAATTGTTAATTCTATATCAGACAATTATTAGACCAGCATAAAAATATGAGTAAAAATGATACACTGAGCAAGAGGAATAAACTTTGTGAACTCTCGGAATGTTGTTTCTATATTTTACTGACAATAAAAATAACTTTGTAGGTCATAATGAGTGCCAGCGAGTTAAAATAAGGTAATGTGAGCCATATGTCAAAAACTTTTATTTTCTTTCTCCAGTGAAGTCAAGAAACCCATTCATAATGAAAGAAAAAATAATTGTTGACATGATAAATCTACTTATGATTAACAGGGGATACCGATGGGAATCTGCAGCTCAGAAAGAACCAAGATAAAGAAAGAAAAGGTGCTGAGACAGCAAGGTAAATTAATGTGCCTTGCCATATTCAGCTAAGGATATAATTCCTTGGAAGTGATTAAAAGATCATGCAAGACTAACTGTTATTTATATTTGAGAATCATGGCCAAAGTTCTCTCCTTAATAAGCAGTGTATATAGTGTACAGAGTACCAGAGAGGAATAAAATAACTCTCAGTTGATGTAGTGTTTTAGCTTTAAATTTTTCAAAGATATGAACTTTAAGGAATAGAAAAATAGTTACTAGTATTTTTAAATTTTGCTGCTTTTAAGAAATAATTCAAACAAAATAAAACATGGAGCCATTCCAAAACATAGATTTTTAAAAAATATTTTGTTATTCCTATTTCCTCGCTCCTCTCTTGACTTGGTGTCATGTTCATTTATTTAATCAAATTTTTCATATAAAAGCTTCTCTGCAATGCTCTGACAGAAGTTCTTGTGTGTATGACAGTTACACTATACATCCGCATTACATATAAATACTAGATATAAGGAAAATAAGTATCACCAAGCATATGTGCAAGGATAAAAGGCAAATGCATTGCTGGTATTAATGCCATAGAGAAAGATTTGGATAGGGATAAAATTACCATGAGAAAGTTCTTAAGAGAAAGCATACCCATTACAATATATTACAGTAACAAATGAACTTTCTAAACTCAATTACTCTAAAATAATTAGTCTCCTACTCATGTTTAATGTATACCATAGGTAGGTATTGAGATTGGCTTACTGAAATCATTCCGTAACACAAGATGAAAAAAATCAAGAAATTCTAATGTATTTTCTCATCATTATAATATAAGACTTACAGAAGGATCAAGAAAAGAAGGAAACTAAAAGAAAAGTGGGAAATCATTTTTACCAAGTACTAATTGCAAGGCCTATTCAACCATTTATAGCCAGAAAGTGTGCATACTTAAAAACATTTTATGAAGAGCATAAAGAAGCACAATAATAGATAGAAACAGATGAACTTTCCAAAGAGGTGGTATTAGAATTGATATCAAAAGAAAATGAAGAAAATTAAGGGGGTAAGTATGAGAGATGGAACATAAAAAGAGATGGAACTTAAAAAGAGTAAGGAAGTTAAAAAAACTATTTGGTTTATTTAGAAAAGGCTTTAGTTTTCATGGCAATAAAAAATTAAAATGATATTTTAGAAAGTAAAGTTACAGAAGAAAAGTATACAAATAATATAAGGCATAACATGTATATAATAAAATTGTGAAATCAGTATGGGCATATATCAAAATATTAAGAAAATACACATGTGTTAATAATATAAGCATTTCATTGCTTTTAAAATGGGAAAACAGTTGGAGATACTTTACCAATATAATTAAAAGAACAACAATTAAACATGTAAATAAACTTTAGACAAAGTCATTAAGGAAATGTAAATTAAAATATAATGAGATGCCATGCACATTAGAACAGTTACCATAAAATGATAATATCAAGTATTACAGAGACAGGAAAAACTTAAACCCTCACACATTGTTGGTAGAAAGTAAAATGTTATAGTTATTTTGAAAATCAATCTGGTGTGTTTAAGAAACAATCCAGTTCTTAAAAAATTAAACACATACTTAACACAGGACCCATCGATTTCATTCTTAATAACCTACTAAAGAGAAATGAAAACCTATACTAACAAAAATACTTTGATCTTCGACATGAATGACTACAGTAGAATTTATAGAAAAAGTACAATGTTAGATAATATTTCAATGTACATGAAGAACTAAACAAAAACATAATAAATGAGTATTAGCTTTAGTTTTTATTTTAAATCTAGCAAATGTTCTGGAGCTTTGCATGGAGATAATTTAATCCTAATGGAGCCATCTGGTCCCCGAAGCACTACTAGGGAACTATCATTTAGTCTTATCTTTTAGGGAGTATCCACTAAGGACTACTAGGTATGGCCCATAAACCACAACTAAAGCAATAATGAAAATAGGATCATAAATACTGGACTGAAGAGATAGTACAGAAAAAAGCATGCTTGACTTATACATGTCCAACCTGGGTTCCATCCCCATCATCCCATATGATTTCCTGAGCACTGTCCTGAGTAATTGCTAAGTGTAGAAACAGGAATAATCTGTGAGCATTATTGAAAACGTGGCCCAAGAATCAACAGCAACAAGAAAATATTCCTTTTGTAACTGAATATTATAGATCTTATAGATATATTATATCTCTTATATCTATTATATTTATATGATATAGATATTATAATGTATATTATAATAGATAGATAGTATAGATATAATTGAATATATATAGATGTAACTGAATATTGTAGACTTATATGTAGAAAATACATTTGACTCAAAATACATTTGTCATGTTTTATGACCAATTAATGCGACTAAATAACATCAGTAGCTCATTTTTGTTCTTTGGTGTTAATTTTTCTTTAAGCTCTTATTTTGAAATTATTTCAGAATGAAACTTTTAACTTTAAAAATTGAAGTTACTCACTGAGCAATAAATTTACATAAATTCACTATTAGTTACTAGAAACAAAATGAAATCGTGATAAATAGTTGTATAAAATAGTGTATATATCATTATATACAAAATAAAATAGATATATACTATACTATATACTCTATATATTATATAGTGATACACTATTGTATGCACTTTATGACACATAAATGACATATTTTAAAGTTGCAATGAAATGTCATATTTCTTTATTAAACTCCATGGGTCCAATTTTCAGTTCCAAACTATTACACTTATAATTTGTGATAGCCATCCCAGAGAGTGAAGTAATATTAGACATACAGGCCTCAGAGTTTAAAGCCATGGAATAACTTTGGTTAACAGTTTAGTATTCAAATATATCAAATACACACCAAATAATTTGAGTTAAGTGTTCCTTTTCAATTTTGAAGCATACTTTTCTATTATAGCAAAGCATTTTATTTTCAAAGTAGAACAAATAATTTTAAGAAACATGCTGAAAACTAATTTTGAAAATTGTCTGTATGGAAAGAAATTATAGCAATTTATCTTTGTATTTTATAGGCTAATGTACAGATATAAATATAATATCTAAAATTTTTGATGGAACAAATAATTTAGGAATAAACAAATTACAAAATTGTCTTCAAGTATTTGACATTAAGAATTTTACAATTTCTGCTTATCCCAGAACTAATATGAAAGTATGTATTGCTACCAATCATTGCATTTAGGAAATATTTAAAATGTTTTCCCCAAAACTTTAAATTATGAATTAAATATTTAACTGTACAACTATTCTTTAAAAATGTACTAAATACTAGGCAACACTTCCATTTCTTTTCAGTGTTGTTTTCTTTCTAAAAATGCAAATTGTTACTTGAAACAGAATAATTTTAATCCACAATATAATTTTGATTATTTTGATTTTTATACTAGTTTAATAATTTTGAAATGTACTTACCACAATTAGTGTTTTGTGTGTTTGTTTGTTTGTTTTCTCTTTTGGGCCACACCTGGTGACACTCAGGAGTTACTCCTGGCTATGTGCTCAGAAATTGCTCCTGGCTTGGGGGACCATTTAGGAAGCCGGGGAATTGAACTGAGGTCTGTCCTGGGCTAGCACATGCAATACAAAAACCCTAGTGCTTACACCACCACTCGGCCCATGATACAATTAGTTTTTATAGAGAAATTATATTATCTGGAATTGAATTAGCCCCCAAAATCTTAGTGGTGGAAGACAATAAATGTTTGTATTTTATTTAATTAAATACAAACTTGATGTCCATGACTACTATTTTTTTTTTAGCTGGCTTCTTTTTGTATGTAAGAGAGTGTTTCATAGTACTTAAAGTTGCTGTGTTCAAGATTTACTCTTGATGCTGGGTATGGAACTGGTTTCAGTACCTTGGTATGGCAAGAGGTTTAACCCCTATGCTATCTCTCCAGCCCAAAATGAGTTCTTTTGAATCAATGTTTTTATTGAATAACTTTTCAATGTAATTTTTCAATTCAATAGAATGTATTCAATAAATATGTTATATCTTGCTTGTTTGTGTTAACAAGAAAAATGAGAAAGAACACAGAGAAATCTTGATGTGAGGTCTCCCTGTACCAAAACAGAAATATGTCAATACTTGTCTTATTCATAAAACTCACCATATAATACAAAAGAAAAAGTAAGCCATCTCCTCATGTTTGGGGGCCAAACCTGGTGGCACTCAGAGGTTACTCTTGGCACTGCACTCAGAAATTGCTCCTGGCAGGGTAGGGGACCATATCAAATGCTGGGGATCAAACCGGGGTCCCAGTCAGCCACGTGCAAGGCAAACATGTCCTACTGCTGTGCTATCATTAGGTCTCTAGTCTTGATTTTGTAATAAGACCAAATGGGTTTGTCCATTGGCCAGCATAGATTACCATCACCATAAAACAACACTTCCATTAACCAGCACCATAGACTCTATTCTTGAAAGAGATGTATGCCAAGACGTGAAAAATATCATGGTTACATTGGCCATGCAGCCAAAAATGGCATTCTTTTTTTAAATAATTTTTTGTGTGACCAAAGTGCATTACAAATCTTTCACAGTAATATTTAAGGTACATAGTGATAGTGAATGAGGGGCATTCCCACCAAGGTGGGCCAAGTTCCTGTCTTATCAAAGCCGAAGTAGCTTCACCCACTGTCATAACCACAGCTTTGCAATGGCCCAGTTTCAGCATCTAACCAATCACCAATCTCTACAGAGATACCGAACAGAATAAAATTAACTTGTAATGTTGATATTTGGGCTGACATCTCGAAGGAAGGAGGTCACGTGTCCTCCCTCCTACCTCGTACTTCTAGAAGTCCTGGCTACCCACCAACAGCCCCAATATCAGCCAGAGAGCTTGGAATTCCTGGATAATTCCAAATTTTTCAATACTGCCATCCCAATTTGACCAATTTAGACCAATTCGACACCACTAAATATTCAAAAACAAAACAAATAACAGGAAATCAACTAACAACAAATCACTTATCTGACAATAACTTAATGAACTTTTTGCAAGATACATTAATTTTCACTAATTTTCTTATTGCTGGATTTTTAAAAATCTGTTTTCAGAGAATCGTGCTCTACTCTGACAGGTAAACTTGTTCCAGAGAGACTAAGAAAGCAGATGAAACCCTAACTTGCTAGAGTCAATAGGTATCTATTTTGTCCCAGAAGGTGAAGAATGGTTATAAATAACATAAAAGAATGTGCATTCTTATATCCCTAAACCTGTCTTCATATGAGGAGAGAAAAGAGAGGCCACATTTTGTAGTGACTGGAAGATACTCATGGATAACTTTTCATGGGGGTAAAAAGTGCCAAACCCAGACCTTAGGCTTTTAAAACCTATGTTCTGATATTTGATATTTCCCCATTCTCTCACTGTCCTTTTGCTGTCACTTTTGGTAAGATTGCCTTTTATTTCAAAAATTTTTGCGTGAAATCCTATATGTACTTTCTCAACTTTTAGTGTCATCTTGGTTAGAACTTGCTACTAAATTAGTGTTTCATCGATTGTGATTGAATAGATGTCCAACCAAAACCACAATTGGGTGCCAATTTTAAAAATGCTTTATTGAAGGAGCATGTAGCTGTCATAGTTGATTATAAAATATTTGTTTCCAGGAAGTGAGAGGGATTATTAAAAATAAAAAGGAAAAAAAATAAATATATGAGTCCAGCAACAAGCAAATTTGTGAAAATTATTGAATAGCCAATGAGGTAATTAAGTCATTGTCAGTTGTTTAGTATGTTCTTGTTGTTAGTTGACCATTCGTTTTTTCATTTGTTTCTGAACATTAGGTGGCTTCAGGTACACAATGGCATCTAAATTGATGTGTTTCTATGGGCATGTCAGTATTCATCAAAAATGGGATTGTTGGGCTGAAAAGATAGTAAAACGGTAGGGCATTTGCCTTGCATGTAGAAGGATGGTAGTTCGAATCCCAGCATCCTATATGGTCCCCCGAGCAGGCCAGGATAGACTTCTGAGCACAAAACCAGGAGAAGCTCCTGAGTATTACAGGATGTGACCCATAAAAAATGAACAAAATTGAGATTATTGCATGGCTGTATCTGCAGCTACTGTCCAGAAATTCCAATAACTATTGCTGATAACGTGACTTTTGCCAGACACTTTTAGATGACAGGTCATCTGGAAGTTAGAAAAGATGGAGGAGATGGAGGTGCCTGCATACATTCTTAAAAAAGTTCTGGGCATATCAGCCCAAATATAAACATAACTAGAGTTTTGGTCAGATTGTTTTCAACGTAAAGCCATAGAGGACTGGTGAGGCAGGGCCACTAGTAAAGCATGACTGGTGGGTAATGAGTTTAGCAGTAGTTGTTTCAGCAGAGTAGCTATACTTTTAAAAATAATTTCATTACCACTTCCTAGAAACAAGAAATATAAAATATATCGTTTTATGGCTGTCAGTGGGGGTAAGGATTGGTAATGGGAATCTGGGAAAATGGTAGAAGAAATTTTACATTGGTGGTGACATTAGTTTTAGAAAAAATGTATTATATAAAACTAAGTAATGAACAGTCTTCAAATAAAATAATTTAAAAAGTATATTAAGAAGAGGCATTAGAGTTGATAGTAAAATATTGTATATTATAGCATATAATATGTTATATATCATATAAAATTATATAATATATATCATATATTATAAAAGATATATAGCATATTAGCTTATCAAATGTGTTAGAATTTGACATTACATTAGAACAAGTATACAAGAAATGAGACTCTATTGGGCTCGAAAGATAGTAAAGCAGGCAAGATGCATGCCTTGAATGTAGCTTACAGGGCTCAAACCCTGTTGCCACATATAGTTTTCTGAGCCTAACTGGGATTGTTTTCTAAATTCACAGCCAAGAATAAGCCCTGAGCACTACCAGGTATACTCCCCACCTTTAAAGAAAAAGAAAAAATAACAAATATCACTTAAAGACTTATTGCATGGGGCCGGGCGGTGGCGCTAAAGGTAAGGTGCCTGACTTGCCTGCGCTAGCCTTGGACGGACCGCGGTTCGATCCCCCGGTGTCCCATATGGTCCCCCAAGCCAGGAGCAACTTCTGAGCACATAGCCAGGAGTAACCCCTGAGCGTTACCGGTTGTGGCCCAAAAACCAAAAAAAAAAAAAAACTTATTGCATTGATATAAAAATTTTCATATTTAGTTATGACTAACAGAAATTAGTCATAGTTAATTTTATTGTTATCTTGAGAATGATCTCGTCTTAAACCAATATATTACTGTGTTTTTCATATATTGTAGAAAGTTAAGTCATTATGTTATCTTTGAAACTAATTGTAATCAGGGATTCAAGTAAAGTTTTTTTGTCAAAGTATATATATTTCAAATATATAAAAATACTTTTTTAGTATCTTTCTAGCATCATTCTTAGGAAGACCCTCACCAAAAGTAATCAAACTGACATGTTATTTTTACAACTATAAATCCTGTTAGAAAAGTGTTTTTTTTTCAGTTGCTTTAATTATTATTATTATTAATATTATTATTATTATTATTATTATTTATTATTAGTTTTGCAGCTGACCTGCTGGCGCTCAGGAATTATTCCTGGCTTTGCACTCAGAAATCACTCCTGGCAGGCTCTGGGGACCATATCAGATATGAGAAAATGAATCCAGGTCTGTCTCAGGTCTGCTACATGCAAGGCAAATGCAATATTGCTGTACTATCACTCTGGCCCCTCAATTAGAAATTTTTAATAAAACTTAATCAATAGCTGTAGCCAAAATATTGAAAAAATACAATTCACTAGGATTGCAACATAAACTTCTATAGTGTCTAAAAATATATGACCAAATGATTTAAAAGTGACAGAGGGGCCGGAGAGATAGCATGGAGGTAAGGCCTTTGTCGTTCATGCAGAAGGTCATTGGTTCGAATCTTGGCATCCCATATGGTCCCCCAAGCTTTCCAGGAGTGATTTCTGAGTGTGGAGCCAAGAGTAACCCCTGAGTGCAGCCGGGTGTAACCCAAAAACTAAAAAAATAAAGTAAAATAAAATAAAATAAAAAATAAAAAATAAAAATAAAAAAGTTACATAGATAGAGACTTTGGAAAGAAATATACTTCAAATACATATACTGTAGTAGAAAAAAGAGAAGAAATAATGCAGATAACCATTATTCTGTAAAGAATATTAATCACTGCAATATTTTATTGTGTTTTACAGTGTCATTATAAAAATGCACACCATATAATTCATATTTATAGTCTCACAAGGTCACTTACAAAATTGTACCAAGTAATTAGAAATATCGATTCTGGTTTAAAAAATAACTGACCGAAACCATACCAGAAATTCTTCCTCTGAAAAAAAAATGATTACTTAAGACTTCATAACAAAACACAAACACCTGAAAGTATGAAAGATTAAACAGATAAAGTCAAACTCTGGGAGTCTACTTTGCTATGGAAAAATCGAAAAGGTATTCTTGCAAAAAAGAAATAATTACTGCTACTAAATAACTTACGCAGTAAAATTCTAAAAACAAATTTTTAAAATAAATATATATAATCAAATCAAGTGAATCATCATTGGTAGCTGGGAAAAAAACAGAAAAATGAATCATCATAGAGGAATTTACATATTAAAAAAATAAACAAAATGTGGGTAAGGGCTAGGTTCTCAGAACTCAAACTTAGAAAATGGCATGTAAGTCTATGCTCAGAAGAAAGCATTTAATCATCTTTTAGACAACCTTACTTTTTATCATTTAAGTTTGATTTTGCTTGTAAAATCTATTGAGAGAATGACGTACAACATAGATTAGTGTTGAATCCCCACATGGTCTAATCACTGTCACTTGCTCTTGCATCTCTAGAAGCAGCTCATGCCTGACAGAAGGTGAAAGAAAGATCAGTGTTAGGTTTATAGGTTAGTTAGCTAAGAGACTCTGCATCTATGCAGTGTGAACTCAATTTATGAATATCCCTAGGACAATACAGCATCATATTAAGAAGCAGATGAGATGTATTATGTCACATTAGGAAAGAGAAACTGGCAGAAAGAAAGTTGGTTTGGTGATTTTTGTTATTTTATATTTTTTGGCTTTAGGGAAACATAGTATTACATTTCTTTAATTCTTTGATCCTACACATTATAAATGAGTCTAATTTGCATAACACATAAAATGTAGAATATTTTTTGGGGGTCACACCTGGTGGCACTCAAGGATTACTTCTGACTACACTCAGAAATCGCTCCTGGCAGACACGGGGGACCGTATAGGGTGCCAGGACTCGAACCACCGTTCGTCCTGGGTCAACTGCTTGCAAGGTAAATGCCCTACCATTGTGCTATCTCTCCGGCCTCAAATTATAGAATACTTTTTATAAATTTATTTAAAAGCATATAAAAATCTAAGTGCATAATATTATCATGTTTAATTTTTGCCATAGGTAACAAAGAATATTATGCAAAAGGAAAAATCTACAGTTTCCTGATAGGCAGGAAAGGTCTAGTACAAGTGTACCTTCACTTGAAGAAAACAAGAAGAGAACTATCAAAAAATTATCTTTCTTCTAGATTTTTGACTAGGAATAACTAAAAAGACCTTAATTTCTGCACACGAATTATAGAAGGGGTAGGGCAAGAGGTAAAGGGTATCCTTAAAAATATTGATATATTAATGGCTGAGATTCAAAAGAATGAAACCAGAGAAGCATAAATATTAAAGAGTACAGGAAAAAAAGAAAATGAAGAGTTAGTTAAAGAAATGCCCAAACTTGTTTCTTTGACTCCTAACACACACACACACACACACACACACACACACACACACTCTCACACACACACACACACACATAATTTAAAAAATTAAAAAAAATCCAATTTAAGTATACTCAGGGGAAAAACTTTAGAGTTACTGATTTCAACTAAATAAAACATTTTATTTCAAACATCATTAAGGAAAATGTCTCTTTCAATGAGATACATGCTCAATGGAGTAAAATAACAAAATCTCAAATCTCACAATTTAACATTGACTATTTTCATATATAATTTAAAATTACCAGAATCAAGAATAACTAAAAATTAAACATAGTTTGGAGAGAAAATTAAACCAAATATGAGTCAGATTTTGAAAATGTATAACTACCTACACAGTATAACAAAAATTATTTCCAATGTATTTATTTTCTAATAAGAAGTAGAAACTGGGGCTGGAGTAATCGTACAACAGAGCACAGAGCCAGGAATAACAACCCAAAAATGCCCAATAAACAAACACACAAACATTAAAAATCTAAAAAAAATAAAAAAAATAAAACTAACAAAAATTATTAACCTGGAATTACCTAATATCTTAATATATTTTCAATCGTGAGAATTTAAAATATTTTTCAAATAAAATAAATTTTATTGATAAGACTAGTAAGAACTAAAAAAAAAATTCTCTGAAAGTACAGGGAAATTTTAACAGCTGAGAAAAATCTTGTGATTAAGGTAAGATTAAGAAATAAAAAATGAAAAATTATATTTGCCTTGTCCCCCTAACTTGTATAAAAACATGTAAAAATAAAAATATCTTTGCTGCTGCTGTTGTTGCTGCTGTTGTTTTGGGTGAAGCCCAGCAGTGCTCACAAATTGCTCCTGGCTTGGAGGGCCATATGGGATGCTGGGGATTTAACCTGCTTCTGTCCTGGGTCAGATGTATGCAAGGAAAATAAATGCCCTACAGTTGTGCTACCACTCTGGCCCTTAGTATCATTGTTCTATGGATTTATTGCATGCATTGTAAACCTATGTAAGGAAAGGGAGGAGTTAAATTCAGATACTGAAAATTTTATGGCCTTCTCCAACTGTACTTGGGATCTCCTCCCTGCTCTGTTCAGGAGCCTTTCCTAGTAGTGCCTTGGAGAGCCATGTTGTTTTGGGAATCAAACCCAGCTCTCTAGTATGTCATATATGTTCTTTGGTAATCAAGCAGTTTCTTTAGCTGAAACACATTTTATATTTTATATCTCCTAGATAATATTAAATATTATATTCCCATCGCTATAAATATAATACATATATTTCTATAAAAATAATGTAGGAAATACTGCACTTATAGTTAAAAGAAGGAGTAAGAACTAAAATAGAATTCTGAAAATATTTAAGTAATTCTGTAAAAATTAGAAAGGAATAAATGGATTGAAAAACATATGAAACATGTAGAGATTGACCTGCTTTTAGAAAACCAAAAGTCAATACAAGGCCTATTTGCTATAATTATATCAAAATTTTATTGGGTAAGACTACAGTTAAAATACAATGACTTGGAAAAAAAAAGAAATATAAAGCTATGCTATCACTTAAAGGTAATTTTAGGGACTAGAGAGTATAGTAGATAACATGCTTAGCTTTTCAATGCCTGACCTGGTTTCTATCTATGAAGCCAGTATGGTCCCAAGTCAGCCTGGAATGATTCCCGAGTGCAGAGAAAGAACTTATTCCTGAGCAAGGTATAGACCCACCATAAAAATAATAATCACTTTAAACATTATTACACAACAGATGGAAGTGTACTATATAAATAATAATCTTATGAAGGCTGGAGAGTTTTATTAACAACTGAAAATAATTGACTAAAGTTTAATATATTTGAAACATTTTAATATGACAAAACTTCAATATAGCAAGAAGACGATCATACATTTTCATTTTTAATAACAAAGCTTCAATATACATCTAGTAAATAAATACTGGCAGAATTAGTGGCAGAAAAACCAATTCAATGATTATAGATATTTTCTCAAAAAAATGAAAGAGCTAATCAAATAATCAGGAAATTCTATGTTTTGAATATTATTCAACGCATGAGCATAATTAATGTTTATTTGTAACAATGCACTGTACAGTAGCAGAGGTAAAGTGTACTTAAGTACACACATATTGTATATTCAACTTTAATACAATATTTATCAACTTGTCATATTTTTTAGTTTTGATATGTACAAAGTTTGTATTTCCCAGTAGAATTTAACTGTAATAGCAAGCAAAGTTACAAAAATAATTGACAGTTTTAAACAAAACACATACTTCTAAATAATTATGGAGTTGACAAATCCAGACAGATTTAGAAAGATCATATGTAAGAAAGAAAGCTATTGAGAAATGAACAATTATGAAAATGCAGAGTGTCAAAATTTATGGACTCTAGATAAAACTGCTCTGGGAGAAATCAGGATTTAATTTTTTAAATAAATTAATTAATTATAGATTCTCATTTCAAATGTAATTGAAAGAAAAGTACTTTCAGATCAATGCTATTTTACCTAATATTTTACATTATGAAACTGAAAATAGGAACTGGAAAGATATTACAGATACTTGCCCTGCAAGCAACCAATCCTGGTTTGATCCCCACCTCTGCCTATGATCCCCTGAACACTCATTAGTATAGAATCTGATCCTTCTGGGAGAGGACAATAAAAAAGAAAACACTACTCTGGAAATAAAGAAATAAAGAAGAAAACCGAAAATAAATACTGCATTGTATGCTGCTTACTTTGCAGGCTGCTGACCCAGATATGATCCCTAGCTCCCCATAAAGTCTCATTAACACACCAGAGTGATCACTGAACTAGTCATTTTTAAGTTCTTAGTATTGCAAGGTATGACCTCCAAAAACCAAAACAACAAAAATAATCTCTGAATAAAAGTTTAGCAATGATGGAATTCCTGAAAAATACTTTTTTCCAGAGAACAACATTAAAGATAGAAATGGCAGAGAAACTAATTTATACTATTGCAATAAGAAGAAATAAGAGAATCACAACTAGGAGCACGTAAATTTAATCACATAGATGTAAGAATATGAGCTATGAAAGAAAAATTTCACAATTATTATTGTTATGGAAAAGGATCAAAATGAGAAAAATCTATTAAACTATTTATCTTTCACATTTTATATAAATTTGATATGATTAACTTTATTTGGGTATGACACATAATTGACAAAGTTGGTCATTATTTATTTGTTTTCAGATAAGTGGAAATAAGTTACTTAAAAAAGAAAAAAGAACAAAAGAAAAAAATAAAAGAAGAGTACAACAAAAAGAAACTTTTTAATATTATTGTATTTCACAATGAGGTCATTATATTAGTGACAAGGCATAGTAAGCTCTCATTTCTAATTAAGCATTCTTTAACTTCTGTGGTTTCTGAACACTAGGTGGCTTCAGATACATATTGGCATCGAAATTGGTGTGGTTTTATGGCCACAAATGCATCCATTTAGTGTTGGAGCTCCAAGCACTATTATTCACAGGAAATTAGTGAGGGCATGTTTTTGGTCTTTGGGGTTCTGGAAGTATGAGAAGGCTTGGAGAGGGTTCCCACACTTACTCCAAAACCTATGTGGTGATGTTAGCCAAAATATAGATATACCTAGAATTTTGGTCAGATTCATGTTTCTGCGGAGACCAATACATTGTTGAAGAAGCAGGGCCATTGGCGGATTGGTGATTGTGGGTAATGAGTGCAGCTGACATGGTATTTTCAGAGTGGAATTTGGCCTGCTCTCATCTTCCAAGATTGTCAGCTTTCAGTTGCATAGTACCCACAATTTTTTATGACTTGGTTTACATATCTTTCAAGAACAGAATGAGTCTATGGAACTGGCTGAATGCAAACTTCGTGACTGCATTTGTGAACGCTGCATTTTTAAACCAAATGTTATCCAAAAAAAAGAAGAAAAAAAAAGAAAAAAAGACTCAAAGTTAATTTCATTCAAACTTGTAAAGTGCCCCAATGTTAAAATGATGCTTGAAATATGTATAATTAATTTATAATTAAAAATAAGATTTTATAAAGTATAAAAACTACAATTAAAAGAAACCACAATAAACAACATAAGAAAGTACAAAAGATTTATATACCTAGATATGTACTGCACAAAACAACTCTAAGGGAAATATTAAACATCATTTATCATAATAGCTAATCAGAAAGAATGAGAAGTGAAAATATGATTAAATAAAACAATAATGATCAATAGTAAGAAGACTGACAAATTATGAAGTCTAAGTTATGCTGATTCAGACAGTGCATAGGAGCTTATAAAGTTTTAGTCTCCCTCTGTAAAGAAATTTAGGATCATCTACTCAAATTGAGTATTCTAGCATATTTTATCCTATAAAAACCCCACAGCACATAAATATGTACATGTAGGCAGCAAGATAGCTATGTAATTATTAATAAATATTTTCCATTAAATTGAACAAAATGCAAATTATGTTTCACATGAAAGCTGTTATATATTTTATTATATTTGTATGTAATGGAATTATGACTGGCAATAAATAAATCAATACAGGTAGTATAATTATAAGTATAACAAACAAAATATTGAGCAAAATATGCCAGAATGCAAATAATATGATTATTATTTTGATAAAATCTCAAACATAAACAAAATTATATTTGCAACAGAGTTGCAGAAGAATATATACTTATAACTAAAGGCAAAAATAAAACATACAAGCAATTGTAGTCACAGTCAAATGGTAATTTTTTTACTTGGAAAATAGTGGCAGTGTTTGAGAGTAAATATGATGGATATTTACAAAAATTTTCAATGTTCTTGAGTAGAGTAACAATGGTATCATTGAATAATCATTTATTTTCCTATTATGTGTAAAGCCATGAGTTTGATCCTAGTTACCAAAAGTAAAAATAATAAAAAGGAAAAAATTGTGCTATGTACTTACAATTTATACCTTTTATTGTATTATCCTTCATAATAAATGAATTTTATATAAATGTATATGCTTTTCAACAGCTTAATGCTCTCTCTATATTTTGGGGGGTTGAACCAAACTTAGCTGTGCTCTGTGCTTTCTTCTGGCTTTGTGATCAGAAATCACTCCTGGTGAAGTTTGGAGAAGTACAGAATCAAACCTAGGCTAGTTTACTCCAAAGCAGTTATCTTACCCACTCTAGTCTCTTACATTATATTAAATTATATTATATATTGGGTAAAATATAATATTCTTAACATATATTAAAGTTTTTGAGTTTTGGAAATATATGTCAATGTATATAACACAGTGTGTCAAAATTTCAAGTCAGGTGCTAAATATGAGACCGTACTTATATTTGAAGTCTAGAGGGAAAACATTTTTATAAATTAACATAAAACAGAGTCCAGAGAGATAGCATGGAGGTAAGGTGTTTGCCTTGCATGCAGAAGGTTGGTGGTACAAATCCTGGCATCCCACATGGTCCCCTGAGCCTGCTCAAAGTGATTTCTGAGCATAGAGCCAGGAGTAACCCCTGAGAGCTGCCTGGTGTGACCCAAAACCCCCTAAAAATTAACAAAAAATTTATATTAAAATATCACAGATAGGGTGAACAAGTCACAGAATATATTAATGTATATTAATGAATTATATGCAGAATATATTAATATCTCTAACAGCATAACGTACTGCATGTCACCAATTTTTCTGGACTTCTTGGTGTGCACCCACAAATAAAATATTAAAATGTTATATGGAATACATGTTTGTGTAGTTTTAAAAACTAAACTTTGGTAAGTCAGTATTTTCACTTGACATTCATTTTCTTGGATGAAAGTTGTTGTTGAAAGTCCTGAATCCCTACAATACTTTCATTTCTATACAAAGTAGAAAGTTTAGTTAGAGCTAGTCTGTAGCAAAGTTTTAAATGATTTTCTTAACATCACTTTTGTATCATTTGAACATTAGCAATTATAATTCAAGGAGTAAAAATTATAAATTCCCAAACTAGAATTATTCTTGTAAGAAATATTTTAACCTCAGCTATTATATTAAAATTAAATTTGAATATTTTTGTCATTTTGCCCCAATCAATTTTCTCCTCTTGTTCAATGCTTCTGATGAACCTCACACACCAGGTTTAATTTTATTGACATGAGTGACAATGCTAAGCTAATTTTAGCCTTCTGGAGTAAAAGAAGGCTAGTAAATGACTAAACATTGCAAACTACAATAGTATGCCATCGTAGAAGATGGTAGACTTGGGGCCAGTGAGGTGGCGCTAGAGATAAGGTGTCTGCCTTGCAAGTGCTAGCCAAGGAAGGACTGCGGTTTGATCCCCCAGTCTCCCATATGGTCCCCCCAAGCCAGGTCAATTTCTGAGCGATTAGCCAGGAGTAACCCCTGAGCATCAAATGGGTGTGGCCCAAAAAACAAAAAACAACAACAAAAAAAAAAGAAAAAGGGGCCGGGCAGTGGCGCTAGAGGTAAGGTGCCTGCCTTGCCTGCGCTAGCCTAGGACGGACCGCGGTTCGATCCCCCGGCGTCCCATATGGTCCCCCAAGCCAGGAGCGACTTCTGAGCACATAGCCAGGAGTAACCCCTGAGCATCAAATGGGTGTGGCCAAAAAAAAAAAGAAGATGGTAGACTTAGCTATCAAGATTGTGTGATTGATAGTCAAGAAGTTAAGGGTAAAATCTCATGAGGTAAATTTTAAATTTTGGTAAACATTTTAAAATTTAATATTGGGTAAGAATAGTAGTTTAACTGGCATGGTATTTGCCTTAAAAAGTCACCTCACTCAGGTTTGATACCCCATCATCACAAATGATAACATAAACAACTCCAAAAATAATATTTAGTGTATATCTGGGCATAGTCTAACACCTCTGGTGTAGCCTTCCAAAATTTATATGTGATATTTTTATTATTTGAGATAAAATGAAAAAATTTAGTGTTAACATATGATCTTTTTACCATACGGGCTTGTGAAGGGATATATGATTTATATTTCTTGAGAAATGTGGGAGGCTCTAACAATGGAACATAGCATTTGTACACTTGTACTTAAGAAAGATCCATCTCTATCTTGGTAAGTCTGTTTACTGCCACCAAGTTAATTTTGGATGGAATGCACAAGAAATGATTAGGAAATAAGGAAATTCACACCTATCAGTCAAGTCAGATATCACAGACACATTGCCTTTCCATTCATTTTTTTTATATTTCTTATTATCACTTGTATGTGATCATACTTTTAAGTTATGCTCCATTATATTTCAGCATATGTTAATATGAAACTAATATAACTTTTTGGGTTGAAAATCTTGAAATTTCTGTTTTTCTATTGTGAAAAGTTATAATTTAATCTCTTTTATTACATATCAGTTTAAATTTATTTCACAGAGACTGATATTGATCAGGTAAAGAATAAATAAAAACAGATCTATTTGATTAAATTGTTGAGAAGATTAAATCTCTCTTAGGTATCAATGAATTTCCATGAATAAGATGCCCCTTAAATAATTACATGCATAGGGTCAATTTATCTTTCTGTGAAGCAAACCAAGCACGTGGAATACTACTTAATTGCTTGATTCAATCCAGTAAATAATGATTTGTTTGTTGTTTTTTAAAAAAAAAAGTCAGTTCAGAAATCAAGGTGTAGAAATTGTTATGTAGCCAAAGTCTTTTAACAGAATGTTCACAACTTTGTAAATATCTGTGAAGATATTTTATTAACCACTATTCCAAGAAACATATTTCCACAAAGTTTTAGGCTATTAAATTTGACCCTCTTTACAATGTAGCGTTCAATTTTTCAGGTATGAATGCCAGTCTTCTACATAGCAAAGCTTTCCTTGCTGTATCTTATGTGAGAAGCTGGAGCTTTCTAGGCTGCTAATCCACCTTGTCTTTAACTCTAAAAGGGCAAAAAGTTTGGAAATAAGTTTTATAACATTTCTAGCAATTTCGCCTTAAAGGCATGCTGACTCTGTCCCTATGCCCATGTTAAAAGTCACTGAAGATATAATTTACTTTTATTCCATTCACAGTGTTTCCCTACCTAAGGGTGATGAAAATTATGAGACATTTGTTTTTGTGTTTGGCCTCAGTGGCAATCAAGCTTCTATCCGAACCTCCTAGACAATTTTTAAATGAAGCACTTACTAAGTACAAGTTGATTGATAGGGGTAGTATGTATGTGAAATGAATGAATATGTCTGAGGATAACAAATTGCTGTTAGGAAAGACGCTTTTAGAAAGACATTTATATAATTTCCTATGTCATTGGTACTTTATAATGCACACACATACAAAAATTAATGAACAATGGTGGACTACTTGCATTTTGGTTGTGTATATGGTGGTGTAATATTGTACTTATAAAATAAATATGTTCTTGTAAACTGTTTACCCCCAAAATTAATCATTTAGAAAGAGTACTGCCCTTTTAGAAGTGTTGTAAGTGTTGCAGTGTTGTGATTATTGCAATACTTAGAGAAATAATGAAGAAACTCAGGATAAGTGTAAATTTTATGTATTTTTTATTCTGCTTAGATACTTTCTGCATTTTGAATATTAAATAAAATATTTCCTCGGGAAATAAGAGTATTATGATCAATTGTCTCAGCTATGTGATATGTTTTCTTTAAATTAAAAAAAAGAAAAACAATATTTTCTTTGGGACAAATTAAAAAAAAGTCAAATATTCTTGTCCCATATGTTTGAAAAAATTTATATTCACCTCCTTGACATCTACTAAACTCAAAAAACATTATTGAATTTAAAAAATTATATGAAATTACATACAAGTTAAATAAAATGCTATAAAATGTGAAATCTGAAACACTTAAAACTACAATATGGGGTTGGAAAGATAGCACATCGGTAGGGCATTTACCTTGCACGAAGCTTACCCAGGACAAATGGTGGTTCGAATCCTGGCATCACATATGGTCCCCAAAGCCAGCCAAAGCGATTTCTGAGCAGAGTCAAGAGTAACCCCTGAGCACCACTGGGTATGACCCAACTGCCTCCCCCCCCAAAAAAGAAAAAGGAAACAAACAAACAAAAAAAATCCCACAAAAACAAAAACAACATCAACAACAACAAAACTAAAAAAATAAAATAAAAAGCCCTACAATATATGTTAATGCATTTGTGAAGTTTCTTTATCTAAATTTTTTAGAGCAATAATTTTTTTATTTTAAATCTGTCATACTGAGAAATAGTGAAAGTCAAGAAGAAGTGCTTAATTTATTGGTGTCTCTTTATTAGGACCCAATTATTTCTGATAAATTCTTCCAGCTTTAATTGAAGCTTGCTCTTCAAAATTCAAATTGGAGCAGAAACAAAGAGACTGCTCACTAATTTTGCATGGTAAATTGTATTTTATTATTTTATTTCTACTTAAAAAACTTGAGTAAAATTGTTGCTTATTTTTATACATTTCTGTGATTTCTTTTTTTTATAGCTGTTTATATTTCAGGAAAAAAATTGGAAAAGAAATCTTTCCAATTAGCTTCTGGTCTACAGAAGCACAGCTTTCCCAAATATTAGCATCACCAGTGGCATACATATGTTGTAATCTTTGACCCTCTACGGAGATATTGGAATCAAAATGAAGGTTCGTAGTTTATACTACTGTGCATTTTTACTATTGTTTCGTGTTCTGTGCATTTGGACACAAATGCAATGCCTGAGTCTATATAGAGAGCATTATGTACATTATTTTCACTGGCTCCAATTTATTGACCTCAACCTTGAATATTTACTATTTTTTCTTAACTTTATTTAAACACTGTGGTTTACAAAGTTGTTTGTAATACAGTTGTTTCAACTATTTCAATTTGTTCAAGTTGTTTCCAGTCGTTTCAATCCCACAACTAAATTGACCTTTCCTCCCCAACTGTCCCCAGTTCCAAACTCCCACAATTCCCCCTCCTTAGAAGGCACATATTATCCCTTTAACATTGCTTGTTAAAACACAATGCTAAGTGTACTTATCAAAAAAGAAATAGTTTAGTAAAAGAAAATTTTTGAATAAATTGTTCTATCTCAATGATGTTATTAAAGTTATTGTCTGAGGATTTATAAAGCTGCTTGTTGCTAGCCCTCTGTGTTATTGTTTTGCTTATTGAGCTTCTATGCATCTTTCTCAGCTAATTTGTTTTGCTCCTACTGGCTCTGAGTATTGTGGAATTTAGAAGTATAATGAGGCTTTGCATGTGGCTTGTGCATTTCAGGATCTGTAGAACTGAAACGATGTGCCGGCCCCTCCTGAGGAGGCCTCAGAGTTTCAACCTGAAGACTGATGGATCTTTGGCTTCGTATCTCTTCCAAGATTCTTGACTGATTGTTTTATGTTAATTTTATTCTGTTGGAAAAGATTCTGAAAGTCCTATTTATCAAGCTATATAACAGTTCAGATTATCCAAAGTATACAAAAAGTCCTTCAATGTTTTGTGAACCAGATGATAAGCTTTTTGCACACAAAGGAATAGAAAGAGCATTCATTTATTCATTTCCCTTTATGCTTTTGTCTACAGTAATTAAATTCCCAACTCTTGAGTACTTTCATCTGAGTATCAACTATTATATATCTATACTTAAACTTAAAAACCATTGATCATAAAACCATGAGAAAAATGAATACCTCTTTGCAGAATATCATTGTAGAGAAAGGTAATTTGGAAGTTGGGGATCACTCTTGGTTTTATGATTAATTGTTTGCTAATTGTGTAAATGATAAGGCAGTAATGGTCCAATATTAAATAATTTATCACATTACATATGACATTCATTCATTATGAAAAGAGATGTCATATTCACAGAAAAATATGTCATCAAAATTAATTTTTCTTTTGAAAATTTATTTTTGAATTGTCACTATGTCAAAAAAGCTGTTTTATCAAACCTTTCAATATATTACTATAGTTTTATTGATTTGTTGCTAACCTATAGGTCAAATCAAATAAAAATTAATAGTTAAATATATAGCCTGTTCTAGTGATATTTTGTTGCTATTAATCAAAACAGATTATAAAAGAATTATCTTTTATATAAATCGAGATGAAATGAAGCTTTGTTTAGTTTTGCTTCACATAATTACTTGCTTACTAAAATAAATTTTATATATTTATTGATTACACAGACTTAGTAGTTAGTCATTTATAATGGTTGCCACAGACACCAGGTATAGCTACTGAGCATGAAACTGAAACAAAATTTAAAATGACAGTACAACTTTACAGGCAAAAACAAATAGTCAAAATAATTATTTAATATTGGTAGAAACAAATTATTATTTGTTATTATTAATACGCATGAATTCACAAGGAAAAGAATGATAATATAATCAGATTTTTGATGTTGTAGTTCTATGTCATAGGTATCACTTAATGTAGCTTGTATATTTTATATTTTAAAAAATGGTGTTTATGGGGCTGGGCGGTGGTGCTAGAGGTAAGGTGCCTTCCTTGCCTGTGCTAGCCTTGGATGGACCATGGTTCGATCCCCTGTTTTCCCATATGGTTCCCCAAGCCAGGAGAGACTTCTGAGCGCATAGCCAGGAGTAACCTCTGAGCGTCACTGGGTGTGTCTCAAAAAACAAAACAAAAAAAAAATGGCGTTTATGTTCAGTAATTCTTGTTTTCTGACCTATAATTCTTACTTATTTTTACTTGAAAAATAAACATCTAATTTTTAAAGGATTACAATGTTTCTATAAGTAAGGCTTTAAACATAATGAAACTAATAGAATATTAAGAAGATGATTTATTGAAGCATAATTTGACAAATGTAAATGATGAAGAAAAAATGTTAATAATATGACATGACAGTCATGTTATAGCAATGCCATCCACTAAAGGCTTTCTTTGTACAAGGACAAGAAACATGATCTCTACCACCAAGTTTTCCATCTAGGAAAAATGGCTAATACTTTTTAACAGAGATATATTTATTGATTTCTTTTGTTCATGCCCAGTGATATGTGATTACTTGCAGTTCTGTACTTAGGAATTACTACAAATGATGCCTGGGGAACCATATGAAATTGCAGAAATCAAAACTGGGTTGTCTGTGTGCAAGTAAAATGCTCTAAATGCTGTGCTATCTATAGCTCCTATATTTTCAATATTTTGTCACTTGAGCTTTCTATTTGCTTCGTGATTTTTTAACATTGTGTTTCATTGTGTTATTTTGTGATAGCAAATATTAAAGTGTAAATAACACTTTGTCCTTATATTTTGAAAATTAATTGATGAAAAGAAGAGTGATAACAAAATCCTTTATAATCCACTGCCAAAATCTATGAGTGATATATTGAATTATCTTAGCATATTAAAAATGTAAACAAAAAATTTAAATGACTAGATTTGGCAGAGTGTTTTTGTATAAGGAATGAGATAATAAAGATTCATTTGTCTAATTTTAATACAATGATAGTGTATACTAATTTTAATAATAATTTCATAGTCTGTTAGTTTCAAAGGAACCAGAAGTCAGACATATTACATGACAGATCTTTGCATTTGTCAAGTTATACCAAACTGTTTTCTATTTATTTTGCTGGTAATTAAAATATATGCATGATTTTCTATTTAAAAATAATTTTTGAAAAAGCTGCCATGCCATTAAACAATCCTAGATAGAAACTTTGCTGTATTTTACAATACTATCAGTCTAGTACGACCACAACACATTTGATGAAAAATTTGTATAGTAGTTCATCAATTTGATTGAGTGAAAAACAAAAAAGCAAGAAACATATAAAAGACTAGCAGCACTACTTGCTTTGTAAAACTTTAGACAATAACTTTAACCACACTAATGTAAGGTTTAAGCATTATCATAAATTTTCTTTTATTGACCTATTTTATTTATTTATTTTATTTATTTATTTATTTATTTATTTATTTATTTATTTTTGGCCACACCTGGTGACACTCTAGGGTTACTCCTGGCTTTGCTGTCAAAAATCGTTCCTGGCTTGGGGGACCCATCTGGGACACCGGGAGATCAAACAGCAATCCTTCCTGTGTTAGCTCCATGCAATGCAAATGTCCTACTGCTGAGCCATTGCTTAGGCCCCTTATTGACCTATTTTATAATTATTTCATTTGCCATTTTGTTGTAACAAAAAATATGAAGTAAATTTTTATGTTCCTGTTAAGGAGGCAGGATTATGGGTTGAATGAAAAACTGAGAATATTGATGGAGAGAAGGTCGTACTGATGATGGTATTGATTTTGGGACATTGGATACCTGAATGAAACAATTGTATTATGAACAACTTAGTAAATTAAATGAAAATTATAAGGTCGTTTCTATATAAAATAATAATTTCAAAATTCTCCAGTTAAATGTGAGAATGGAATTATTTCTTGAAATGTTTTTTAATATTCCATTTCTGTTACACAAATAAATTTTTGGAAATACATAAAATATAGTTTAATTGACTGTGTTATTTGGGGGGAGGAGTAACTTAAACACACTATTTTATTCATATTTTAGCAATTATTTTATTTATTTTTATATTTATTTATTTATTCATTGGTTTTGGGCCACACCGGGGATGCTCAGTGGTTACTCCTAGCTCTGTGCTCAGAAATCATTCCTGGCAAGCTCAGGGAACCATATGGGATGCCAGGAATCAAACCAGGTCCATACCGGGTCGCCTGCATGCAAGGCAAATACCTTATCTCTGTGCTATCTCTCTAGCCCGTTTATTTCACTTTAGATACATTCTCTTTCGTGAGCTTCTGTTCTGCTATTATGAAGGCTTAGCAACAAATTAAGTGGCGTTCTAACATGATGACTATTTAGTTATAAATTTTTTTAAAAAAATGAGAAAACGTCTTGTTTTATATAGTCAAATTGTGTTCTGTTTTAGTACTTCCATAATAATATTGTTAGATTTCAAGTGTTTTATACTAGTAAATTCATGACAGTATTGTGTCATGTTTTTATGATATATTTTTTTCTTCCTTGTGTTAAGACACTATAACTACATGAAAATAATTTTATTTAGGATACATATTTGCAAGATAAGTATAGAAAATTTAAACACTCATTTAATATATTTCCATGAATGACAGAAATATTAGGAAAAATGTGCTGTTATGTTTTATAATTAGTATAAAAATCCCAATTCTAAAAATATAATAAAACATATGGAAAATCAATATATATACATTTTTAAACTTTGCAAATTTAGGTTTCAAACTCAAATCAGTGATTTAGAGTTCAGCATTTGTATAGAGAATTTTCAGTAAAACAATATCTTCTTGTTTACCATTGTTGAATATTGGTATGGATTTTCTGAATATAAAAACAAATATACATTATTTTTATTTTTTTATTTTTAATTTTTTTAGGTTTTGGGGTCACACCCTGTGATGCTTAGGAGTTACTCCTTCCTCTGTGCTAAGAAATCACTCCTGGCTTGGGGAACCATATGGGACTCCATGGATTGAACCCAGGTCCATCCTGGATCGTCCCCAATAATATATTATTTTTCTTATTCCTTAAAACAATTGCTAATTTGTCTATGTATGTATTAGAAAGAAAGAAAGAATATTAAAAGGGACAGAGAGAAAAATTGAACGGAATAAAGATTGCAAAGAAATTATTGTTTATTGTATTATTTTTCAACAGTTATATTTCCCTACACTAATATCACATTAATGCCTTTATACACTCTCTCTATACTTTTATATACTTTCATATACTTTAAAAATTATATTTATATCATCAATTATATTATTAAATTTAATTAAATTTAATTACTATTCATTATTAGATTAAATTATTAAATATAAAATCATATTATGTAATCTAAATGTATATGAATAATATATACTATTTTATCTCATTATATTATATATCAATGATACATTATATTAACAACTATATTATCTCATATCAATAATATTAACATATTAAATGCATCAACATATAATACAGATATATATTATTTAAAATATGTACTTATATTAATAAATAATTTTATATTATAATATAATATAAATTTGAATAATTTTATATTGTTCTCTTTTTCCATCTTTAGAAGTCCATTTACTTTAATATGACATTTAGTCTTTTTGTTTCATATAATTCTTTGCTTCTGATATTTTTTCAGATTATTTTCCCTTTGAAGATGTAATCATTATTCTCTCAAATATTCTTAAATAAGTATTAGTATTATTTTTCCTCTTGTTATAATGGTTTATTGCTTTTAGTAGAATATCATGAGGCAAACTGTCAATTGCATCACTTTATATTGATGATGCATATTCTCTGAGTTGTCTTTTATTAATTGAACTCTGATTTTCCTAACATTAAATAATTGCCCCTTAGTTTTTATACAGTATTTGGATTATTACTATTATGTACAGCCAATATATAGTGGATGAAGATTTTTGTTGTACCAACATTGGGATTAAATATGCTGTAAGAAATGGTTGGAGAATTTCTTATGTAGAAAATCTGCCTATTAATCCATTTCAATACAATTTAATTATATTGATACGTACTACTAGAAATTAATTTTATGCTTTATCTTATTACATAAATATCTCATTTTGCAGTTTAAATCATTCCTTCTCTGAATATTTAAAGTTATTTTTATTGATATCCAACTGAGCATAATAATATATTGGAGGCTTTATATAATAATATATATTGGAGGCTTTTTTTCTTCATTTTTAGATACTTCCCTTATTTTATATTCTTAGTTGATACTTCAGGCCCATCTTCGATATTTTTTGTCCTAAAATATTCATCATCTGTAGCCATTTCTCCTAGGAGTTCTTGTTATATTGGAGACTGGTATTTAAAAATCTCAATCTTGGCACAGATGCTTCTTGTTTACTGTGGTATCATTAATTCAAGGTCCTCTGAAGGAAAGGAGAAAGAGTTTGTAGATAAAAAAGCTATTAATATTACCCAGTTCAATAAACATTTCTTTATATAATAATACCTTTATATAAAAGCTAAATACAATCTTTAAAATCATCTTCAAAATGTATCCATTGCCACACAAATCATAGCAGCCTTTGCACCAATCTATCTGTAATTGCCAGCTCCAACAGTGAGCAATATTCTCTATAATTAGCTGTACATTGACTTCATTATTTAATTATAGTTTAAATGTATACTTGTTTAAAAGCTGTTAACCTGTATGACTAAGGGGGAAAGTTCTCAATTAAAGTGCAATACTTGTGTACAATTTCTTTTGTCTTTATTCTTAACATATGGGACTATACATTTTTTTCTCTATTCTTTTCAGTAGTAGTTTCATGCATTTGCAGCCACTTTTGATTCTTTTTCTTGTTGTTACATTCTGCTATTCATCCTGGGGAAATACCAGTCTAACATTTTTTATGAAAATATGTACATATATGAACATTTATCTATTGTGCTTTGAATTGTTATGAATTTTGAGAAAAGCAGAACCATGGAACCTACTGCTTAGTACCTTTAGAATAGTGATTTGGCACAAAAACGTACCTTGTTCTTGGACACACCTACCCTGGACTAGTTTGCTGAAAACCACTGCTCTGCTTTATGTTTTCTGTATCTTTGTCTTCTTCAGGAAAATCATGTAAGTTTAGTAATGTAATATGCAGATTTTTGGCTCATTTGTTTTTATAGCAGTGGCTTATTGAAGTTTAGCTATCATAGGATCTGGGAGATATTACCATGTGTAAGGCTCTTGCCTTGCATTATAAAACTGATGAAGACACCACATATGGCTTCCTGGGGCCCTCACAAGAGTGACACCTGAGCAAAGAAGCAGAAGTAAGTTCTGTTTATCCCTTTGTATAAATGTACCATAGCTTGTTTATTTGTTCATTTACTAAGCGATATATTTGTTCTTTCTTGTTTTTATAAATTATGAACAAAATCGTTATAAATCTTTTTGGCAGGTTTTTGTTTACCTAACTTTTCAATTTTTCATATTTTTCTTAATTCAAAGAGTTAAATCTTGGGCTTATCTAGCAAAGTAAGAAAAATATGCATATTGAATTAATTGATTCTAATGCAGTTGTTCTGATGCAGTGTCATTATATGTTTATTAATTATTTCTAATGTTCGGTGGTATCTCCATAGTATTTGATTTAAAATCTAGCTAAGTTAGATATGCAAAGTTTTGCCTTAAGTAATGTATAAACTTTTTTTATTAATGAAAAGACATTACTTAATTTGGGACTTTATAATTAGGTCAAAAAATGAACTTCTGTTAAACATTTTTGAAGGTCAAATTTGAGCTGCAGTTAATAAACTTTTAAGGCTTTCTTTTACCAATGAGATTTTGAATATAGAATGATAATTTACAGCAATTTTTGTTGCTAAGCTTGATCAGTGTGAAATTATGCAATTTTAGCCATACTTATCATCTAGTTGTTTCAACACTTTGATTTTTAATATAACAAATAACAAAATTAACAAAATATGTCATCTTTTACTAGATTAGGCAAGTCACAGGTCAAAAATTACTTAATGCTGTGTTAAAGACTTTAATAAATGGTTATGAAATATGGTACATTACAGAAATATATGAGAACTATGTACTAGAATGTTTCTATCACTTTTGTGTTATGTAAAAATGTAAAGACATAAATATAAAGAGTGTAAAGAGATTAGAATAAAATGTAGCCTAGGCAAAATGGCTTGTTTGGAAATTTAAAATTAATTTGAAATTACTACAAAATAGTGTTTTGAGTCAAATACAATAATAACAGAAAATGAAATAAAATTATGTATTTAACAAAGGGATATAATGATAGATAGTGGTAAAAATAAATTGATGTAAATTTGCTTTAACATGGAATAGTTTGACAAATAATAGTAATTTTGCAATATGTTCATTTTACATATTAGACATATTTTCACCAGATATCATGTTTTTTCTCTCCTTATTATAGTTACCAATTTATTCTTAGCTCATCTTATATAATTGGTGGCTTTTCTTTTTCTATATTTCAGCAGTGTCCAATACAAAGTATACAAGGAAACATTAATTTTTATATAAAGAAAAACTTTCTTGCTGGACTGATAATAACAACCTCTTGGAAAAGCAGTGGTTCATTTTTAGAGTCAAAATTCTGTATCTGTCTATGGTTTTCACACAGAAAAACAAAATTCTTCCAGTACTTGACAATTCATTTGATTCTCATTAGTTATGTTTAGACAAATTATGCTTGGTTACAATATTTATATGTTATTTTGTGTTATTTGTGAAATATAATACATTTTCCTTGTTATTTTATTATATTTGTGAAAAAAATGCTTTCTTATTTTATAGTAAAGACAGAGATTAAAAAGTTACTAGTCACCAAAGAAATGATTCATTGATACTTGTTGATTTATTGATATTCAGCAGAATAAAGTTACTTCAATTTATTCTAATATTTAGTGTGTTATCTCTTAAAGAAAGAGTAGCTCTTTCTAAAAATTTTCATTGTGTTTGGCTTAAGATGAATAGTGGAAAGAGGAGTTTCTTCAAAAACTTTGCTTTGTTAGTGTATGGATGAATAACAGAAAAGAGAATATCTGCTATTTACAGTGGGAAAAAATAAAGTGCTAATTCTGAAAAGGAGAAAGATGAACATTGTAGTAGCTGACTTTGAATGCAGTATTGTTTGATAAGGATTACTGTTTTATAAACATGTTTATGTTCCTTGAAATATGCTTTGTAATAAACTAGTTTGGGGCAGAGATATTTTTTCATCTTTAAATTATGAGTATTCAATGTGACTCCTAAAACTGCTACCCATAATTTTTTAATACTTTAAGCTCAACCAATGCATTTTTATTTTGTCAAGGAAAGAATGATAAAGTATGACCCAGAATCCATTCCCAAAATTGTCTGGGTAGTAACTGATAACATGTACTCTAATTTAAGAAAGTAAAATCTTTGTCAATGGGGACATTCTCTTTAATAAATGAAACTAAGCTGTTCCCTGTGGGTTTTATGTTAACTTACTTACATTTACATGCGACATAGTTATTTACACTCCACCAGTAAGAAGTAGTGAGTGAAAGTATAATTTCCATTGATATTGATTAGACTATAGATAACATGTCCACTCCTTAGAGGCAGTGAAAAAAAATAAGAAAAAAGTTTTCAGCCACAAAATGATTTACTTAAACAAACTTTACTCAGAAGAAAGCCTGTTTAAGGAATCACGGGCTGGATAGCATTACAGGGATAATATTTTTGAAAGAACAAATTGCAGTTGAACAAAGTAACTGACCCTTCTGGAGGCATGTAGCTTTGTTCTTGAGCAGAAATATTTGTATAGTCATTTCATGTAAACACACTCTGTTGGTATTTAAATTTCTTTTCTACTTGTCAGAAATGTCCAAGCATGCATCCAGAATACTGGATCTTGTTTCTTTCCTGCTGGGCTTATTTGGTACACAGAGAAATAATTTCAACACTCCAATGTGGGTGGCAGTTGAAAAGTAACCTCTTTTACAGCCTCCTCATAGAAATAGAAGAGTGATTTTAAGCTTTCGTGTCAGAAGCACATGTTTCATAATAAATCTTTAGAGCAAATGGAACAGAATACACATATGCTACCAAAAAAGAATATCTTTGTCTCTTGTATACCAAAACAAAACATATTTTCTAAGTAATGTTAATTTCAAAAGGTGATAACAAAAAATTCATCTACTGCTTCAATTCTCTAAAAGCTTTTGATCTGTACTTAAATTTATTATTTTCTAAATTAACCTTTATGTCTAGATCTCATAAAAATTTAAATTTAATGGTTAATGTCATATTGCTTTTTTCTGTTTTTAATTGTTCTTTACATTTGCAAAAACTATATTATAATATTTTTAAAAAAGACCTAAGAAAAAAAGAAAATTAAGAAATCAACTATCCTATTACCTTATTCCAAAATCCCTTTTTATAAATTTTTGTTTTAAAAAATGTTAACCATTGATTTTGTTTTTCTTTGTCAATCAGTGTCTTATATTAACTATGAAAACACAAATTTTTTAAAAATTGAAGTTTGATAAAGACTTTTTGGAGGGGTGCATTACAACTTACTTCTAGCTCTGCTCTCAGGGATCACTTTTGGCAGTATAGGGACCATCTGTGGTAAACAGATCAAATTCATGTAAGGTGCATATAGACAAAACAGTCTGCTGTATTCTTTCTCCAACTCTTTAAAGTTAGCTTTTAAGATTCAAAATATTTCAGCATTCTTCAGGTACAAAAGTAGAAGAATATATGGTGTTTAAATATAAGTTTATGGGGCCGGAGAAGTGGCGCTAGAAGTAAGATGTCTGCCTTGCAAGTGTTAGCCCAAGGAAGCACTGTGGTTTGATCTCCCGGGTTCCCATATGGTCCCCAAGCCAGGGGAAATTTCTGAGTGCTTAGCCAGGAGTAACCCCTAAGCATCAAATGGGTGTGGCCCCAAAATTTCAAATAAATATATATATATATATATATTATATGAGTTTATAGTAGGAATTATAATTGTTGAATTGACTATTTTCCAAATAAGTTTATTCTTAGAATAAAACATGTCTGCATTTAACTGAATAAGATAAACTAGCATGCCAGATAAATGCTTTTTGAAACTAAGAATAAAAGTAAAATTTCAATATCTGTATATTAAGTTACTTTAAACTTAATGAGTGTTGTATTGTGATTTAATTGCATTTAACTTTTTAAAGGCCTATTTCTGAAATCTATAAATAACACATTACTATGGCAGTGAATGAATGCTCCCTTCACCACAACCCAGCCAACACAGATAGTTCCCAGGATTCTTGCTATAGGTCTACTCACTGGTGTAAGATTATACCTCATTGTCCTCTTGATTTAAATATCACTAATGATAAGTGATGATAAAAATTACATGTAGTATTTGTTGGCCATCTCTTGTTCTTTCTTTTTTTTTAATATAAAATCTTTATTTAAGCATCATGATTACAAGCATAATTGTAGTTGAGTCTTGGGGCCTTTGTCTTACTTGAAGAAGTATCTGTTCATTTTTTTTTCCCAATTTGGTTTCTTTTAACTTTTTTTTCTTTATTTAAACATCTTGATTACAAATATGATTGTGATTAGGTTTCAGTCATGTAAAGAACACCCCGTTCCCAGTGCAACATTCCCACCACCAATGTCCCAAATCTCCCTCCATCCCACCCCACCCCTACCTGTACTCTAAACAGGCTTTCCAGTTCCCTCATTCATTCACATGATTATGGTAGTTATCAGTGTAGTTATTTCTATAACTGCACTCATCACTCTTTGTGGTGAGCTTCATGAAGTGAGCTGGAAGTTCTAGCCCTCCTCTCATTGTCTCTAAGGATTGTTGCAAAAATGACTTCTATTTTTCTTAAAACCCATAGATGAGTGAGACTATTCTGCGTCTCTCTCTCCCTCTGACTTATTTCACTCAGCATGATAGACTCCATGTGCATCCATGTATAGGAAAATTTCATGACTTCATCTCTTCTGACGGCTGCATAATATTCCATTGTGTATATGTACCACTGTTTCTTTAGCCATTCGTCTATTGAAGGGCATCTTGGTTGTTTCCAGAGCCTGGCTATTGTGAATAGTGCTGAAATAAATATAGGTGTGAGGAAGGGTTTTTTTTTTTTTTTTTTTTTTTTTTGTATTCTTGTATAATCCTAGGAGTGGAATAGCTGGGTCGAATGGCTCAATTTCCAGATTTTGGAGGAATCTCCATATCGCTTTTCATAGAGGTAGAACTAGACTGCATTCCCACCAGCAGTGGATAAGAGTTCCTTTCTCTCCACATCCCCGCCAGCACTGCTTGTTCTCATTCTTTGTGATGTGTGCCAATCTCTGTAGTGTGAGATGGTATCCCATTGTTGTTTTGATTTGCATCTCCCTGATAATTAGTGACGAGGAGCATTTTTTCATGTGCCTTTTGGCCATTTGTATTTCTTTTTTATCAAAGTGTCTGTTCATTTTTTCTCCCCATTTTTTGATGGAATTAGATGTTTTATTCCTGTAAAGTTCTGTCAGTGCCCTGTATATTTTGGATATCCTAAGTGGATCAGAGAAAACCTCTTCAACAAGTACTGCTGGCAGAACTGGTTAGCCACTTGCAAAAAAGCGAACTTAGACTCCCAGTTAACATCATGTATGAAGATAAAATCCAAATGGATTAAAGATCTTGATATCAGACCTGATACCATAAGGTTTACAGAACAACACGTAGGTAAATCACTCCATGACATTGAGACTAAATGCATGTTCAAGGAGGAAACTGCACTTTCCAAACAAGTGGAAGCAGAGATGAACAGATGGGAATATATTAAGCTGAGAAGCTTCTGCACCTCAAAAGTAATAGTGCCCAGGATACAAGAGCCATTCACCGTGTGGGAGAAACTATTCACCCAATACCCATCAGATAAGGGGCTAATATTCTTCCCAATTTCTGATGGGGTTTTTAGATTTGGGTCAGTTATTTTTTGTGAAAACTTTATGTAACCTGGATACCAACTCTTTATCCGATTTGTTTAGTGTAAATATTTTCTCCCAATCAGCTGTATTTTAGTTGTAGCCTGTTTCTTTTCTCAAGCAGACCTTCTAATTTTATGACATCCCATCAGTTTAGTTTTGATTCTGTAGCTTTTGTCATCTGTATCATACCAATGAAAAGTCCTTTGAGGTCTAGGTCTTGGAGAATTCTGCCTCTATTTACCTCAACAAACTTTAAAGATTTATGTCTGACCTCAAGGTCTTGATTCATGTTGAGTTAATTTTTGTGTAAGGTGTGAGATACAAATCCAATTTTAATTCCATAATTTTAATTATGTACAAGTGTCTATCATATTTTCTCAACATCATTTTTCAAAGAGTATTTATTTCATTTATGTTTTCAGCACCTTTGTCAAAAACTTAGCTGACTATATACAGGGGGTAGTTGTTGAGTATTCTATTCAGTTTCATTGTTGAGTCTTTATTCTAGTATCATGCTGTTTTGTTAAATAAGGCTTTGGAGTAATGCTTCAAGTTAGGTAATGATATGCCTCTCACTCTCATATTTCTCTATGATCTTGCCTATTTGTCATCTTTCATGATGCCACACAAACTTTATAATTGACTACTCTAAGTTATTGATGTTTTCTAAATTTGAATAGGGATTTCATTGTATCTATACAGTAGTGTGAATGGGATAGTCATTTTGACAATATTGATTCTTCCAATGCATGAACATGGAAGAATCTTTTATTTCTTAAGATCTTTATCATTTACTTTCTTAAATGTTTGAAGCCTCCATGATATAGGTTTCCCACCTCTTTCATTAAGTTGATTTCTAGATACTTGATGTTTTAGGATGCTATTTCTTATGGTATAGACTCATTGATTAGTTTCTATTCTAATTATTTGCATCAAGGAATGAAACCAAATTTGCATTTTAACTTTGCTTTACTGGTTTATTGTTTCTAGTAGCTTTTTGTTGGACATTTTAGTCTTCAATAAATATTATCATGTCATCTGCAAATAGATAAAATTTGGTTCCGTCTTTTCCAGTGTCATCTCTTTTATTTCTTTTTCTTGCCTAATTGATGTTGCTAAGTCTTTCTATTTTTTTTTTTTTTTAGTTCATACCAGGCTGCACTCAAGGATTACTCCTGGCTGTACATTCAGAGATGTCTACTGGCAGGCTCAGGGGACCATATGGGATACCAGGAATAGAACGATCATCTGTTCTGGGTTAGCTGCATGTAAGGCAAATGACCTACCACTGTGATATCTCTCCAGCCCACTGTTGCTAAGTATTTAATATGAAGTTGAGTAGGTGTGGAGACAACCTACATCCTTGCCTTATGCCTGAGCTTCTGCTACTATGAATATCTAGTCTGTTCTTTAGCAGCTTCAGTTCCATTTATATGGAATTTCTCACCCTCTGAAAATATTCTCTTTGAATTGGTTAAATCTATATTGATTGTTTAATTTTGCTTGCAATTGTTTCTTTAATTTCTGTTGAAAGTTCAGTGAGAATTCATTGTTTTGTAGATTTCCTATGGTTAGCTCCTTAGTTTCCAAATTGGATTTTAGCTTTATGGTTATTAATCTTAAAATTTAGATCCCAAGTTACTTGAGAAGTGATATGCTGAATTGTTTGATTTCCCAAGTGGTGACTAATACAAAATCTGCTTTTCATGTTATTTTTCTATTCATGCACAGTTATTTGAATATTCCAAGAAATTTATCAATTACTCTGTTGAATTAATTGAATCATGAGGCTATAAGCTATCTGAGAAATAGGAGCTCCACATCACACATGCCCCCAAATAAGAGATGTACATATAGCATCTATATATTGTATATGTATAAGTAAATAACAATTTTGCAACTGCAAGACGTTGAGTTTAGTGGGTAGATGGATATCAGTTATGGCTAAGCTGAGAGACAGGACTGGATGGTGCAGGGTGATGGAGTTGGGGTCACTCATTTTTTTTGGTGTTAGTGGGATTAGGACTTCAGGCCAGGGAGGGCAGATCCAGCACACAAAGTGACACTCCTGTATTCAGAAGGTAGAGAGGAGCCAGAGTTGGCCAATTTCTTACCTAGGGAAGGGGTAGGATGGGACAGGATATGAGGGTGAGGGTCCTTCTTTTGCTAGATGTAAAAACAAAATCTTTTAATATAATTTGATGTACTACTTTTGTATCTGCACAAATTATTGTGAGTACAACCAGTGTGTATCTATGTGTGTTAACATGAGAGAAGCACACACACCTATAAAAATGGGAACATACATCACAGCTGTCCCCCTTTTATTTTAGTAATATAGAGAAATATCACAATTATTAATATTTTATATTTATCCCTTCCCTCTGGTTTTTTTTGTTTTTGGGTTCACACCCAGTGATACTCAGGGGATACACCTGACTATGTGCTCAGAAATAGCTACTGGCTTGGGGGACCATATAGGAGTCATGCAGATCAAACCGTGATCTGTCATAGATCAGCCACATGCAAAGTAAACTCTAATGCTGCACCACTGCTCCAGCCCCGACCATCTGTTGTCATTGTTGTTGAAATAACTTCATATTACATACATGCATAGTTAAGGTGCTTTAATGTTTACTTGTACTCCTCAAAAAGTCTCAGACACATTAGTTGTGGTGCTAGCATACATCTAAATACATAGTGACCCAGATGCCACTAATAGCACTGACAAACAGCAGAAGTGCTTTTCACAAAGATCAGGATTTTCTGGACTGTATCTGCTGCCTATAGTACTATCTGGGATCAAACTTTCAATCCAAGATTTGCAGGGCAGAAGCTTTATGCCACTAAGCTAGTCTCCCAGACCAAGTGAATATTTAGTTCTAAGTTAATTACCATTTTTCTTGAATTGCCTTCCTGTGACAAAACATAAGCCAAATATTTTACATCTAAAATTTTCCATTTGCCATTTTCTAGGTCATAACAATACTATTGTAATTAAGTAAGTAAAACTATCAGTCATGAAAAGATTCATATATCAGTATTCTGAGATTTCAGACAATCTGCATTTGTATTATGATTTTGTAAGTTTGTAAACTTATGTAAGTTTTTTGTTGTGGAGGCCACTTCTGGTGATGATAGGAATGCCATAAATTGTGTTCTACCATTTTGAGTCACATTACTGGTCTGCATGTTTTTATTATAGGAGACCCTTAAGAAAGCCAACTGGGCTAAGAATTTAAAAGGTAAGGCCCCAAAATGAACCTGGCTTTGTGTGCTGGGTATCTCCAGTGTTACAACCAGGAACCCCCTGAACACTGTTTAGAGATACCCTAGTGGAACTCAGGGGTGATGTGGTGCTAAGGTTTAAACTCAGATCCTATGTGCCCCCGAGTGCTATGTTATCTCCCTTAGCCTGCATTTTTTTATTGTCTTAACTATATTAGAGAAAATTGTTTAACAGAGTATATAACTATCATATACATTCATGAAAATTTAACACAGCTTGATATATTAATGACATTTGCCAATTCATTTAATCAGAAAAAAGGCAATTTTTCTGCAATTGAGAATATTAGGAGGACCAGATAATATTCTCATTTCTTAAAATATATTATTGAAACCACTGATTTACAAATTTCTACATAGTCGGGTTTGACATACAATGTTTGAGGGTAATCCTACCAGCACTGTCAAACCTTCCTCAACCAATGTTCCCAGAGTGCATCCTCATTTTTAAATTACAATAAACCAGAAGCTTATTTGATGGGGGAGGGGGACACACTCAGCAGTGCTCAGAAGATACTAATGGCAGGCTTTGGGGGATCATATGGGACAGCGAGAACAAAGGTGGGCTGCATACAAGACAAAAGCTGTACTGGGAATATTTTGAAAATGAAAATTGACTGGTATACATTAAACACTTTAGAAAACCAAATTCTTGTTATGATTTAAAAACAATTATTATTTTAGATTATTTTTTATTAGATGCCTTTATATTTACTTTATATTTTATTTTTTAGTTTTTACAGAAACCTAAATTTTTATTATTAAATTTTCTAATGTTGAGATAAACTTAATTATGTATGCAAAATATTTATTTCTAAAAATTAACTCTGAATATTTCACCAAGATGCCAACACAGACTTTGCAGTACTTAGTTAAATATATCTTTATAGTTTATAATTACAAGTCGCTGGTATGCTTTAACTAATATGTGCCATAGTAAAATATTATTTTTAGTTATATTATTAATATTATACATAAAATATTGATGGTATTTAGTATAGTTTCATTATAACTTAAAATATTAAATGATTATTGGGATTTTTTCATCTCTTGAGATATAGATCACTTATTATAGATATATCACTGAAATTCATAAGAAATTATATTAATTCCAAATAATCTGATTTTGAAAGTGATTTTCTTTTAAAGGTCATGATGAATTTTATGTGTGCCAAGGACAAAAGCTTCAAAATATTTATGAAGAAAGGCCAGAGAGATAGTACAGCGATAGGGCATTTGCCTTGTTTGGAGCCTATTCAGGACAGACCTTGGTTTGATCCCTGGCATCCCATATGGTGCCCAGAGCCAGGAGTGATTTCTGAGTACATAGCCAGGAGTAATACCTGAGCGTCTCAAAGTGTGGCCCAAAAAACAAAAAAAATTTTGAAGATTTTAGTATTATAATAAATAAATATAATAATATCAATATGATAATAAATATATTTAACTTTATTATTGATTTCAATTTAATAAAAATTTCAATAAACTATAATTTATTCATCTAAATCTTTAAGCAGACATTTTTAGTTCTATAATGTTAGGCAGCCCCTGATAAAACATGACAAAATGTTCTTTCTAGCTGTACTTGATCTCCACTTACCACAAATTTCTGATATATTGAAAATTTATGATCCAGTTCCTTTGCTTGAAGTATAACATCATTGGTATATATACATTTATAAACACACATATGTACATATTTATGTATACATTTACCTATATGTACATATATATACATATATAAGGCAATGCATATGTAAATATATATTTATATTAAACATAATATATATTTGTAAATTTAAATTGTGGGTTCTGAGAAGTGAAATATATGAACATATCATTATCTCTTCACATTTACTCTTATGAGAATTTCTGAATGAGTTCGAGGAAAGTTCTTTCAAATTCTGCCTCCACCTATTTCTGCGATTTGTCTTAAGAGTTTGAAATGTGAGAATTTTTTAATATAATTTTTATTTTGATCATAGTGGCTTACATATTGTTGACAATAATATTTTAGGTACATGTTAACTTAATATCAGGGGGATTCCCATCACCGAATGGTTCTCCCTCCACCTCCGTTCCCATCCTACCTCCCATATCTTCCTCCCTCAACCCCGGGACTGCAGGAATATGTGGTCTCCTCTGTGCCTAACTTGCTACTTAGTGGTCTTACACCTGTTTGGTCTTGGTAGCTCCCTTATTTCCTCCTGTAACTGGGAGGCGGGACTAGATAAAGTTACATGGTTTTGTTTGAAGAAGAGAAAAGTAAGGATAAAAATCAAATACACCGAAAATGGGCGGAGTCCTTCTAGAGGCTCTCATCACCGGTTTGTGAGACGAAGGGGAAAAAGGTGAATCACCTTAGCAGTACAAAAAGAAGTGTCAAATAAAACATCCAGTGAGCACTCCGATAATAAAGGTAAGCATAAAAACATGGCAGAGCACATAAAGAAAGAAAAGAAAGGAAGAAAATAAATATATAAATATAAAAGGAGACAACAACTTCAATAACCACATCAAAACAATGAAAACGACAAAAACTAGATAGATAAATAAAAAAAAAGGAGAAAAATTGTTTTGTGCTTTTTTTTTCCCTCCTGCACAGGCACAGTAAATATTGGGGTCTTTCGAAAAGGAATTCCCTTGGCCTAAGAGCTACAGGGTTTCTCCACCCTTGGAGTATATTGTAATGGGATTAACTATAGAGTCCTTTCAGGTTCATTTATTCTTCCCTTGGTGCTTTCGTGCTGTTTGGAAGACTTCTGCTCCATCCTGGGTGGTAAAGTCAGACCTCTGTATCTAAAGGTTTCAGTATCTGCACAAGTCAGGGAGTGGAACTTATGATGAAGTCTTTCTTTGTGGTTCTAGAAGTTCTGCTCCCTCAGTGTCATTTTAATCGGTCTTCTGTGGTTGGTGGCCTTGGTCTTTGCGTTGATCCTAGGAGAAATATGAGAATTTTATAGCATTTGGTATCATTCATCTCTAAGTAATAAGAATTTTGGGGAGTAAAAAGTTAGAAGGCTTAAAAACTCAGTACTGTTGAACTGATTCTATTTATACTCCACTTCAACCTAGACTGATGTGAATCCAAGCTATTAAAACAGTTTCTCTCTGAAAAGCTAATTCTAAGAAATAAAAGAACAATATTTCACTGCTCAGATATGAATGGCAAGAGTTCTGCTCAAGCTACTCTGTGAGAATTTTTGTAAGAAACCTGATACATAGGAGAACAAACATAAAAAATAAAATTCATATCCTTGTTTCATAAAACCGGGCTAAAAAGTTTTGCGAAGAGTTATTTTAAAACTTTACTAAAAAGGAGTGTAAAAAATGACTAAAATTGTTATACCAACTTTATTATAATAGCAAACATGTTGCTATATGTCCTCATCAACCTGGCATGTAGTAAAATTGTAGTATTTTTATGAATTTAGAAAGGGGATATTTCTTGTTTGGAGGGGTCACATCCTGTGACATTCAGGGGTTACTCATGGCTATGCTCTCAGAAATCACTCCTGGCTTGGGGGACCTTATGAGACATCAGGGATCGAAGCGAGGTCTGTCATAGATCAGTCTCGTGCAAGACAAATGCCCTACGGCTGTGCTACTGCTCTGGCCCCAGGAAGGGTAGACTTTTAAAAGATATATTAATTACATGTAATTTAAATTTTTGCCATGATTTTTTTCCTGTCAACTTGTGCAAGTTAATTAGTGGTATTGTGTCAGTGAAATTGTGTGGTTTTGTGCTGCTAGAGGGTGCAATGAATTAAGAGACAAGGTATATAGGTATAAAAGTAGCATTTTTAGCAGTGTGTCAGATGTTTGGAAATGGTGAACACACTCATGTTCTACGTTACCATTGTGTCAGCATGATTACAAGAATAAAATAATATTTAGAAAATCAGGAACTATATGTTTGGATGGTATGTGTAGCCAACTGGTGTTGCCTGCGTGATCAATACATTCCATGGTTCTTTGCATCGTTAAGAGTCAATCCTACATTTTCTATTTCTTTTAATAAGCTTTAGAAGAATTAAAACATAAAGAAAATATTCTTTTCATTATCAATAGTACAAGACAATGGAGAATTATTTGTTTTCAATTTTAAATTCAGCTAATTTTGGAGAGGATTTTATATAAGACCCAAGACTAAATACTTCAAATATTTTATAATTTTTCCTATTTTTTATTTTAACTTGTTTTATTTATTTGCAGCTTATAGTATTGTGATGTTGGATTTCTTTAACAATACTACTAAGTGTGGCTCTGGAAAAATATGTCAATAGATTTTTATAAAATCTTCCATGTATAGATTTAACATGAAAAATTGTACACAGTAAATTAGATTCCATCCTAATTTCTTGACAGGACAAGAACCTGTATGTAGGAAACAGGACTTACCTTAAGAAAAGATGATTTGAAGAGTGTCTGTGATTTTTTTCACTAGAGGTTCATTCCTTAGAGTTAAGACATTAAATATTCATGAAGACACAGTTAAAATGCATATACCTAGGGAGATATTGAAATGGAAATTAGTTAAATCTATAATAAGAGAAATTACTGGATAAACTTTAAATGTATAAATCAATTATATGAAACACACATATTTTAATATTATGTAGTTATTTGAGATATACTTGGTGAGACTTGTCTGCATTAGATTTCTAATTCCTAAATGCATACTTAGTAATAAAGAAAAGGTTTACCCCAAGGGAAATTTGGTCATTGTGCTGGAATTTGTGCTTCCTCTTACTTCTATATTTTCTTCTTTATCATATCACATTTATCATCTCATTTGTTTGATATTACCAATTTTTTTCTAACTTGTTATCTTATTCAGGATACTGTTTCATTCCAAAATTCCCTGCCATTTCCAGAATATATATTTACTATGTCTATCTTCTGTTATTGCAGAAACTATGTAAATCTCTTAGTTCAGCAAATAAATATTATAATCCTGTATATAAACATTCGTTTTTCTTTTCATACCAAGAATCTTAAATTACTTAACTTCTGTCAGAGTGAATTCTATGTTGCCTTGTGATTTTCCATTCGATTTTATAGTTGTTTATAGTTACTCAGCTTTCTACCATAGATACCTTGAACTAAGTTTTAGAGACTTGACTGAAATTGTTTCTAACTGAGGATTGGTTGTGTTTATTAAGATAGAAAAAAGCACTCTAATTGTGCCATTTTTATATTGTACATCTCTATTTTTATCACCATATATGTGACAAATACATGAATAAATTCTTGCTGTTTAATGGCAAGCTATTCTTCATATTTTAAAAGACTCTCCAGTATTCACATTAATAAACTTTTTAGGGCTGGAATGATAATAGAGTGGTAGGGTGATTGCATGTGGCTGATCCATGTTCAATCCGTAGCAGCTCATATATTTCTCTGGGCTCTACCGGACATGACCCCAGAATGTAGAGACAGAAGTCAGCCCTGACCATCACCTTCTGTGGTCTACAAACAAGCCAAAAACCTTTTTCACAATTCTAGTTACTAAATTCTGAAACTAGTCACTGACAAAATTTTATTGATAAAAATTGTATGATTTTTAGTTTACTTACACACATTATTTTATCAGAACTGCAAATTATTCAGTTTATTCTTATCTATAATTTTCTATTTTTAAATGCTCTCAAAAGCGTTTTAAAATACATATCAGTTTCTGATAATGGAATTAAACCTCAATTAAATTGCCTTAAACTATGTACTTTAGAAAATAAATTCTGAGGCAGAAATATTATTAAATGAATGAAATACTACCATATATAAAATATTTATTGGACAAACTATTGGGAAAATTCTTTAAAAATGGTAAAAAAAAAAAAAAGACTGTGTGGCATAGAAATTAAATTGTATTACCAAAAACTTTGACAAATCTCCAGATAAGTTCTAGAGCTTTAATGGTTATATAAAAATATAAATTTAATTGAGAAAATTGAATTGAGACAAGGGAGAGGTTTTCATACAGTGCACTTTGGTGAACTATAGCTCTTATTTAAGAAAAAATAAATACCTCAAAAGATATTGGTGTGTCCTCTCAGTATCTAGCACTACTAATAGCTAGAAAGACGAACATCTTAACTGTCAAAAACATCTTTAGAATAAGTCATAAAAATGTGCTGCTCTGAATTTTGAGAGATCTAGTTAATGAATGTTTTGGCTATTCCTTCACCTGGACCCCAGTTATGATGAAGTCAATATTATAGATAAAACTAGATCATATCTAAAACTCTTTTAAATTTTTACAGTGTAATTTTGTGCTTTTCTTAATGTGTCCTTTACTTCTTTGTGGTTGAAGTCTTAGACTTTTATCTTACTTTTATGAGCAGCAACTTCACAAAAATAATTGGAAAAGATAATCATTTAGAAACACACTAAAACAGAGCACAAATAGTGCAATTAAATGATTGTGTTTATTTACAGGACTGCTGTTAAGATAATTAAAGAGTAAAAGTAATATTATGTTTAAGACAGAAGCAGTGGGAGGTAGAAACTGGCTTGTAGCATGTATGAAATCACAAGAATTTGTTTTAGTGAGAGATGGGACTCTTATCAACATGTTTTCATTTAACTGCCCTAAATGAAGTAATTTCCAATGATAGTGACTTCTCTGACTTTTTATATCCATCACGATCTTGTTCTCACTGCAACACAGCTAATAAGCAGATTCCATCAGATGAGGACTGTAGGAAACTATTCTGTAGCAGCAAAGGAGAACAACAGACTGAAGGAAAACTAATCATTATACAGTGACTAAAATAATAGATTTTGGAATATAATTTATTGTAAATGGCTCATTGGAGGTCTCAAAAGTTTTTCACTTAGTCAAAATGGTATCCAGAGAGACATAAAAGGAAAATTTCCCATATGAATACACCTTTCTTAGAAATTAAGAAATAAGATTAAAGTCAAATTTTATGATATTTTCAGTGAAGATATTTTTAAGGATATAGATTATTTTATTCCAATAAATAACTGTTTTTTTCTTTTTGGAGGGGATGATGAAAATATTTATACAGTACTCTTGGTACTAAATTCTGATTGAAAATCAGAACAGACCGTAGTAGAATTAAGATACACTGTATTGTTAATGTTTCTTAAATTTTATTTGGTTTTTCTTTTCCCAATGTCATGTTTTTCTTCCAATGTCAATTTTACCTATGTATGTATATTGATATCTCTCTAGAGTTATTACTTCTTTCATCTTATATACATCATCTCATGACCTGTGTCAACAGAGCATCTTTAGTAAAAAAAAGAAATAAAAATTAAAAGAATTGAAATAAAAGGTATGCTTTATATTAAGAAAAGATGTTAGAGAAATGTTTTTGAGTGTGATGAAAAACAAAGCAATCTAATTTATTCCTTTTCATGTGAGTCCCTAAAACCTATATGCCATGAGAAGAACATCTAAGTAACTGTCAGTCCTACTTTTGCAAATCTAATCTCTGCTGGTTCTACTGCTTTTTTTTTTTTAAATTCCTTTAATTCTTTCCAAATTGTGGTTTCTTTTATCTATGAGGTACATGATACTATTCGATTAAACTTTGTCTCTCTTTCTGTGTTAATCCTTATATATGGTAAAATTACAAGAGTACTTTCAGTAAGAATGTGCAATAATGGGGCCGGGGTGGTGGCGCTAGAGGTAAGGTGCCTGCCTTGCCAGCGCTAGCCTAGAATGGACCGCGGTTTGATCCCCTGGAGTCCTGTATGGTCCCCCAAGCCAGGAGTGACTTCTGAGTGCATAGCCCAGAGTAACCCCTGAGCGTCCCCGGGTGTGGCCCAAAAACCAAAAAAAAAAAAAAAAAAGTGCAATAAAAGATGAGCCTGCTAATGAAATCCACATTCTGCTACAAATTGAGTGCAATCAACAAAGATTTGTATAATCAAATAAGGCCATTTTCCTATGTGTGACACATAGTTTTGCTCACCATTGGCATCCTACAGATTCAGATTTAAGTATAAAGTATAATCAAGTATAAAGACAATAAAATAAAATTCTATTTTCAAAATGTCTATTAGAGAAAGAATAGTGTGTTGACATTTTTTTGCACAGGATATATATATATATATATATATATATATATATATATATATATATATACACACACACACACTGGATAATATTGAATAGCATTAATTACCCAAAGTCACACATATTAAAGAAGAATTCTAAGAGGAAATAAAGATGGATTTTTAATGATTATAGTGTTTGTCCAATTGCAATGATGGTCCACATGATTGATTTGATGTCCCCGGAAATGATTTTTTTGAGGAGAGAAATATGTGCTATATATGTAAAATTCACAAAGCATTTTGAGTTATGTAATTCTTTTGACCCTATTAGAATCAACCTCTGCTGTTTTTATTCTTAGATGACTGTATTTGTCTTTTTCATAAATGTCTTGCTTGTCACTATTTTTTACCAATGAAATCAATTTACTTTGTTTATATTTTAGTGGTTCCTCAAATGCTGTCCTCACAGATGAGGACCATTAATCTCAAAATAAATAAGGAAGTTTTTGATGAATATGCATAGAATAGTGGTGCAAATCTATTAAACCCTTTCATTTATTTTCAGGTATAAGACTCTGATAACTACACTAACAACTAGCAAGACAAGGTTAAAGAATGAGAGAAGTAGAATGTTTGTCGCGAATACAGGCAAGGGTGGGGAAAGGGGGGAGATTGGTGGTAGGAATGTTGCACTGGTGAAGGGAGGTATTCTGTTTATGACTGATACCCAACTACAAACATGCTTGTAATCATAATGCTTAAATAAATATTTATATATAAAAAAAACTTCTCAGAATTTCATGGGACATAATGTCAAAGCATTAGCTACAGTTACATATTCCAAATTACATATAACATTTGAGGAAATGGTTCTTAGAGGTGAACTTGGTGAATAAATAACATGATAAAGTAATAATAATAATATCTATTGCATTTTTAATTTATCAGGAATAGTATTTTAAGCGTGGATTACTTTAACATAAAGGAGAAAGCTTTATAGTATAAATTCATTTATACCATGCTATACAATTTGGTATAAGAACTGGTGAGCATGGGAAAAAGTCACATTTAATCCAATTCTGTTGATCTTACCATGACTTTAATTTTTGCTCTGGGAACATTGACTACATGATAAAAATTTTAGGACCAAATGTAAATACTATTATATGACATATATCTCTATATTTATGCCCAATATCCTTAAAAAGTTACATCAGCTTGCACCTAGAAAATATATTTCAAAAAATGTTTGTCTTCATTCCATTTCCTTCCTTCTCTGACACTAGTTCTCTTATTTTAGTACCCTGGCAGACATTAATACCCACATCCTTCCATAGTGCTTTTTTATAAGATAGGTTGAAAAGTCTTTCTTGCTCTTGGCATCTGGGTGAAACTTCTTGCATTTCTCTGCCTCATTGATGCAATATTTTCTTCCTTTTATGCAGTTCTTGAAAGTTTCTTTTCTCTTGCCTAAAGCCCTCTTAATTTTATTCTTTTTCTGTGGTTATTTAAGTGTGTAATTGTATTATTTAACTTTATAAATCATTTTGAAATTCTGTAAGTCACAGTTTGAATAAAGTGTTCCTTGCATTCAGGTTGTACGTTCAATGGAAAGCTTTGCTTAAACAGCAGTTGCAATCCGTTCTTCCCTAACATTTACTTTTTTGCAATTTAGATGAATAAGGTACTGGAAAAAAAAAACACACTGTTCCTGCTTAATCTACTTAAACTTTACAGAATTTTTGCATTTGTAATTTATTCTCTGTCAACTATCTTAATCATTTTTCTCTCTCTTTTATTGGGTTCCTTTAGGCTCAATTATGTATCTTATATCTTGCTTGGAAATTAGTTATTACTACATTACTTAAGCAAAAATGATTATATTACCATATTTCAAAATTACTAAACTATAGCAACACTAGTAAAAATCTCTTTTTATTTTCAAATTTATAGTAATTCTCTTAAATATACTATTAGCTACTTTGCAGGTATCTGCTTTCTTCACTACATAACTGTATTTGTTTAAAGGAGAAAGGCAAAATAAAATTCTCCTAGATGATCTGGTAGTTAGGTTGGCCATAGAGAGTGGTCCTACTAATAAATTAGATAGTACCAAAATTTTTATGAGATATTTGGAAGATAGTTAAGATGTAATAAGGTCATTTGATGTTTTCCTGTTTCTGTTTGTCTTTGCTATTCTCTACTTCTCTATGGAGAAGTTAAGGTAAATACTGTAAATTCAGCAATTATTCTATAACCCAGAGGAAAGTAAATCAAACATTAATGAAAATTGATTAAAAATAGGTCATTGTTGACCACTATGAAGCTTTCATACACATTTTATAACACCTCTCTGAAAAATTCTGCATAGATGTGTACAAGATAATCACTTATGGATCATAGAGTTATGCCAATATGACATTAGCATACCTGTCCTTCAGATATGGCCCTTATAAAATAATAAATGACTACTTTCTCAAGATAAGATAGTTTGCACATAACATTTCTATTTCATCATCAAATTTGGAGTAGACTAATAGCAATATTTGAGTTGAGAATTATGAGAAAAATCATATTATCTTTCTATAAGGGCTGCTTGATCTTCCTTTTTGCATGTCTATGTACTCATTTATATGTATTTAATCCAATTACTTTGAGTCAGAAATGCTGTCACTCTGTTTTTATTTTATGGTATATATTTGTGATTGTTAGCTTGACTTGTTTGAATTCTCATATCGAGTTTTTTGGGAAGAAAATAAAGGAGTTATTGGGGCATGTGTAGCTTCCATATTAACACATAAAGGGACTAACAGAAGGAATAGATAGAAAGAAGATAAAATCTTTGATATAGACACAAGAAAGGTCCCAGACAATCTCATGATGATTATGCTAATTGGATTGTTCTTTATGAAATGAATTCCGGACAAATATATACACTTACTTTTCCAATACAATCATTAAATATATTTTCTCCTCAAAAATGGAATCTGAATTTAAACAAGTAAATTTGGTAGAGAATGAGACTTCTCAAAACAACTTTCAGTTGATAGTTACCAGCTACTGATCTTTTATTTGCTTGAGGAATGAACATTGTAACTTTGAAAAAGATGTGTATAAAATTGGAAATAAAGGTGCTATATTAAAAATCCTCCTTATAGAAGCACTTGCTACCCACTTCTTGGAAATATAATTAGCATAAGTCACTATTGATCAGGGCTTGAAGAAAGTGTGTCATATCAAGGAGCTATCTTCACCAAATTGTAGAAGGTCTACTCCTTGTATGATCAAGGTAGTATATAAAGGTCTGTTCATTTTCACCCAAAGCAGAAGTATCCAAAGATATATTAAAGTCCAGATTTTTATATTGTTGATGGAGGCTCTAAAATATATAGCAAAACTGACTTTACTAATGGCTAAAATTTACTTTCTCCTTCTTTCCACATCTGTTTATCCTGAGGGTGAACTTTATCTAACACCCAGATACTAAATTCAAATTTAGAGTGTGTATTCTAAAAAAAAACCCTGAACATTCAATTTATCACAAACTAATAATATTTTGTACATATCTTTTAACAGTGTATCATGGTATTTTAAAACTATTTGTAGCTTCTAATTAGCCATATTCATCTTCAAGGATGAGATACCACTGCACCAGCAGAAGCAAAGTTAAACAATTGGGACTACATTAAATTAAGAAGCTTCTACATCTCAAAGAAAATGGTGACCAGAAAAAAGACTGAACATGAAATGAAAGACATTATTCTACCAATACCCATCTTTTAAGGTGTTATATCTTACATATATATAATATACATATCTTATATAAATATTTAAATTTAATTTTAAATATATTATTAGTTGAACATGTTAAATATTGATTATTTGTATTTAAGTATTATATTAAATATTTAAGTTATATTCATTATTATATAATTATTTTTATATATCATATATAGCACTGGTAGAGCTTAATGAGAAATATAATATCTAACCCTATGAAAAATGAAGAGAAGTGATGAACAGAAACTTCCTTAAAGAAGCATTGATGGAAAAAAAGCACATGGAAAAATATTCCACATTATTAATCATTGGGAAGCTGCAAATTAAAACAAGATGTCATTTCACATCACAGGAACTGGTATATTTGAAAAAGAACAGTAACAACCAGTCATATCACAGATGCAGAAAGAAAGAAAGAAAGAAAGAAACTCTCATTGACTGCTGTTGAAAATGTAGACTGTTCCAGTCATTTGGGAAACACTATGGACATTTCTCAAAATACTTAATATTGAGTTCCCATATGATCCAGCAATAACCACTCCTAGAATAAATTCTAGAAGCCCAAAAACACACCACAGAAAAGGCATCTGCTCTCCTACTTTTATTGCAGTACTATTCACTATTTTCAGAATCTGGAAACAGCCTAAGTTCCTGAGAACAGACGAGTGATTTAAAAAAATGTAGTACATCTACACAAAGGAATACTATGCAGCTGTTCAGAAAACTAAAATCATAAAATTTATTTATACATATATGTATATAGAAAGTATTATACTGAGTGAATAAGTGTGAAGGAAAGAAGTAAACATTCAATAACCATATTCATTTCTTGAATAAATATAAAAAAGGATGGTGTTACTATCCAAAGACAGTAGAACTAGTAAGGCTAGGAGGTCTGATCCATGGTAGGAAACTTTTCGCAAAGAGTAGAGGGAGAAAAGTTAAGGACATATAGAAGATCACTATGACCATAGAAGAAAATAATCACTCTGGACCAGAACTGGGAGCTGAAAGTAGGTAGAGTGATATGCATGATACCACTTCAGTAACATTATTTTAAGTCACATCGGTAAAGGAAAAAAGAGAGAATATCCATCATAGAGGCAGCAAGGAAGGAAAATGAAAAAATTGTTGGTAGAGGGGTCAGAGCGAAAGCTGTGTGCATTGCACCCAGCCTACCCAGGCTGGACCTGTGTTCAATCTTCAGCATCTCATATGGTACTCTGAGCCAGGAGTAATTTCTCAGCTCAGAGCCTGCATCACCAGGTGTGGCCTCAAAACAAACAAACAAACAAACAAACAAATTGATGGCAGAAATGTGCAGTGGTTAAAGGATAAGTTCTGGACATTGCATGATTGAAACTCAATCATAAACAAGTTTGTAACTATGGCTCATGCTGATTCAATTAAAAATATTTAAACATTTACAAAGGCTGAAGAAAAACATCAGCTAGGCCACTTGCCTTTTATACAGCTGACTTGGGTTCAGTCCATCGCATTGCATATGGTTCCCCAACCACTAAAAAGAGTGCGCCTTGAGCACAGAAAAAGAAGTAAGCCAGAAGTAAAACTAGATGTAGCTCTAAAATTTAAATAAATAAAGACATATACATTTTATTTATTAAAATACTTATCACCTTAAAACTTTTTATTTCTATATCCCTCTTCCATAACATTATTTTCAAGTGTATTATGCACCTTACTTTTATATATATATGAGACTTTTGTTTCATAGGCATGAAATTATGCCGATTGAGAGGGTTTATTCTCATTGTGTATTATAGATATTCTTGAGAAAAAAAATTAGTATAAAAGAAGCATATTCTCTTTGGATTTATATTCATATACTGAGTCTATCCACTTATGTACCAAATGTCACCAGTTGATTATCATCAGGAAAAAAATGTGTTCTTTCTATATTTGACTAAAGCTGTAAGCTAAGGTAGAGAGAGTTTTCAGTAAAGCAAAAAGAAATAATATCAGGGATAAGGTTAATTAGTTTTCTAGGGAACTTTGTTGTACCACATTCAACACACCTTGGATCACTGTAGAATTTTTAGTGGATTTACTTATATGAAAAGGTCTCAGTCTTGGTGAGCATTTCTGGACTTACAGCATATTACTTTTTGTGTTCAGCCACATTTTTTATCAGGATATAAGAGCAGACCATATGGAATGTCTTGATCTGAAAACTAGTAACAGATTATGATATAATTTCTATAAACTTTCTACAGAATTTTTTTCATCCCGAGTACTTTCTATCCAATAGCACTCTTTTTGGGGGCTGTGCACACCCAGAGGTGCTCAGAGATTACTCCTGGCTCTGAGTTCAAAGGTTATACCTGGCGGTATTGAGAGGACCACATAAGATGCTGGGGATCAAATATGGGTTAGCTGGATGAAAGGCATATGCTGTATTCACTGTACCATTGCTTCAGCCCTCCAATAGAATCTTTAATTGTGGTACTATAGCCTGATCCTTTTGCACACCTTTGTTTTAGTTATCATTTAGTTATTGTTTTAGTTATTGGTCTGAATCAGTATATCCAAGAATATATATATACACATATATGTGTATATAAAGTTATATAGATGATAAATACACATGCATCATATATATATACATATATATATACATACATATATATATCCTACAGAACCTAAATAAGTCTCATCTGCACTTCCAGTTTTCTTGGTTTAGTAAGAAAATGGAAAGATTTTTTTAACTAAAGAGTTATATATTAGCAATAATTTGACCTGTAATTTTTCTTAACATACCCTAAAATCAATACTCATTTCCTTTATCCACTTGGCTCTTAACTCTGACAATTTTCTCCCTCTCAGGAAAAAGAGAGGGGAGTATTTTATTTTTGAGAAAATGGAGCCACCTGATGATTTATTATTGATTTATTTGACTTTATATATGGAGCAATAGTGCTCATCTAGCTCATATCTCATGAGTATAGGGCACAGTATTCTACAACTGATATAACAGTTTTCTTGGATTTAGATTCTCGTGAGTGTACAGCAAGAGAATTCATATTATTTTAAAACTTTAATTTTTCTACTTAGTTCCAAATATTAGGAACCTAATCCTGTTTATCTAATCATAATCTTGACACAGCAAATAGCATGGTTACATTACCCTTTTATTAAGTAATTAAGTCTTATACTTGAACTTCTGGAAATAGGAGCTTCATTATACTGCCAACAAGGTGTAACCAAAATGTTTCTGTTTGCACCAAGAACACTCAACAGAAGCCATCAGATTTACTTATCTTTTTGATTAATAATTTATACTTTCTCTTAAACTGAGATATTACTTACCAGTACTCCTCTTGTATCTTTATTTTATCCCAGTTTACCATTCATTAAAATGTTGACTTTTATTACATTCAAAGAGCTGCACTTACTATAGTGAAAATATATTACCCCAAATATTAACCAAAAATCCATTTTTATAAATTACTCCTGGTATCCAAACAAAACATTTTCCCACTTATATTTATTTGCTCATTATATTTTAGATAATTTGGTTACTTATTATATTGATGTAGACAGTGAATTTTGCACTTCAACTATACCCAAGTGCCCAAGACCCTATTCTACTATTTAATGTCATTTTCAATACAATTTTAAATTTCTCTTCATATCCTGACATCACAGTTAGGTAAGCTCAATTCTGTAGTTTCAACATAAAGGGTTGTTAATGTCTAATTCTGTACTTTTATCACTCTGTATACTACAGATGTGTATTTGTTCTTATTCCTCTGATTTATTCCTCTTAATATGATACTCTATTATCTCATTCAAGTGCAGTGAACTACACAGTTTCATCTTTCTTATAGCTAGATAGTATTTCACAACTATTTTGTTACTAGTTGTAACACAACTATTAAATGGTATTTCTATGAAACCAATTTTGAGGTGCAAACTTTGAAACAAGTGACATTTCTTATAACTAGGACCCAGAGAATTTATCTGGGGAATAAAGAATATGGATTTTAGAAAGGGAGAATCAAAGTGAAAATGAAGTGCAATACAAGCATCAGGGTATAATTTCAAAAACTCTGACCTGAGCATGGTGCCATAGGTATTCTCCTTGAGGCAAGATAGTTTTTTCCTTTTAGAAGTTATTTATATATGGATTATATCTGGTGAAAACGAATGATCTTGCATCACATATGTCTTCTCACTAATGGTGTATTTCCAGGAAAAAATACTGAGGGAAGAATCAGCACTTCTCAATTCTGCTGACAGAATTGAGATGAATACATACATACATAATGAATATGCATTCATTATGGATAAAGTAGGGTTTTGGGTATTGAACTTATTATATTCAATCTGGGCTCGGAATTTCTCTTAAAATGAGACTATCACATTATCTTTCAAATCATCAGAGTATAAGGAAATTCTAGCACTCAGAGATTTCCAATTTCCATTGAGTACATATAATACTAATATTGATTAATGGATTGATTATTGATAAAATACCATAATTAAATATTGCATTTAGACATAAATAATTGTTATGTTAAGACTAAATATATTGATGACTCTCTTTTCAATTCTATTATTATTTTTAAACTCTATTATTATTGTTATCATTATTTTTATTTATGAGGATTCATACTGAGCATTGTCCAGGTCTAACTTCTGGCCTCATGCACAAGGATTACATCTAGAAGGGATTTGGGTATCCATTGCGCTGTGAAAGATCATATTACCATCAGCTGCAATACAAGGAATGTGAGTTACTTGCTGTGATATTTCTTCCATCCCACATTAATTATTTGTTATTGCTGCATATACTTGAGCACTTTACCATGTATATCAAATAGTACACTGAATCAAATGATTTTTCTTAATGGACCATAGAGTTTTACCCTTGTGATTATGTAAAGGAAAACTTGCTAGCTCCCTTTTTGTGTTTTATAAGTGTCTTTGGAAAATGTAGAATGGAAATTGATGGTATCATAAGCTCTTTGGCTTTCCACTAGCTATTATAATGATAATCTGTTCTTGAATGGTCAACATGTGTTATATGGGAGAAAGTAATGATAATTGTAATAGTAGCCACTCCCATTACATCTGTATGCTTAGTGTCTTCATTTAATCTAGAATTGAATAGAGATCAGAGATAGGAACAACAGTATTTTAAAAGGATAGTAGTTTAAACCAGGACTTTTCATTTGTAGTTTCTCAGCTGCTGCAGATGATGTTTAAGTATATAGCAGTTTTCTAAGATGAGCAATCTTTCTTTCTTCATAATCCTTTTTTTCCTGTAAATCATAGCAAAACCACTGCAACTGTGACTATGTTTGTATCTGTTGGAGTGATCATTGACACATAGTACAATAAAATTTGGCTATGAATTATTTGATGACTCTCATAAACAATCTTAGTTTGGGTTCATTTTCTACCGATTATGTAGCTTGAAAAGAGGTATCGTACAACCACTCAAATGCAAAATCCTGATCAATGTGCTTTCTTTTGATATGTATATTCTACTAGTTAATCATAAAGATGTTTCGCACAAAATTTAATTTAAAAAATAAACAGAGAAATGAAGCTCTCAATATGTCTTTTTAATCAAATTTCCCTACCTTTTTCTCAAGCATGTTACTACAAGAATCTCCACTTTGACCAATTACAAACACCTAGATAAATCAAATAAATAAAATATTCAATTTTCAGAAATTTAGTAAGAAGCAAAATCAGTATTCCTTTGATCGTATGTTTTATGTTGATTTTGACAAAACCAGTAGAAGCAGCAATTATTCCAGGATATCAGAATATCTAGGTCTATACTATAGTCCTTTTGTGAGATAATGGCATATGAGCTTAATGTATTATGAATAATTTTCAAATTTTTCTTTTACTATGTCAGTGGCTCAATAATAAAGAACAGCAAGACTCATAGTATGAGGATCAAGATTCAATAGCAGCATGATTGCCTGACACTGACATAACCCAACAGTAACAATAAGAGTAGTAATAATTGTCATTTTGATAGTAATAGCAGTAGAAATTTTCTTACATTTCAATATCTTGCACTTTTTTCCCCTCATCTCAACTATAATGCTGGATTTGCATTTTTTCATTTCTCAATAGTTTAAGCTCTGTTTCTTAAAAGCTGTGTAACATTTGCCCACTAAAAGTTAAACACAAGATCATAAAGTTGCTTTGGAGAAGGTTAGAGTTTAGCTTGAATTAATTATAAAAACACTACAAAAGTCAGTAAGAGCACAATCTATTCATGCCTTATATTCTTAATTTAATATCTCTCTTTATTGAATATATTTTATTTTACTGAATGTAACAAAAGAGACAACTTAGGTGCGTTTCCATTGGTTTTTATATAAATTAATGGTAGAGTTCAGAGATTTTCAAAATTAATGTGCGTAAATATTGCCTCTGATTCTTGCTAAAAATTTCCCATTCATGAGATATGGGAGGGACATGACCTAAGAATCAGTATTTCTCAAATGTTTCTGAGTACATATTACCTTGATATATGAAACATGATTTGAGAGTAAAGATCTGGTTGATATGCTTTTCCATTGATGCCTGAAGATTCAAATAATTTATTAAATATTATTCAAGCCTAGTAAAAAAAACTAGAATTTTATAAAAGAACAAATGTATAATATATTCTATATAATATGAAGGGAAAATAATTCCAAAATAAAGTTTAACATCTGAAAAATTCTTAATATATTATTATTCATGCTATCTATCTTGAAATTGATGTTAATTCTTGAAAACAGTACTCAAAAGCATTCTAATTAATATCTTTGGAAGCTTTTCTAAAATGTTTAATGCTAGCAATATTAATTGTAGTAGCAAATTCTGGCAGTAAGAGGGTTTGGAAAATCATGTTTTCTTTTGAATTTAAACTAAAGATATTTTGTGTTTATGTAAAGCTAAGTAATTTTTAGTTCAATTTAATACACTGACTCTAAAATGCCTGTTTTAATATATATTCTCCAAAATATCTTATAACTTTAGTGACCTGCCAGGATTTCGGTACATTCATAAGCATTTAATAGCCAATGTCTTAAATTCTTACATATTTCCCCCACTTAAATGTTAATACTGGTGCCAACTAATGTCAGCATATGGTAAAACATCTTTGCATTCTTTTTATCCAAGCATTTTTTAAATTCCAAACCAGAACATTCATTTCTAATAACTAAGAGTTATTTTATCCATCTTCTTTCTTTTTAATATTACCCATCTAATGAATACCAAATTACTTGTTGTGACATGCTTTGCTAGATAATCCTTATTAAGGTCAGCCTTATTTTAATAATCTCTAAATTTACTTCTTAAATGCTTAAAATAATCATAGAATACAAAAATCTATTGGGATTTTTAATAATTAAAAATAGAATAATGAATAATTTAGATCTGAAATAAATGCAACAAAACTAGTAATAATAATTACTTAACATTAATAAAAAGTAAAAATATAATTGAAAATTCTTGAACATTAACAAACCAGAGTAATAAGAAACTTACATAAAGATAATTTAATTCACAAAGAAATTAAAGGTAATTTTTGATTAATGCTTTAAAATAGCTGATTTAGAATTATAAAAGACTAGTTTATACTCTAAGTTCAGAAACACATCATTATTTTTAAGTAAACCATTACATATAATGAGAGATAGAGAAAGGCAAAGACAGAGAGAGATAGAGACAGAGAAAGAGAAAGATAGAGAACAGACTGTTTACATAATAAGATTATAAAATAAGATTATAAAAGTAACATCGACAAATGTGTGATTGAAATAAGGGAGCATATTTAATCATGAAAGTTAAGGTTTAAATCAGCAAGAATTGCACTGTTGCCTAGATGGTGCATTAACAATTAAATCTCAGTCTTAATGCTATATTACATTTTCACTGAAATTTTAATTTGAAAATGACTTGGAATTCATCAAATATCAAAGTACTATGATAGAATAATGGTAACATGCTCCAAAGTTAATGTAAACTATAACAAATTAACATTAAGAAAAGTTAATGCTAATGTTCTGAAAATTATTGATAAGCTTATATTAGGCTTCTTATCATTTACCCTTTACATAGCAAATAGTATTTTTTTTTTTTTTGGTTTTTGGGCCACACCCGGTGACGCTCAGGGGTTACTCCTAGCTATGCGCTCAGAAGTTGCTCCTGGCTTGGGGGACCATATGGGACGCCGGGGGATCGAACCGCGGTCCGTCTCCTAGGCTAGCGCAGGTAAGGCAGGCACCTTACCTCCAGCGCCACCGCCCGGCCCCACAAATAGTATTTTTCTTTCCCAAAAAATTAGGTGTTTTTTTAATTGAATCACCATCAGTTACAAAATTACTATGTTATCCATGATTGAGTTTCAGGCATACAATATTCCAACACCAATCCCTTTTCCAGTGTCCACTTCCCTCAAGCAATTACCCCAGTTTCCCACCTACCCAAGAACTTACTTCTGTGAAAGGAACATTCCTCTTTTCTTTTTTGTTTCTTAGGCACTGTAGCTTAATTACTATTATTTTTTTATTTATTTATTTATTTATTTTTTTTTTTTTTGGTTTTGGGGCCACACCTGGCAGTGCTCAGGAGTTACTCCTGGCTGTCTGCTCAGAAATAGCTCCTGGCAGGCACAGGGGACCATATGGGACAGGGGGATTCGAACCAACCACCTTTTGGTCCTGGACCGGCTGCTTTCAAGGCAAACGCCATTGTGCTATCTCGCCGGGCCCAATTACTATTATTTTTGTTAGGGTTTTATGCATAACACTTTACCTTCTTCCTAGTAATAGTTCAGAGTGACCACTCCCCTCTATCACTATCATAGTGTACTCTTTCTTGTTCTATGCCCCCCTCCCCTGACACCCATAGGGCAAAGATCCTATTAAGGATCAGTCTCTTGCTTTGGGCATTAATTATCTGCATAATATGTTTCTTTATATCCCACAAGTGAGAGACATTATACTGTGTCTGCCCCCTCTTTCTGACTCATTTCATTCAGCACAATATATTCCAGATCCATATACGTATCAATAAATTGAATGATGTGGTCTTTTGTCTGAGTAATATAGCTTCTTTATCCAGTCATCTGTCCTTGGAAACTTGTATTGTTTTCAGATCTTGGCTATTGTAAATAGTACTTCAATGAATATAGGAGTGCAGATGTATTTTCTGCATTGTGTTTTGGGGCCCTTAGGGTCTATTTACAGGCATAGAATCACTGGATCTAATAGCAGCTCAATTAATAAAAGGAAACATAGGTAGAACTTTTTATTTTATTTTATTTTTTTTAATTTTAGGGCCACATCTTTTGGTGCCCAGGGATGGAGCCTATGTTAGCCTTGTGCAAAGAAAACACTCAACCCACTGTACTACCATTTCTTCCCATAGAGGCATCTTAAGAAATGCCACAAAGCAAGTGGGAGCAAAAGTAAGCAGATAGTTCCATTTCTTAAAGAAAACAATGACCAGAATAAACAATTCCCACAAATTGGGAGGATTTATTTACTCACAATTAAAAAATGAAGGGCTAATAACCAGATATAAAGCAAAGATGGAAGTTTACAGGAAAGTATCCAACCTTAAAATATGGGGAACAGAGATGAATAAATATTTTTTCAAAGAAGAAATAAAGATGGCTACAAAATATGAGAAAATATTCTATATAATGAATTGTCAGGATATTACAAATAAAAACAGCAATGAGAAAAATCTGACACCACAAGATCTAGCTGCTGTCATAAACAACAGCAAGAACAACAACCAGTTTTGGCGTGGAGGTAGTAGAAAAGGGACCTTCGTTCACTATTAGTGGGTATATATACCTGGTTCAGCTCTTTGGGAAGATAAAATACGGTATTTTGGATAAGAAAGATAGTTGATTTGTTAAACACATGCTTTTTATGCAGGACGGTTTCTTTATTTCTCTCACTTATTTTCTTTCTCTTTCTTATTTTTTCCTTTTCTTTTTTTCTGTTTCTTTTCTTTCTTTTCTCTTTCTTTTTCTTTTGTTTTCCTTTTCCTCCCTTCTTCATTCCTTCCTCCCTTCCTTTCTTTCTTCTTTATTCCTTCCTTCTTCCTTTTCTTCCTTCCTCTGTCATTCCTTCCATCCTTTCTTCCTCTGTTTCTTCCTTCCTTCCCTTCCTCCCTCCCTCCTTTCCTTCCTCCCTTTCTTCCTCCCTCCCTTTCTTCTAGGGCTGTATCAAACAGTGGTATTTAAAATTAATCCTGTTTTTTTCAGAGATCACTTCTGGCACAATTGGGAACCAAAAATAGTATTAAAATGTCCAATGAAAGCATACTATTTACAATGTTGAGCCTCTGCATGCTGGTTTTGATTTCTGTACTATATGCAACCCTGAGTACTGTGTTGATCACCAAGCACAAAACCAGGGATAAATCCTGAGAACTATAAGGTTTTACTTCAATATTTAAACTAAAACATACAGTTTTTAGTTTAATAGATATCTTATAAGTGGGTTCTAGAGACATAGTACAGCAGATAGGACACTTACCTTTCAAGTGGAATGCCAGGTTCAATCTCTGAAAATCCATATGGTTCCCCAATTCATCAGGAACAAGCCCTGAGTGAAGAACCAGTGAATCCCCTAAACACTGCTGATTGTGGCCCCCAAACCAAACCAAAAACAGTAAGATGAATTATAGGTTATATAAAGAAAGCAAGGTGTGTAAACAACTTATAGTTCAATTAGCATGTAAGTTATTAAATAAATTTAATATAAATGTCAATATTTACATAAATAATGAGGAACTATAACATGAAACAGTTTTTTTAAACAAAATATGGTCTTTTTTAACTATAGAATAAATATGAAAGGCAAAATTCTAAATACAATGTCAAAGAGGACAAAAAGTTAAGAGTGTCATTTTATGCTAAATAAGCTACCAAAATGTAAATCTATAGAAAAATATGATGGACATTAATTTTATTGGGATGAGGTTAGAAAAATATAAATAGTTTTAAAAATACATTCAGATGTTTTCTAGTCTTGAGAAGCTTGTATTCTCTTCTGAACACATTTCTTTCTGTTTTCATTCAACTTCTATAAATGATCTACTTTCACTATAACTATTTACTTTGTATCTGTCTGAATAAATAGTCTCATAGGTCATGAGAGAATACTTAAATTTATATAGGATAGAAGTACCTTGTGACTATAAAAGGAACCATGATAAAGAAAAACAAAAACCTACCATGCCTTGTAGGTGAAGAATAAAATCCTGCAGACCCTATCTATCTATCTATCTATCTATCTATCTATCTATCTATCTATCTATCTATCTATCTATCTATCTATCTATCATCTGTCTGTCTGACTGTTTATATAACATGTATAGATTATATATAATCTATATGTATAACCTATATAGAAGTTATATAGTAACCCTCTATATAATGTGTCTGAAGTGGAGCTCAGAGAAATGCATATAATGCTCAATGAGCTCAAAGAAACAACAAAACTTACTTCAAATAAAATACAAGAAGTGGGCCAGAGATAGCATGGAAGTAAGGCATTTGCCTTGCATGCAGGACAGTGGTTCGAATCTCAGCATCCCATATGGTCCCTTGAGCCTACCAGGAGCGATTTCTGAGCATAGAGCCAGGACCCACCCCTGAACACTGCTGGGTGTGACCCAAAAACCAAAACCAAAAACAAATAAACAAACAAAACACAAGAAGATATGAGATTAGAAATGAGAAAAACACAAACAAAAATGTCTGAAATGAAAAAGTTTGAAGACAAAATTAAAAAGTCATTGATAGTCCTATCAGTAAAGTTACAGGTGCTGAGAAATGTCAGTGAGTTTGAAGATTAAGTGAACTAAACTGCCAAAGAACAGAGATGGAAAAAAATCTTCAAAAGAAATAAACAGATGACAATAACTTTGGGATAATTTAAATAGAGACAACATAAGAATCATTGGAGTCCCAGAAAGCCAGGAAGGAAACCTCTATGAAGAAGCAACAGTAAAATCCATCATCACTCAGAAATTCCCAGAGCTAGAGAGTATCCACATTCTGGATCCATATCCTGGATACCAGGATAATACCAGATTAAGAAGACCCAAATAAAAAACATCCCAAAGTACATCTTAGGCAGAGTAATGAAAAACATAGATAAAGATAGAATATACAGTAAACCAAATGATATATCATATACAGAATCTTTCTAACCAGAAAAAATGCATATTCTTAAGTGAAAGTTGAAAGTTTTCTGAGTAGACTATATGTTAACAATAAATTAATGATATATTTTAAAATATTATCTTGCAAATAATTTTCTCTAAAATTAAAGAATAAAGTTTAAAAACAACAAAAGAAAAACTAGAAAATTCACATATATAAGTAAACAATATCCTTAAAGAAAAATTGTTCCAAGAATTTGAGAAAATTATGAATAAAAAGTAGAGCACCGTGGTGCCGCAAAGCGATAAGGTATTTGCCTTGCTGGCATTAGCCTAGGATGGACAATGGTTCGATCCTCCGACGTTCTGTATGGTCCCCCAAGCCAGGAGCTATTTCTGAGCTCATAGTCATGAGTAACCCCTGAGTGTCCCCGGGTGTAGCCCAAAAAACTAAAACTAACACACAAAAACCCAAAAAAAGTAGAGCATCATATATAATGTATATAAATATATATACATATAATACATACATTATATACATATAATTTTAAAATAAAACATAGTGCACAAAAGGAATACAAAAATCTGCACAAACAAGGTTTACAGATTACATGGAATAAGGTGTTCTTACATGTGGTTTACCAAAATTTAGTCCTTGACATCACATATTGTTCTAAGTCCAGCCAAGTGTTATTATGTCTGAGTCTCAAGCCATTATATTAAATAAATAAATCAAAGATAAATCAAAGATATGATGTGATATGCCTCGTACTAAAATAACTAATATTAAAAATTCTAGTGATGAGAAGTGTTATTAAGAATGTTAACAGAGGGCCAGGAGAGATAGCACAGCGGCGTTTGCCTTGCAAACAGCAGATCTAGGACCAAAGGTGATTGGTTCGAGTCCCGGTGTCCCATATGGTCCCCTGTGCCTGCCAGGAGCTATTTCTGAGCAGACAGCCAGGAGTAACCCCTGAGCACCGCCGTGTGTGGCCCTCCCTCAAAAAAAGAATATTAACAAAGATAAAATATTGTAATTTGTTGGAATGTAAATTGGTGTAGTTTTAATTTTATTTATTCATTTATTTTTTTGGTTTTTCGGCGCTTAGGGGTTACTCATGGCTCTGCCCTCAGGAATTGCTCCCGGCTTGGAGGACCATATGAGACACGGAAATTGAAATGCGGTTCATCCTAGTCTAGCGCACATGCAAGGGAGACGCCTTAACGCTTCAGCCACCACTCTGGTCCCTGGTGTAGTTTGTAGACAACACATCAAAATAATTCAACAAAACAGCAGAATATGATTTATATAATATAGTCTAGCAAACATACTTCTTGTTAAATCTTGAAACAAAATATTAGTTTCTCAAAATAATTTATAATCTCTGAAGATAATTACAGTAAGAATCACAATAGCCAATATATAAAAACAATTTATTTACATGTCCTTTAAACTAAGAAAGAAAATGTAGCATCTCTATTGAGATCTACTTTTTTTTTTTTTAGCTGAATATGTATTGTTGGGCTAATGATAGAAAGGGATAGCTACATGTTTTTGTTGTTGTTTTTGTTTTAGGGCCACACCCAGTGACTCTCAGAGTTACACCTGGCTATGCTCTCAGAAATTGCTCCTGGCTCGGTGGACCATATTAGACACCGGGGATCAAACGAGGACCATCCTAGGTCAGCCTTAGGCAAGGCAAACGCCCTACCACTGTGCTATCACTCCTGCCCAGCTACATGTGTTTTTATGTTACATTTTTTGCTAGTTTCTCACAGAAACCAGTGAAGCATTTCTTATAGCTGGAGACACTGAGATGAGATAAGAATTAATTACTGAAGATGGATCATGTGCTCCTAGAGCCCACACTATAGATATAATTGTATGTATATATATATATATAATTGTAAATATTGTAAATAATTGTAAATAACATAATAAATAAGAGACAATGATATAGTAAGGTGTACAATACACTTGTCTTGCATTCTATGACCAACTAGATCTCTGGTACCATATATAGTCCCTGAAGAACTACAAGGACTGATTATTGATCACAGATCACCTAGTAAACCCTAAAGAGGTCTAGGTGTGGCCCTAAAATGAGACAAACCAACAGTATCAGAATCAACATATGTTCATTTTCACCCCTTGGTTGCAAAGGACTAAAATTTGTACCTAATAAATCACCATAGAGGGAATAATTGTTATATTGATAGCCAGTCTCTTTATTGCTTGAACTTTTTTGAGAGAAAGGTGCTCCAAAGTAGTACACAGAAGGATGGGTACCTCCACTAGCGATTTGCTGCCAACCAGGCCTTAAGTTCACAGGAAACACTCAAGAGTATGATGCTATTTACGTCCTTTATGTTGGGGACACTCAGGACAACCAGTTGGTGCTGGAGACCTCTTGGCCTGTAACTTGTGAAACTTGATGCTCAGTGGTGCTTGTATTGAAACCAGTTGGGAATTGTTATCACTTCTTGTTCCTCCACTGATTTTTGTGTTTTGTTGAGTCTACTGCTTAAATATTTTCTTATCTGCATATTGTTTTTGTCTTCTGCTTTAATTCAGGTTCTCATCAATGCTCAGTTGGAATTTTGTAACATTAACTTAATTCAGATTGTCACCAAAGTGACCTTTCCAGTAACCAAATCTAATAGTGTTAACTCCATGTTCCAAATAATCTGTGGCTCCCCATTGCATCTTTGCTTATATTATATCCCTCCTCTCTTTTAGACTTCAGCATATTAAATTTATTGACGGCTTCATACTCTCTCATGCCTTCTTGACTTTGCATGATTTCATTGCCTGAAATGCACAGCTTAAATTTATATACTTGGCAAAGTACTGCACATGATTTAGATCTCAGCTCAATTATCTCTTCCAAGAATCCTTTTCTAACTCCCTTAGGCAAATTAAGTTGCTTCGTTTTCTATGCTTCTAATTCTATTCTCATCAATCACTATATTTATTATGGCTTTATATTTATTTGGTCTCCAATAAACAACCCAAGTTTACATTGAACTGGAGAGAAAATTATTTGCCCAAGGATACCTAATTTGGTAGCAATCAAGCAAAAATTTTAATACATATGGCCTGGCTTCAAAACCAAGGGTTATTTCATTAATTAAACCAACTACTATCATTTATTATAGAGATAATTAGTTATAGAATATTATCTGATCTACTCTTTGAGGTGAACTTTTTTATAGATTTAAAAATAAAAATTGTTGGATTCTTTTCTGGCTCATAAGCATGATGAACGAGTTTTCACATGCCTGGTTAATATGTGCCTTTTTTCAACCTTATGACATCAGAACATGACCCTTCTAACATAAAAAAAATAAAATAAAAAAAATTTTAAAAAAGGATTTTCACTAGTATACAATTTTAGTATACAATTTTTAATCAAATACATATATAATTTGTCTCTAATATCATACTGATCAGTTTTTTTAATGTTTGTAAAAAATAATCAGGTTTTATTATTTAATCATTGTAAGTAGTCCATGTTTGTGTTATAATAATAATAATCCCTAACTAAAATAGTCTTCTGGCAAACTAAATATTTTTTTAAATTTTCTTTCTTCAAGTCAAGTCTTCAAGTCATATTTTAATAAGGCTATTAATAATTATAAAAATTGAGTACCCTCAATGACAACTAGAATTTATATGTAATAAAAAATCCTTAAAAACAAAAGCCTTTACCATAAAAGACCTTGGAGTGTGAAAATGAGCATGTATGGAGCCTGTAGTTGTTCCCATGACAGCATGCTTCAAGGGCCGAGAAACCTGTATCTCTTAGGCCAAGGGAATTTTCTTTCTAATTTTCCCAACACTTAATGTGCCTATGCGAAAAAAAATAATAAAGTGAAGTAAAAAATGAAACACAAAACCTTGTCACACCAGCCCTTTTTTTCTTTTTATTTACTTTTTATTTTTCTTCTCTTTTCTATTTTTTCTTTTTCTTTCCTTCTTCTTTATTTTTTTAATTTTCTTTTGTTCAGGTGGTTATTATATGATGGTGGTTGTTTTAGTAGCTGGGTGTATTTTTTTGCAGTTGCCTTGTTTTGTTTTGTTATTATTTTGCTTTTCTTTTTTCCCTTTCCTCTTTAAAAATTGATATTTATAACCTCTAGACAGAATCCTCCCTGTTTTTTTTTTTAACGAACTACATAACTTGAATCATCTTGCTCTTCCTCATGAATTGAGGGGAGAAATAAAAATTGAGGGAAGAATGGTACCAGAATCAAAGAGTCCTGTGAACATTGAGTGGAAATTAAAAATTATCAGACTTAAACATCAAACCCAAAGTAATTGACAATAGAATTGATACCATATCTATAACAAGCTATACACAGAAGGGAGCAGTTACATTAGCAGTCCAGCGGGCAAATGAGGAAGATATGGGATGTATGCTGGAAACAGGGGTAGAGGGAGGACAACACTGGTGGTAGTAATTGCCCTGATTCATTATCACTATGTACCTAAAATATTACTATGAAAGACTTGTTATTCACTTTGGTCATAATAAAACTTACTTAAAATATTAAAAATAGAAATAAAAGTATTAAAAATCCAGAAATATGTTTTTTTAGAATAAAACATAATAACAGAATATTTTTAGGGCCACATCTGGTAGTGCTCAGGAGTTAATACTGACTATGCAGTCAGAAATCACTCCAGCAGGCTTGGTGCCCATATGGGATGTGGAGAATCAAACCCAGGTCCATCCTCTGTAGGCCAAGGAAGTGCAAGGCCAATGCCCCAGCTCTGCATATTGTCTTCAGCCCAATAATAAAAAACTTTTAAAAATGATTTCATTGGCTTTCCTGCACAAGACAGCAAAGAAGATGCCATCAAACACAATCTCCAGGGCCCAAACCCAACAAGGGCCCCACCCAATAAGATCTAGACAGAGGAGTATGGCCTCAGAGTAAAGTGGAGCATCATCTAACCCACGAACCTTCAAACAGCACATAGTAAAAACCACTATACAAATATTGCAATGGGGAAACAATACAGGACAACACCACACATAAAGAATGAAGATGACCTGAAAAATACCAACTACCTAGTTAGCCTCTAAAATAATGAGTTTAGAGTATTAATATGGAGGATACTCAAGGAACTCAAAGCAAACATGGATTAAGTTAAACATACCACAATAATAGAGTTTACAACTGAAATAAGAGGTCTGAAAAACTCGGTAGATGAAATGAACACCTCAATGAAAAGCATCTCCAAAGGAGTAACAGCAGCTGAGGATGGGGGTTAATGAGCCAGAGGATGAGATTCAGAACAACTCCAAAAAGCAAAAGAGATTGGAAAAGAACCTTGAAGCAAATTATCAGACAATGAATAAACTACTCAAAACGTGAACAGATGAGAATAGAAGTCTTTGATAAACTCAATAGAAACAACATAGGAATCATTGGATTCCAGAGACCCAGGAATCATTCCACAGACCCAGGAAGAGATTATTAAAAAGAAGTGTTGGAGGAAGAGTGAGAAGAGGGAAAAGAGGAAGAAGAGGAAGAAGAAGGGGAAGAAGGGGAAAAAGAATAAAAAATGAACGAAGAGGAAGAATAAAAAGAAGAGGAGGATGAAAAAGAAGAATAAAAGGAGGAAAAAGAGTAGGAGAAAGAAGAAATAGAAGAGGAAGAAGAGGAAGAAAAGGGAGAACGAGAGAAGAAAAAGAAGAGAAAGAGGAAAATGAAGGGGAGAAAGAAAAAGAATAGGAGGAAATAGAAGAGAACGAGAAAGAAGAGAAAAGAAGAGGAGGAAGAATAAGAGAAAGGAAGAGGAGAAAGAGGAAGAAGAAAAAGAAGAGAAAAAAGAACTGAAGATTTATTTTTTAATTTCTTCTCTTATAAGTGTTTTTGATTAAGCACTGTGATTATAAACATGTCTGTAGTTGAGTTTCAGTTAAAATAAATAAATAAATCAGATAAAAAAAGAAAATCTTGCTAATAAAATTTCTAATAATAATTGACTTACAAAGATGTTAAAGGAGTACTAAAATAGGAGCAAATAAATGTATCTAAAGGAAACAAAAGCATCTGCTTTAATAAAGCTATTTAATTCTTGGCAGGTGAAAAATAATTATTAGAAGAATATTGTTTCTAAAAGGCATTGGATAGGAGGATATGTAAGTTATTTCAGATGTAATCATACACTGAATAACATGTTCAACCAAATAAGTCAAAACTAAAGGCAAAGATCACCTGTGTACCTACCATTATGTTAGAACATGGTTATTTATATTATGATAATAAAGCATTATTTTTTAAACTTAAAAAAAAGATTTCACCCAGTAATTTTCCCAAAATAAAATACTTAGTTAAATATCTATAAATGAAATTAATTTTAACAATTTTATCTAAAAATTTTTATCATCAAATTAGTGCTATAAAATTTGAAACTCCTAAATAGAGCAAATTCACATATTAATGTTTTTACGCTTAAAGGTATTAATTTTCTTCTGATTCATAAGCAAGAGCTAACAAAATTACTTTTGTAATCCTGCAATCCATATAATTTTATCATTTTAAAATTTTATGCTATCCAGAGAGAGATACTGCAGAGAAGAGGAAGCTAACTACATGCATTGATCTGATTTGGATCCACCATCACATTTTGGTCTCCATAATTGTGCCATTAATCAGTATTAAGATCTGAGTACAGCCAAATGTAGTCCCAAACAATAATAAAATCCAAATATCATTTACTATGATTTTGTTATAGCATTAAACTCATAAAATAAAAATCAGTCATTTGCTACATTCTTTTGCTTCTTAAAGAACTGAGTCAAAATAAAATATATACTATTTCTATCAAACGTTTTATCAATATTTTAAATGAAATAAAATGTTTATTTAATAAAGTTTTAGTTAGCATAAAGCAAAGTGAAAAATGTACTAGAAACATCAGAATCTCAATAGTCATAGAAAATTTCTTTTCAAATAATAATAGAAAAATAGAACAAAATAGCTATAGAAAAATCATAAACTAGTACTATAAGGAGTGACATAGTATAATTTCTTTTGAAATCAAGGCACATGGCTAATAGCTACAACAAAAGTTAAAGATTATGAAACCATGACATAAATCTCTAATGGAAAATATCTCAAATGATAGTTGTTTATGAATGCACTAGTAAAGGTAACACAATTGGTATTTTAATAGTTTTAGTAGTTTTAATAGTTTACTTGGAAAGATATAGAATATTGCAAATAGAATATATATAAAGCTAGGATTATAAATATGAGTATGTATTGTTAGGTCATATATAGTTTACGGATATTAGATTTTTTTGAATATGTGATATGTAGCTGTAAACACACAGATCAATGGAACAAGACAGAGAAGAGGGCAATTACAAAAGCAAATCTTTACCTTGATGGGTTATTTGAAACTGGTTAATACTTTCTATGTTAACACTTTCTATGTAATCTTTACACATCCATTAGGTTGAAATATTAATCTCTCTTTGGGAGTTCAGAGAATGAAACCAAAGTGGCCATATTTTATAATGCTTGCATTGATCTGGGAGTGATGGGACAGAGAGCTTATTTCCTTCAGATGGATGTAAGGGTTGAGAAATCAAATTGGAAGTCTAGAATTTCATCCCATCAGGAGAACCAATGTAAGTAGTTTTTATAGAAATGTTTACTCATTTTACTCAAGAACACATACAGTTTTATATATTTTTACAATTCTGTTTGTTTTTCTCAAAGATAGGATGTCCCTGCAGCTTCTTCAGTTAATTCTTTCATAAACATCTCTCACAACTTTGATTATATACCACATCTGCAAAGCTATTAATACATTTATTATTACACTATGGACATTATTTATACTCTTTTAAATGTGTAGGTAATTAGAGGTTATTTTAAAGATTCTTTTTCTTCATCTCTGCATCAGGTAATGTGCTTTGTAAATTATGGAATGAATATATTGTAACAACTTCCAATTTTGATTTACTAAATTAATTTGACCTCCTTTAACAATAATGTTCAAGTAACTTAAGCGATTTTCAACTAAGAAATCTGAATTGGTTCTGCTGAAAGTAAATATTTTTATATGGAAATACAACAAATTAATGTCATTTTTATGTATGCCATTGTTTTAAGGTTTTCTTTTGTTCCTGTTCGTTTTTTAAGAGTTTAATAGCTTATTCTTATTTCCAAAGACTTGATAACATAACATAGCTATCACAACAATTTATAAAATCTTAAGATAAAGAACATTTTACTCAACTTTGAACCATTCAAAGATATAAAATTTTATATAACATGGCCTTCGCTTAAAACATCGCGTTTGTTATTTTGTTTCTGATTTTTATTTTATTTTATGAGGGATGGGAATTGGGGACTTTCACTATTTATAGCTAACTCAATTCCTCACCTTCTAAATGCTAAAAATGCATATTTTGCAATTTACTTGTGGTACTCTTGAAGTTTAATTATGATTTCTATGAGCAGAAGTCAAATAATTATTCTGTTCAATAAAACCTCTCAAAACTATTTTTTTTGGCTATTGTACAATGTTACTAAATTGAGAGGGAGATTGAAAATGGTTCACTTTGACAACAATAGTGTACATGTACAAATTCTGTCTAATTTTTCTACTATTTATTGAAGTCTGATAACCACTAGGTATGAAACCCAAATCATAATGTTTAAATATTTTCATCAAAACTATATACTTTTAATGAACTTAATACTCTGCAATGGGTAATGCTAATTAAGTAATAGTAAAGATAACCTAATTAAAATAGAGTATAAACCATTGTTTTGGAAATATTTAGATCATTTAATAAAGTCTGGTTTGGTAACAGAGCATAATCATTATTAATACAATTGGACCCTAATACAATATACGACCATCCTGCTTGAAGAGTTGACCCATACTGTGACTGCATCACTGTCAACATGATATCTTCTCTACCATTATAAAGTTTATGCTTTAGGAAAATAGCTTTTGGATTGTCCTACTTCTTGAAAGAAGCATATGAAAATTATAATTCAGAGGTAGCTGATAGAACATCTTTAAAAGCATTTTTTTATTTTAAATAAGACTGCTAGTTTACATGACTGCATATGTTTTAGGGATAAAATGTCACAATTCTTTAAAATATGTTGCATTACAATATGACCACCACTAAAATATCAATATACCTGTTTCATAGACCATTGGAGCTCTTTTTTGTCAGTCTATCTCTATTTCTCTCATCCCACCTCTTAACTCTTCCACCACATTATAGCTCTGTGATCTGAGTCCATTGGTTGTATTTCTTTTATTTATTTGTTTGGTTGGATGGTTTTTATAGAAATATCAATACTGGCTTGTAATTTATCTTCAAGTTTGACTATATGATACCTTAACCTGTGTAATTTTACTACTATGGATTACTATCATGTTAGTTCATCCTGTTCTATTTGCATGAATTCTCTAATCTTCAGAAAAATATTCTTCTTTGAGTTGGTTGAATTGTTCATCTATAGATTTTTTAAATTTTTAGGCTAGTGACTCCTTGATTTCTGTTTCTAAATCATTAAGTGTTGATATTAGGTCCTCATCTACAAAGCTCAGGCATTCTGATGGGTTTGGAAATTTCCTTGTACTTCTCATGACATTCTCATTTGCATTTATCTTACTTAGTTTACCCACTGTTCTTTGCATTTAGTGCATTGGAATGATGTTGCAGCACTCAGTTCAATACCTAAGACTTGGAATCAACCAAGATGTCCAACAATAGAAGACTGGATCATGAAGATGTGATACATATATACAATAGAATACCACATAGTTGTAAGGAATGATAAAATCATGCAACTTGTAGCAACATATATAAAACTGTAACATGTTATGTTAAACAAATTAAGCCTGTAGGAGAAGAATAAATACAGAATGATATTACTTAAATGGGGTATTTAGAATAACTGCTTAAAGAAATGCAATAGTAGAAATAGGAATTGTCTTGAATATTCTTGGCTTCAGATTATAGCAATGAGCAGAAAAAAACTGAGTGGAGGAGAATAAACACAAATATGAAAGGATGGAAGACAGAGATCAAGCAGTTTTTGATGCATTGGTGAAGATTTAAAAAAAAAAGGTCAAAAAAGAACTAAATAACCAAGCCAAAGTCAACAACAATAAAATCAAGAAACTCTAACAATATAAATTTTAAATAAGCCTATTATATTGGCATACAGAGGGAAATACACTCTGGGAACATGATATAAAAAGGTTGACACAGATGGTGGGATTGCCCTGATTTGTTGTATGTCTGAAACCCATTTATAAAGGAGTTTGTAAATCACATTGGTTTCAATAAAGTAATATTAAATTTAAAAAATGGCATATCATAATCAAATGATGAAAAACATAGGTTGAGTTAAAATGCTAAAATCAGCAAAATCGAGGAATGAAGTCACATACAAAGAATCATTCTTAAATTACTTTACCCAGAAAACTCTCATTTAGATTTGATGAGCAATAAGTAACTGCATGGATAAACATCAGTTTAAGAAATTCATTGACTCAAAACCAGCTTTAAAGGAAATGAAGTTGGTATGCTAGGACAAATCTCACAAATTTGTCAAACTTCTACAAAACAATGGCTCAGAATCCAATAACATTATTTTTTTCAATGTACTAAAGGCACAATTTGAGAGACACACTGTGGGAAAAACAGATTAAAAACCTAAATCCAATATTCTGCTTCCGGCAAAAAATAAGTTTGAGTCAGAGTATTGTTGGGTGTGCTTTAATCATAATAAAATAATAATAACTATAATAATATGCAGATATTGTTTGTAGTTCTTATATTTATCCACAACACTACAAAAATTAACATTCAAATTTTGGTAACAAACTAATTTTTATTGGCTCTTGGCTTTGTTTTTTTTTAATATATTTTATTTTATTAAAACCATTCTCTTTTTTTTCATTCTTTCTTTTACATCAGTCCAGTTACAAGTCGCAAATATCACAAGATTTTAAAAAGAAAGGAAAAAAGTTCTTTTTTAGACTTTTAAAAGAGCCTTGTGGAATCTTACTGGAAGCCAGGAGATTAACTTTCCCAAAATCTTTTGTTAGCAACTAGAGAACTAATTAGTATCAAAACAGAAAACTTAAAGCAAAGTTTAAAACATTTTGTTTGAAAATGATCTTCTTTCTTTTTTTTCTTTATCATATTTAATTTTTTTAAATATAATTACTTGGAAGCATAGTGGGAAAAAGGGTGAAAGGGTTGTGAGATTACACCACCAATATTCACACCATCTTCACACGTTTCAGAAATTATGTGCATGTAGTTTTGAAGTGGTCCTGCTAGTTGCCATCATCACAAAGCAGAAACCCAGATCTATTCAGATCCTCAAAGTTGATAAATCAAAGTTTTAATAAAAATATAGTGTAAAGTCTATCAGGCTCAGTTGCCACATTAAAGGGTTAAGAAAGGTTTCCCTTGCGATAAGTAGTGACATATTATCTGTGAAGCACTGTATCTCTGATTGAGGTCTGATATTCTTTCTACTGAGTCTATAATTCTTTTTAGTGGCTAAATTAAGAAAACTATCAGTTTTAGAAGTGTCATTACAAGTCCGGAGAATCCTTATCTTGAATTATATGTCTGGGTTCCATGTTTATCACATGAATTTGGAGATTACAACAGTGAAGAGGAAAGGAAAAGGAGGTAGAAACCACACTAAATAACAACAACAACAATAACAAAAACCTACTCTCTACGAGCAAAAGTTTTTTACTTAATTTAGAAAGTTGAGTGAAATAACTAGGCATTCAAGTGTAAGAAAATAAAGTAGATGTTTACCTACCATAAACAAATATCAATTTTACTTTTATAAAGCATTCAAAAGTTAAAATATTTAAAAGGATTTTAGAAGAATACAAAACATTATTTTTCTCAAATAAAAAGAAATTTATTCAGTTAAATGGAATTGTGCTGAATCACATTACAAATAAAACTTAACTATAATATATATGTAGTAAGTTTTACCACTTTAAAGCCCCTGAAAATTTAAGACACATGATGGAAAAGATTATCTGATATACAATAGAAAAGGACAGTCTAGCCGTAATAATTCAAGAACACCACTAACATTTTTTTTATTTTTAGGTCACACCCAGTGATTTTCAGGGATTACTCCAGGCTATGAGCTCCGAAATCGTTCCTGGCTTGGGGAACCATATGTGACACCTGGGGATTGAATGGAAATCTGTCCTGAGTCAGTGGCATGCAAGGCAAACACCCTGGCACAAAGCCACACCACTAGGGATGGTGGTTTGAATCCTGGCATCCCATATGAGTCCCCATGCCTGCCAGGAGCAACTGATTTCTGAGCAGAGAGCCAGGTGTAACTCCTGAGCACTGTTGGGTGACCCAACCCCCACCCCACCCCCAAAAAGTTGTAGGAAACTATTGAAAAGTACTGTAGAAACGGATTTAAAAGTTTAGCCTTGAGAAATAAATTTGAATTTAAGACTCTTATCTGGCAATTATTTAAAGTGAAACATTAGACATTTATTTAATCTTGTTAAGTATTATGCTAACCTAGATTATGAATAATATATGTAAGCTATAGAATTGTTTGAGATTTAGAGAACATTTAAGATTTTTCATCTTTCAATGAAAAAATATTTCAGTAAGTCTTCCAATCTTTATGCATTTTTTACCTTTATACATATTATATTAAGTACTTAGAGGACATATTAATTAGCAAAAACATTTTACTTTTTTAAAAATTGTTTTAATTGCATCACTGTTTGTAGCAAAGCTTATATGGGTATGGTGTTTATCTATAATATCCTTTAACTGTGATAAAAGTTAATCAATACTTTGTGGTGGATAGAAATTCTCCTGTGGGAGAATTTATGAAACATAGTTTCTTTTTGAGGGTTTAGTATTTGAATGATTGAAGAAGTTCAAATAAGGGGCTAGATAATAGCACAGCTGTACATCATTTGCCTTGCAAGTTGCAGACCTGGGATGGATCTACTTTTGATCCGAAACGTCCCATATGTCCTTTCCCGTCCCCCCCCCCAAGCCTGTCAGGAGTGGTTTCTGAGCACAAAGCCAGGAGTAACCCCTAAGCATCACAGATGTGCTCCCCGCCCCCCCCCCCAAAAAAAGAGGGTGGAACGGTGGTGCAACAGGCAGGGTTGTTGCCTTGCATGTGCTAACCTATGACAGACCGAGGTTTTATGCCCCAGCATCTCATGTGGTTCCCCAAGACAGGAATGATTTCTGAGCAGCGCATAACCAGGAGTAACCACTAAGCATCACTGAGTGTGGCCCAACCATCCCCCCCAAAAAAAAAGAAAAGAAAAGAAAAAAGAAGATGAACAAATCATTGGAACTTTGTAGAATCCATTTATATTACAAAATCAATAATGTCAAAGGAAAAGAGAAAATAGTCATCTTTACACTGTCCTTATGTTGAATTCCTTGAGAACTGGGAGTATTTTTTTACATTTTTCAATTCTTGTATTACACAATTCGTGCTTTAAAATGTTTGAAGAATAAACAAACAAATAAATAAATGAATAAATAAATTAAATCAAGCTCTAGAGTGTTTCTTAATAAGTCTACATAATAATAATTGATGATAATATTAGGGTCCAGAGTAGAAGGACGAGATGTGGTCTAAAGTTTAGTACTTTAATCCATCTGCCAACAAGGCCCCCATTCTGGCCAGCCAGGGCCATCCCCCCAAAGGTAGATGAGCCCCACATAAGGTCATGAGGAAGATTATATAGGGAAAGGATAAAGGGTGGTCCCAGATTTGATCTTTAAACTGATTGACTATTGTCTAAGGCAGGGGTCTCAAACTCAATTTACCTGAGGGCTCCAGGAGGCAAAGTCGGGGTGAGGCAGGGCCGCATAAGGGATTTCACAAAAAGAAAGTCCTCAAATGTCATTATTAACAGTTTTAATTATTTCTTCTGAAGATGAATAGAACATTGAGTGAAGATTATGAACAGTTCTTCTGAACATGGCATCATTTGCCTATTCCTTGCTGCCAGAGACTTGACAACACTTCTTCTCACAAATCTGAACCACATTTGGCTTTACAGAGGAAACAGTTGAAACCCTCAGTATGGCTTGAAGATGATCATCATTAAGTCTGACTTGTACTTTGACTTATTGAAGTTTAATGTGAAGAATAATTTTTACACAAATATGTGCTCCCAAAAAGGCACATGGTGCGCTTGAACATTCGGAAAAGCTCAGAGAAGCTGGGGGGGGGGGGGCATTCTCTCAAAAATTGCCCATGCATGTCTGCTTTTCCACTAATCTCCCTGAACTTTGCTTTGAGATCAGAGTTGCATTGCAGGTCAATGAGCTCCATTTGAAGCACAGGAGGGGCATCTTGCACATCAAAGGAAAAGGGGTCTACAAAAATTTGGAAAGTGGATCTGTGCTTTTTGGAGTCTGCAAATCTGTGATCAAATTCCTTCTCTAGCTTAAAAATAGCATCAACATATTTCTCACCACTGAAAGGTATGCCTGCATCCACAAGTTCCTTGCATGCTGGGAAATGGCAAAGGTTTGTCAGAGAAAGCTGGGATTTCCATAATACAAATTTTGTGGAGAATGCTCTCACGTTGTCATAGGCAGCACTGATAAGCTGCCCTGGGCCTTGTAACATCTTGTTTAGTACATTCAGCTTATGTATGATGTCAACAAGAAAAGCTAAGTCCATGAGCCATTTGTGATCACTCAACTCAGAAACAGCATTCCGACCCCTCTCCATGAAGGCTTTCACTTCTCTCAGCTCAAAAAATCTTTTCAGGACATTTCCCCTGCTGAGCCAATGTACCTCAGTGAAATAGAGCACATCTCCATATTCTGACTCCATTTTCTCTAAAAAAGCACAGACCTTCCTGTGCTTTAAGCCCCTGGATCTGATTTGGTTGATGCATTTCACAACAACAGATATCACATTGTCACACGGCAGGCATTTACTGCAAAGGGCCTGCTGATGGATAATGCAGTGAAGAGCAATGGCCTTCTCTACACCCTCCTCTTCAAGTTTTTTTTGAACAAGTGCCACCAGTCCATTTTTCCTCCCTGTCATTGATGGCACTCCATCAGCTATTATTCCAACAAACCTCTTCCATAGCAAACCTGCATTCTCAATGGCATCACACAGATGTCGAAATAGCTCATTGGTGGTGGTCGGGCCATGCATTGGAATTATTGTGAGCAGCTCCTCTGTCAATTCAAAATCGCAATCAACACCACGGACATAAATTGTGAGCTGTGTAGTGTCTGTTATATCTGTGCCCTCATCAAGAGCAACTGAGTATGCATCAAAACATTTGGCTTTCTCACACAGTTGATGATAAATGTCACTTGACATGTCACAAATGCGCTCTGCCACAGTGTTGGCAGAAAGGCTGATTTTGCTAAACTGACCTTTCTTTTCTGGACAGATAATACTTGCAACCTGTAACATGCATTTTTTTTAACAAACTCTCCTTCTGTGAATGGTTTCCCTGCCTTAGCAATCATCTCACTAACCATGGAACTAGCTTCGACTGATGCAACATTCTCTTTGGTTGCTTTCTTGAAGAAATCTTGTTGCCTCATTAGACATGATTTAAGACTGACAACCCGCTTGGCTTTCTCATTTCCTTGATATTTTGCACATGCCTCAGCATGTTTAATTGAATAATGGCGTTTCAAGTTCTATTCTTTGTGCACTGCAGCTTTCTCTGAGCAAATAAGACATGTGGGGATGTGTCTGTGCTCAACAAAGAAATACTGAGTCTCCCACTTTTTCTGAAATTGTCTGTGCTCGTCATCAATCTTTCTCTTCACTGCAGGCTTTGATGAAGTCATGGTGAATGTATGACAAAATCTAATTCTGTAATAAACTTCTCTCCCGTCTCTCCCTTAGGCCTTCGATATTGCAAGGGACAGCGGGCAGGAGCAGCGGAAATGATATCTGTGCTAGAAGCAAAGTATTCGTAATTATTCGCCTACCGAATATTCGCAATAAAAATCGCATTAGTAGAACACTCCTCATGCCAGTATTTCTGGGTCTTTGCCTGGAATGTTGGGGGCTCTGGGCAGGACAGCTAGCCACAGGCCCCCTGGGCTGACCACCTAGTCCAGGGGACCAAGGTCCCCCCAAACCTGGTGGGTCTTTAAGGCCATGCCTGGTTAATCGGGCCGTGGGGGGAGGGGGGGAGAAATTCCTCCCTAGGCATCCAAAAACTACAGAGGCTCGGCTGGGCTCAGAGCACTCCGCATGCCAGGATTTCTGGGTGTCTTTGTCTGGTATGTTGGGGGCTCTGGGCAGGACAGCTAGCCACAGGCCCCCTGGGCTGACCACCTAGTCCAGGGGTCCAAGGTCCCCCCAAACCTGGTGGGTCTTCAGGGCCACGCCTGGTTAATTGGGCCCTGGGGGGAGGGGGGGAGAAATTCCTCCCTAGGCATCCAAAAACTACAGAGGCACAGCTGGGCTCAGAACACTCCGCATGCCAGGATTTCTGGGTCTTTGCCTGGTATGTTGGGGGCTCTGGGCAGGACAGCTAGCCACAGGCTCCCTGGGCTGACCATCTAGTCCAGGGGTCCAAGGTCCCCCCAAACCTGGTGGGTCTTCAGGGCCACGCCTGGTTAATTGGGCCCTGGGGGGAGGGGGGGAAGAAATTCCTCCCTAGGCATCCAAAAACTACAGAGGCACAGCTGGGCTCAGAACACTTCGCATGCCAGGATTTCTGGGTCTTTGCCTGGTATGTTGGGGGCTCTGGACAGGACAGCTAGCCACAGGTCCCCTGGGCTGACCACCTAGTCCAGGGGACCAAGGTCCCCCCAAACCTGGTGGGTCTTTAAGGCCACGCCTGGTTAATTGGGCCCTGGGGGGAGGGGGGGAGAAATTCCTCCCTAGGCATCCAAAAACTACAGAACTGCGCGGGGGCGTGAGCCCCCGCGCGTACTTCATGTACTTCATGTATTCAGAATATTCCTTATTCTTATGTTATGTTTTGCATATACAGAATGTTTATTTTGTATTCTGCCCTTTCCCACACCCATACAAAGCTCTTTTTTACTCCTTAACTTTCTAACCCCCTCTCAAACATCACTAACCTACATTACTCTTTTTAACTTCAGTAGTGTACAATCCTAATCACAGTCCAAAGATGTGCATTGTGTGTGACAACCCCAAATTGTTTCAAGATACATAAAATGGACACATATTTCTTTAGAATATTTTGTGGGTTTTTTTGGACAGCTATAATTCTTACTAAATTTTTTCTTATACAGTGATGATTCTAACCACTTTTTATCTTCTCTTTTTGAGCTGTTTAACAAGGAATTTTGGTGGAAGAGTCCCCCAGTTTAATGCTTATGATTGAACCATGTCATGGGAATCATTGGAATTGTTCTTATGGCCCCCATATGCGCCAATAACACCACGTGGCATTGCTTCTTATTTGCATAGGCACATTAAAATGGGAAAATACTATACATACAAATAAGATCTTATTTAATAGAGATTGGAACACACAAATCTTGTAGTGCAGAGGGACCTTACACCCTGAACATTGACATAACGACCTGGCACAGACCTCAGAATAAAGGGCATAATCCATTCTCCCCTGAACCAGGGAAGCCATCCACGAAACATCCAGGCTGGTTTATAACATCACCTGGAAGCAATCCTCTACCACGGAAGACCTACACTGCTCAGACTTTGACCTGCTCAAAAGAGACTTCCCTTGACACTGAGAAGACTTAACAACGACAACGACCTGCTTACAGGACAGGGCTCCCTTCATTGCCCTTTGATTGTGAGGTGAAAGGAGAGGATGCTCCACATCCTGACTTCAATGTGAGATATGCAGATTCCAGGATCTTTAATACAGAAACATGATACCAACAACAGAGACTGTGTGAAAAATAAAAGTGTGTTGGCACTACAGACAATGTATTGGATTGGACGATCTATCTTGCCTGAAGCCTAGACTTGGTCTTATGCCAGGAAACTTCAGGGGTCGGGTCTCTTTGTACTTAGGCCAGGGTTATTTCTTTCCATGTCTCTCATATTTTGGTGGGCCTATGCAAACAACAATTGCCACTCTAGCGCCATTTTTACTGTGCTCCTTTGACTCTAATCTTTAAAAAGAACTCACTTAAAATTTGAGGTTAACGTAAGCTAATATGCATGTATATGGAAATGTAAGAAAATACTATGCCTGTAATGTTTAAGGAGTTACGTAAGTTTTATGGCTTTAGATTGCTTTGTGTACTGTTAAGAAATATTATAATGTGTTACAATCTGGGGACTTGAGGGACAAAGTAATTGTACATGGATTCTGTCTTATTTATCTTAATGTTCTTTGGCTGAAATTTCAAAGTTAAGATATCAGCAAGGGGACTTCTGAGAATTATGTTATGGGTGATTGTCATTCCACTGTAACTTTACCTTGTCCTCTTTCTTTGTACCTTTGTTCTCATAATTAAAAAAAAAAAAAAAAAGAAGGAAAAAAATCGCATTAGTAAAAAAAATCGCAAAAAATTGCATTAAACATTTGCATACCTCAAACGGAACTGCTCGGGATATGCGAATGTTAAATGTGATTTTTTTCTTACTAATGCGATAAACCTTGTGCTTCCTCAAAGGGTTCCATAGGCTTAGCAACATACCTATCTCATTGGTGCACAAAGATGTATTAGTTCAAAATTAACAATTAGCAAATAGCAAATAGAGCTCATCAGAGGGAAAAGGCACACAACCTTATGTCAATCAAAGTCCTTGCTATCAGCAGCCCCCCCCCCATTTTCGTGATCTGATATCTGATATCCTTTTACAGCTAACAGATGTTCTGAGAGGAAACCTTGAAAGGTCCTCTATCTTGCTCTTACATTCCCGCAGCTGGGGCTTCCCTTTTAAACATTCCCAAGATAGAATCCCCAAGGGCAATGACTTTCTAACAGAACAGTCTCACATGTCTTGTGTCAGACTGCAACTCTGGGGGTACACTGCTGTCTAACAGAACTAGAGTTAGAAACATATAAGAAAACATAAAAAAAAACCTTTTACCTCTATATTATCTTACTTATCTAAAACACCTCTTTTTAACACAATAAGTTTCCACTTTCAAGCCCTCTATTAAAAAAAATACTTGAGAGAAAAAAATTCTTATGCTATTTAAAAAGTGTCAAGTGATTTTTCACTTCATATTATTTAAGTAATGGGTAGAAAAAAAATACCACTTTCAAAAATCTAATGTGGCATAATAAAGAACACAATGGGGTAAGAAGACCACTTATTTTTCTCTTTATCAAATTTCCTCCCTGGCCTTTGTATTATGACTCAATGGAACAGCCATCCAAAAGAAAGAAAATTCACTTTGCAACGAATTAAGCATCAGAAGAGTCTAAGGACAATATTTAATGTCTAGAGTGTGCCTGACTCAAATATACCCAGACAAAGAGCTAAGCAAGGAGCAGGAGCTGCAATAGAATGAGACAAAAATAGGTGACCCCCCCCCAATGGATGTGAAATAAATGCCTTATATTTTAAAATTAATCTTTCAGAGCAGAGGGATACTATGGGTTTTTTGCAGTGGTACATGGCCTGCATGTTTGTTTATTTGATTCTCTCTTGTGAGTGTAATGAAGCGTGAAATGACTTTTATGAATCTTGATCTTTAATCCTAATTTCTGACGGGACAGTGTCTCCTTTTTCACTGCCTTTTGTTTTAAATTGGCCAGAAGCAATACATAAGGGAACAATTCATTTGAAAATGGGCAGAATTTTCAAGTGGAATCTTTGTGGGTCTGCCTGGCCTTTTCTTCTCACCAGGGCCTTCTACTCTATACCTGGAGAATATTCTTTAGGTTGCATTTCGTGCCTGTCCCAGAACTGGCTCTCTATTTTGGGACTTACTTCTGCTCAGTTAAGTACATCAGAAAAGACAAAGGCCTAACAGATGCTGATATTCAGCCTGGATCAGCCTATGTTGATTTTATGCTTATTAGTCTGAGCTAGTCACAGCCAGCTGGTTGCTGTTTGCCTTTACTGAGCAGTGGAAAATACACATAACAGCATTTGTGTACATATACACCCAGGTGTTAGTTGCCCTAAAAATATTTCCTATAGCATTAAGGTAATTTCAAGTACATATGTGTATGTGTGTGTGCATGCGTGCGTGTGTGTGTGTATAGACAGAATTTTTTCTTGTGGGAGATATTAAGATGGTATAATAAGGGTCCAGTTTATAAGACAAATATATTTGTGTCCTAGTATTTGACTGCAATAACTGGAGAAAGAAGTTCAACTCTGTTAGCTTCTTAGTTTCCTCCTAATTGCAATGAGAAGCCAGTAGAGATTTTTAAAGACCTATAAGCAAACTGCCTTTAAGGCAGAACAGATGAAATGTTTCCTGGGCAGCCAGGTATCATGCTGTCTAGTGCTTCAGCATCTTCAGCATCCTCTTTTAATTGTCCCAGGAGTGAAATGTTTTGAACTGGCCAGTAAGCACTGAGGCCCGCTGTGTCTTGCTCCACATCAGAAGTAGAAACTGGCTGAAAGCTTCAGGCATTGTCCTACCTAATCATGAAGGGAAATGTGAAACCATTTTCATAGTTCCAATTTAGCCCTCTGATTTAGCTTTATCCTCTTGGCTTGACTTTTTAAAAATACTTAGTTTTATTTTTATAAATATATTTTGTTTACTTAATATATCTAACTATGTAAATTAGAGTCTTGAATCTACCTTTTCCATAATATAATCTCATCCCCTGGATCTTGTGTTCCATTAGTGATTTTGTCTATTGCTGACTTTTCTAAACACCTTGCCCATCTTTTCTCCCACCCTTTTATATTAAATTTAAATTTAGCACATTTCTAAGTAGGTCTAAGGCATTATTTTTCTCACCTTCATCATAAAATCAAATAAGGAAATTGTGGTGACAGCATCTGACTTGTTTATGAGAACTACTTGTTGATTTATATTAGATATAAGCAAAGAAAAAGGGATTAATATTTGCTTTCAATTCTGATTTAAGAAAATTGTGAGATAAAGTATTAAAATATCCTTGTTCTACATTTTAATGAATACTTTGCAAAAGTATGTTGTTATTACAATTAGCAAATTTGTTCGTGTCTGTCTTACAGATATAAAATATAGTAAAATACTTTTTTGAAAAGTTTTACTGAGATATTATGGCTAGCATTTATACTAATCATGAGGCTCTTTTTAATAGTAACTTTTATTTTGACCAAAGTAGATTACAAAGCATTCACAGTAGTATTTTAGGAACATAGTGACATTGAATCAGGGGCATTCCCACCACCAATGTCCTCCCCCCCACCCTTGTTCCCAACATACATCCCATATCACCCTTTCTTTGTCCCCCAAGCTGCTAGTATAAGTGGTCCCTTCTGTGTCTAGCTTGTTGTAGATTGGGTTTTGATTCTGTTGTCGTTGGCTTTGGATTGGTGTTGAAGTCTGATCATTTTTTATTTCTACTCAATGTTCAAATGCCTGTTTGGTCTTGGTGCCCTCCTTTATTTCCCCCTCAATTTGTGAGGCAGAACAAAATGATTCAAGTTATGTGGTTCTGTTTGAAGGAATGAAAACTAAAGAAAAAGAACAAAAAAGTGGGGGAGCAAAAATTCTAATAAGCAAAAATGGGAGTTGTCCTTCTAGAGACTATACAAATTAGTTTAAGAAAAGAAAGGGGAAAAGGATAATCATGATGTTTTATAAATAAAATACATCACACCAACCACCAGAGTGTCACTATCCCTCCACCATTTTCCAGTGTCATGGTATCCTTGCTCCACTCCCATTTAGAAGTGTCCGTTATCAGTTTTGTTGGCAATATCTCCAGTTTTCTACTGGGATCACCTATTCCCATAGTTTGTTTCTTTAGATTCTTAACATATAAGCAAGATTATTTGATATTTGTCTTTTTTCTTCTGATTAACTTCCCTTTAAATGATACCTTACAAGAAAATGTCCAAAATAAAGCAAAATAAAGGATTTTATTGTTAGGACCTGAGTTCTGAACAAAGAGGGACTACAATTTCTAAAGGCAACATGGCTGGCTTCTCAGGTTCTGAGCAGGGAGAGCCACCATTTTGTAAGAACCACATAATGTAGTCTTCACAAGTCTGTTTCTGTAGACAGTGCCCCAAGCTAGCTGACCATTCCATGTAGCTTATCAGGGAAGGACTAGGGAGCAGTAGGAAGGTACTGCTAGACAATAGCTAATCATTTTAAAGATCATCAGAAAGCTGGATCCTGCCTATATCTCATTTGGGGAAGTGGCCCTGTCTAGCCAGTGTGAGAGTCTTGTTGGCAGACAGGTTAAAGTATTAAAATTTATTCCAGTTGTGTGGTCTCAACCTTCTGCTTCATACCACAGCATATCTTTTATTATAGCAGTGTAGCATTCCACTGTGTTTATATACCAGAATTTCTTTATATACTCCTATGTTGTTGCCACTGGGCTTGCTTCCAAATCTCATTTCTTATAAATAATACTCCAATGTATATAGCTTTGCCTGCATATTTAATGCTACTATATTCTTGGAATAGATGTTTAGGCATGGCTTGCTATATTATATTAAAATGTTATTTTTAATTTTATAAAATTTTTCCACATTGTTTTATAAAGATTGAACCAAACAACAGCTTAATAAGTAATGAATTAAAGTTCCCTTATAACATATTTAACATGTTCAACCAGTATTTCTGCACTTTTTTTTTGTAAAGGCCATTCTCATGAAGTGATAATACATTATACTTTTATTTTCATTTCTTTGTCAATTAGATATAATGAACACTTTAAAAAAATTTGGGCCACACCAGCTGTATTCAGAGCTTCTTCCTGAATTAGCACTCAGGGCTCACTGTTGATGGGACTTAACATCATATAGGGGGAAGAAAATTGAACCCAGGTAAACAATGTGCAAATTAAGTACCCTACCATTGCACCATCTCTCTTACCCAATAACTCTATGTGGAGGACTTTTGGCAATCTGTATTTTTTTGAGAAAGTATTTGTTCATAATATATCCCCATCATTTAATCAGATAAATTACTTTAAAGCTTAAGCTTTATATGAGCTTTATATATACCAGCAAAAATATTTGATGGCTAAATTAGAATTTAAGCATTAGTCAACAGATAAAATATGTCAGTAATAAATTATAATAATAACTTGACAAATGCATACGTGAAATTTCTCATTAGAATTCAGGGAAAAATCATTTTTAATTTTAGAATGAAGACAATCTGAATTATGAATTTACACCAGGAAATTCATTCAGAAGTAGAGTTTATGTTTTGTATATCTAAGGCCCTGGGTTTTATCTCTGATACCATCACCACTCAGTAAAAAAAGAAAGAGAGAAAGTACCTAGTATTAGTATCACTTCTCATACTTTATTCAAAAGCCAGTACACTTTCTCTTGGATAAACATGGTATAAAATTTTGAATCTTGACCCTTAGGGTGACTAGTAATTAAGTTGATTACATTGAAGGTAAAACAACAACTTATGGATTTGGACATAAGCCCCAGTTCTAACTCCATTAGGATCAAAAAGATAAATTATGTGGCCAGGGGAAATCTATTTCTCCTCTCTGAACCAATGTTATTATTCCTTCACTTGCAAAGCTGACATTTGTAGTACTAATTTCAAATGTCTTTTTAAAATTAGATATTCTAATATTATATTATCCTATGGCTAAATTAAAAGAAAAGATTTTGGAATTATAATTTTAAAATTATACAAGTAACAGTATGTTATATCTGATAAAAAATAGAACAGCTAACACAAAGTGATAGGTTCGCATATAACTTGATGCTTTATAACTTCCTGTTGTCTAAAGAATAATATAAGTGGGGTGAAACAATATAGAGAAGAAAACTTTTATGGTAAAGTAATTAGTGAACTGATATCAAGAAATAAGGAAAATTTAACAGCAAAAATTTAAAACAGTATAGGAGTTCTATTTTTTAATATCAATTATGTTTATGTAAAATTTTTAAATATAAATGACCCCTAAGTCCAAGTACGTGGTTTTACCCAATATATGGAATAATGTTCTGTATTAAATATGATCTAACAGGGTGTGCAGAAATAATACAGGAGTTAGACACTTGGGTTGCACATGCTGACATACTGACATACTGCAAATGGCTGACCTGTTATGATTTCTGAAAGTCGCCATGGATATGATTCTTAAGCTCAGAGCCAGGCATAAGCCTTGAGTACCAAAAAGTCTAGTCTCAAAACAAATACAAAAACTTATACAAGAAAACTATTATTGTTTAGCTCACATGGTGTTTTTTTGATAATGATTAAAGTCTTTGGAGACTTGACTATGAATCAGGCACTATAAATAACTGTGACATTTTTCTTAGTCAATCTTCGTGTAAAGTGAGTGCTTTACGTAAGTATTGCACTAGTTAACCAAAGAAGATGTGACTATTTTGATTTACTTGTAAAAATGAAGAAATGCTATAGAGACCCTAGGTTATTGATGTTAACAAATATCATTAGACTTGTTTGGGGGCCATATTTGGTTGTGATCAGGGCTTACTGATGGCTTTGAACTCAGGGGTTCAGTCCTGGTGGGCTCAAGGGACTAAATAGGGCACAGAAAAAGAACCTGGTTCATCAAAGTACAAGGCAAAAAAAATACCTGTTCTGCAATAACTCTAACCCTAGTGTTAAAACTATTTGTATTATTTTTAGTAAAAGTGAATTAACAATTTGATGCACATATTCCAGATATATTTAGAAAGAAAATGAGAAAATCAAAGTTATAATGTCTAAGATTGCTTCCACTTTATTATTAATACTGAATAGGAATTTTAATAATGTGTCCCAAAAATTCAAGTAAAATTGAAATTTAAAAAATACAATTTAAAATGACAATGGTGGGGCCGGGCGGTGGCGCTAAAGGTAAGGTGCCTGCCTTGCCTGCGCTAGCCTCGGACAGACCGCGGTTCGATTCCCCCGGTGTCCCATATGGTCCCCCAAGCCAGGAGCGACTTCTGAGCGCATAGCCAGGAGTAACCCCTGAGCATTACCGGGTGTGGCCCAAAAACCAAAAAAAAAAAAAAAAATTTAAAATGACAATGGTGTTTACTGTTTATTCCTTGCATTATAATTTACTTTTATTGGCACAGTTGTCAAAAGTATTTGACAATATAAGATGTCAATGTAAAAAGTAAAAATATATATTATTTATTTATTTCTATATTCTGATAATATTTACTAATCTAAACTATTAGACTCAAGAATCAGAAAGTAGTAAATATATATATGTAAATAAGACATATTTTATTGAAGTCATTTTCTTAAATAAACTTAAAATATAGTATACATTTTCATAAAATGTGATGCATCTGCAATGCTCAAACACACTTATATTTGTCCCAATAATTATTACTTAAATTCATGCTTATTTTTTATTGCTTATACTCAGTCATTAAAGCACCTACAAATAACCCATATATTTCACAAGGAATCAAACTAATGAAAACAGGGAAAATCAAAAGAAAACAAAAAGCCTTGCCATGCTATATTTCTGTAAAAAAAAAAAAATAGATTCCATCACTCATTTTGGTACATAAAGTTCTCCATAAATTTTTCTAAATTGTCTAGGATATTCCTGACTAAACAATCAAAGACATAAATAAACTGCTTAGGAGTTCGTGATATTTAAGAAGATACTGCTCAGGGGAAGGGGGATCATTTTGAAAATGTCTTTCATCTATGTGTTTCAGAATCATTTATGTGTTACTTTTTGGGTGTTCTTAAATTATTGCAATTAAATAATTCCTGAGTTTTAAGTAAGATTATCATACTACAATTGAATAAATAATCTAGAGAATGACATAGAGATTCTGTAATCAGATGTAATGTGCCATTCCTGGTGATATAATTTTTGTTTCAACTCATTGATGACTCTGGATCATCACTGAGTTTCAGTGACATCTATGAAAAAAACATGGACCTCTAGGACTCATAACATCCATTCATTAAGCTGCTTCATCTGTTATTCAGAGACAGTGAAGAAGTTATCTGGCATTTTCTCAGTAAAAGGCAGGTCTGTATTATCCTGCCATCTATTAATTTTTATTTCTTTTTTATTGTGATTAAATTTATTCTAGATTTTCTGGTTTTTCTGATTTTCTACGGTTGTACTATAATTTGACTTGAGCTCTCTAAAATACCTATTATCATGAAAATTATATACATGACACGTGAATCTTAAGATCTTTATGCTTACTAATTAAAATTTATTTTAATCACATTTATTATGAAACTTTAACAGTATTTCTACTTCTAGAACTTGATCACATAAAAGGTAATGCATATGTGGTTTCTCCTTAGCTAGAATAACATTAAGCATTCTTGATATATGAAATTTGATGATAATATATATTTTTTAAATTTCCAGTTTTTGGAGGAATCTCCATATTGCTTTCCATAAAGGTTGAACTAGATGGCATTCCCACCAGCAGTGGATAAGAGTTCCTTTCTCTCCACATCCCCACCAACACTGCTTGTTCTAATTTTTTGTGATGCGTGCCAATCTCTGGGGTGTGAGGTGGTACCTCATAGTTGTTTTGATTTGCATCTCCCTAATGATTAGTGATGTGGAGCATTTTTCCATGTGTCTTTTGGCCATTTGTATTTCTTCTTTGTGAAAGTGTCTGACCATTTCTTCTCCCCATTTTTTGATGGGATTAGATGTTTTTTTTTCTTGTAAATTTCTGTCAGTGCCTTGTATATTTTAGAGATTAGCCCCTTATCTGATGGGTATTGGGTGAATAGTTTCTCCCACTCAGTGGAGGCTCTTGTATTTTCGGCGCTATTTCTTTTGAGGTGCAGAAGCTTCTCAGTTTAATATATTCCCATCTGTTAATCTCTGCTTTCACTTGCTTGGAGAGTGCAGTTTCCTCTTTGAAGATGCCTTTAGTCTCAATGTCCTGGAGTGTTTTACTTACATGTAGTTCTATATATCTTATGGTTTCGGGACTTATATCGAGGTCTTTCATCCATTTGGATTTAACCTTCGTACATGATGTTAGCTGGGGGTCTAAGTTCAAATTTTTGCAAGTGGCTATCCAGTTGTGCCAACACCACTTGTTGAAGAGGCTTTCTTTGCTCCATTTAGAATTTCTTGCTCCTTTATCAAAAATTAGGTAATTGTATGTCTGGGGAACATTCTCTGAGTATTCAAGCCTATTCCACTGATTTGAGGGCCTGTCTTTATTCCAATACCATGCTGTTTTGATAACTATTGCTTTGTAGTACAGTAACATGCAATATTGCTGAAAAAGTAAGTGGGAGTAAAAATAAACATACTGTGCAAGAAGAGGTGTTAATATCAATTTTATTTTATTGCTCACTTATTTACTGGAATATTATTATTAGAAAAATGGTAAAATGATTGCATTTCTTCTGAGATATTAGTTTTTATATACAAAATTATTTAAATTCAAAATACTTAAATTCATGATTATGCTATATGTAATTGACTTCCTGCTATACCTTATACAATTACTAGCCCCTCATCAATGTTTACTGAATCATTAGAATTGATGAATAAATACCTAAATACATTTATATTAAGAATTGAAAAATAACATAGTTCATGTATGTTCAGTTTTTAGGCCACAGAAATTGTTGCCGTTGAAGTAAAGAACATAACAGTAGAAACACATCTATGATTTTAATTGATTTTCTGATATAATATATAAATATATATCACTATACTTAAAAATAAATGTGTTTCCGTCTAATATTTGTTACATAAGTAAATTTTATGTCATGGAAAATAATTTTAATATTGTCATCAAAATCACAGTTAAGTGTGATTTTTAAATCAGATAGTTAAATGGAAGAGGTCTTGTGGAAATGCATGTTAGACAGGTTAATAAAATAATAAAAATAATATTTATTAATAATAAGATATTATTGAGACAATAGTGTGACCAATATAGGTTATAGGCCAAGTATTAAAGAGAGATGGGACTGTTCTGGGTTTCTGTTAAATAATAATTTTACAATGTATAAACATATATTTTATGTTATACACTTGTATACATTACATATTAATTATGTATAAATACATATTATGTCTTGTACACTATATCCATAATGTATGTAATAATACAATGTATTCATGTATATTATATGCCTATGTATAATTATACATTATGTATTGAAATGTACATTTTATGCAATAAATTTTTACTAAGATTCCTTAGAAAAAGAAGGAAAACAGTAAGCGTGCACATCAAAGAACATGCAATAAATATACATATTCTACTTCACATATACAGAAAATGGCTGAGAAACAGTAGGCAAGGCAGAAAAAGGAGGAAAGCATAAATGATAGTTCACATGTTCAGTGTATGAGAGGCTCTGACTTCCAACTTTGGTAGTTCAAGACTCAAGAACGATGAGCCTTGGAAACCATAATGTACTGCCAGGTAAATTATCACTTTATCAAAACAGAGAGAACAAAAGCTAGGAAACAAAGCCTGGGTTAACATATTATTCATAAAAGGAAAGAAAAATTAAGTCAAGAAGATAATTCCTTTGCGCACTCTACTGAGGGGTCTGTTTGACCAGGATCTCCAAAATGTGTTAGTCTAAGGTACGTGTCAGGCTTGGACTTGAGCTAATCAAAATAAAGACAAAACTAACACAACAATGTGACTATACCCAGGAATGAATGTCACATCCAAGCCACAAGCTTCTGACCAATGATCCTTTTTTCCTCTCTTTTTGGAGGGAAGCACATCTGAAAGTGTCCAAGACATTTTATGCGTGTGTTTCTGCTATGCTGTTGGTCATAGAGGTGGGGTGGGGAGCCACTGGGCTTAATTCTGGCAGTGTTTAATAGGTGGGTCATGCAGTACCAAGTTCCTGCATATGAGCATATGAAGAGTGTACTTGGGATTCCTAAAATACAAGTTTCTGTCTAGTTCTGGTGTCTCCTCTCCTCTCCTCTCCTCTCCTGTGCACTCATCACTCTTTGTGGTAAGCTTCATATCATAGCTGGATATGAAGAATTGGAGCCAGTTCTTCCAGCCCTCATTTCTATTGTCTCTGAGTGTTTTTACAATATAAAGCAGCATTTTCAAAGGCAAGGCTGAAGTTAAATAACCATGGACATTTCTTTAGATTAGTTGAGCTGGTCTCTAAGTACTAGTATCTGATGTACTATTAGGAATTTACATGCAATATAAAAACTTATAATTATACTTTTATTAATCTGAGATACATGTGAAACAGAGTGACTGGTGGGGATGGGGGAGCACTTAGAATTGAATTTAATAAGGTAAATTTAATAAGTCAGAGACAGCTTAGCTCCATAAAGGAACCATCAATGACCCAAGACTAAATTCAGCAATCTGCATTTGACATACAAGATAAACAAAGACCTCAAGGTGGAGCAGCTTCATAGATACATATAGACCTTTTTGAAGACTCATGCTATGTCTCTACATGTTCTTCTTGGGCCCACCCATAATCCATTAAAATGAGCAATATTGGGGCTGGAGCTGTGGAACAGTGGAAGGGCGTTTGCGTTGCACGCAGCTGATCTAGCACAGACAGCGGTTGGATCCCGCTGTGTCTCATATTGTCTCCCAAGCCAGGAGTATTTCTGAGTTCAGAGCCAGGAGTAACAACTGAACATCACAGGGTGTGGCCCCAAAAGCAAAATATCAAATAAAATAAAATGAGCAATATTCTTTTTCCTGTAATTATATGGTGCACACACCATTTTTAAAAGTCACCCCCTTTCCACCTTGAGGTGTAAAATTATTTTATAATATTTATACTTCTGCTTATAATAATTAATGATATTTCTGATGCTTGATAATATTTCTTCCTGGTGAACCTCACATTTACTAAGGAAGATGTTCTTTTCCCTCTTTCTCTCACATTTCCCAAATCAAACGTCTTAGCTTCAATTTTGTCATTCTTTTTCAGTAAGAACAAACCACAGGCCCTTCAAACCTTGAGTGCCAGTCAAGATTTCCAAGTTCACACCAGGTGGGAGCTCCCAGGCACTTTTGTGAGTGCTGGTCTCCTTAGGATCCTTTCTGAAGAGATTACAGAAGCCTAGCAGGAGGATGACAAGAGGATACTACACTGGCTTCCCCACAATTTCTCTCCCCTGGCTATCACGCAAAACTTATTTGACTACCTGACAGCCTAAAGGCAAGGAGGGTTAAGATGATTTTCTTTGACTTCAGACTAGCAAGTCTAAATCTTTTAACTGTCAGGAGAAGTGAGGAACCACACTTAAACGTGAATGTTTTGCATTTCCGGAGAGTTAACTTGTAGCTCTCTCACTCTCTCTCTCTCGAAAATATTAGATGGTACTTATTTAATAAAATGGGAATTGTTTTCACTAATTTGAATTATGTCTTTTTAACTCCAAGAGTTCATCAATTGTTACAAGTTTATTTTTGAAAGTCCACGCTAATATGTCTCCTTTTGTTTTTGTTTAGCATTATAGCTGCCAGCATGATCTTTCATCCTTTCAATGGAGCCTCTAGTTTTGAGCTTTGTAAAACCTGGTTTATGTGATAGATGTAGCATGTCAAGACTGTAGCATGTCAATACATCAAGTGCTATATAAATCTACAACATTGGATCTTTATTATATATATATCTTTATTGTATCTACAGGCAAACTTTACTAGTAGTCGATTTTCTGCTAATATCAAAGTTGTGCTTTTTTGCATGGAGTATGAAAGTGCTAATTACACATACATTTACACATAAAATTTGCTTCATACTAAATTATCAGCAGTTAAATTGAGAGACATTGTATTAGAAATTATCCTGTTAGCCTAGTCTAGAAAGTATTTTTATTTCCCTTTAAATGTTATCTTTCACCTATTTTATTTAATCAGGCAACAAAAATGAGTTACTTAAATCTTCCTAAATTTATCTTGAAAGTTTACATTCACTGGATGTGTGAAAATAAATGTTGATGGAATGTACAGAGTAAGTCAAAGAGAAAGAGTGACCAAAAGACTGAAAGAGAGAGAGAAGAAAGAGAGAAAAAGAAAAATAGAGATAAAGAATGGGAAAGAGAAATAGAAAATAAAAAATAAAACTGGGGACTAATTTATGTATTGCTCATTTTACCTGCCTAGTGTGTAAAAGACTAGTGCCTAAAAGTGATGAAAATATTAACTCATCAATATTCCTTTAAATTTTTCTTGAGTTAAAAATTTAAACTAGTTAAAACTATTCTGCTTTATATTATTAATATAAATTTGGACTTAGCTCCTTGAGTGTAGGTCCTTTAGTTATGTAGAAAATTAGCTTACAATATTACAGATGCATCTGATATTGATGTTTCTTTATAGTACAGATAAGATTAAGCTATTAGTTTAGATACCCTCATATCCAAGTCCCTCTCTTTGCTTCTCATGTGCAATGCCAGGCATGCTGTCTCCTGACTGTATTTTCTCTGTGCTTTTCGGTGTCTTTGTGCACTTTCTGCCCTTTGCATCTAGTATATCACTTGGCATGTCCTCTTCTGTTTCCTAGCCGAAGGTTTGTTGCTCTGTAGTGTTATCGATGTCCTTTAACCTTTCTGTTAAGATTGTTGTCTTGATTGTTTTTCTGGCTCTGATATTTTGGTTCTTTTCACGTGAAGTAATGATTACTTTCTTCCTGCCACCTGACACAGTATAGTTTAGGAGTCAAGAGGAAGTTAACTGACCTGTATACAACCCTTATGTGTTATTTTCTTTTTATGTGTTATTTTCATGGCCCCTCAGCCATGACCATTATCTTTCTGACTGCCTACACCTCATGAGGTGAGATTTAAAGTGATTACTTTTATTTAGCAAATTACCTTATGTCTTTTCTCACTTTCACTTTCACCCTAAGAAGGTGTCTTTAGATACTTTGATTATTATTTTACATATTTTTTTCCAATCTTTTCATTTCTTTAGTCTTCTGGCCAGGTTTTAGTATTACTTCTACTCTTTTAACTTTGTTCCTATTATGAAGTTTTTCAATGAAACAGATTCAATAGACTTTTATTCCCCTATATTTTTATGTTTATTTTGAAATTTCTAACTAACATGTCTAGATACACATGTGTAGATATTTATGTCTTATCTGATGAGTGAGCTAAAATTTAAATATCAGAAACTAATTTGGAAGCATTTCTATGAAACTAAAAGACTACCAAAGTTTTATGTAGGACCAATTATTTGTTTGTTTTTCCCCAGAAGTATAGTGGTATGTTTAAACCAGTTTTGTATTTCTCTTTATTTTCATTCATTGAGAACATTGGAAGAAAGTTAGAATTAAACTATTTGTATAGGATTTGTCTACCAAGACAATGAACTTAGTCCTAGAAATAATTAGAAAGTATAAATCTCTCTCTGTTCACTTTCTGCTTCTTTTATCTCTATTTCATTTTTACAGATCCAATATGCTCTACAAGATTATTTGTAAGTTTTCTTTTTTCAATCATTTAAATTTATTTCCTTCTAGAATTCCCTCAATCTTATTTTAGTTTATTGAAACTTGTCTCAAACTTGTCTCAACTCAATGTCAACTATCTGAAAGTGAAATTAGCTTAATAATGGTGTAAAGTATAAAATATTGTGTTGAAAAAATCCAGGTTTCTGGAAATTTTATCAGGAAATAAATAAAATAAATTCAACAGTACAACTCAAATTTTCTGGATTTTTAAAATATAAGTGAAAGAATATTGGACAAGTGAAGATTTAACATATATAAAGAAAAAGTTTTATAAACACTGTGAAGAGTCAATTAGCAAGCAAGCCAGAAATCAGTTTTATATCAGCATTCTTCTAATTAAAAGTTAAAGTTAATTAGATGCTACATTAAAGTCTTGGCTCTTTGAAGAGAAATATCAAATACAGTATTTATAATATAGTAAGTTTACATAAACTTGTTGGGGGTAAAGGTAGAAAATAAAGACTACACAACATCAGAAAAGTTAGTACAATTTTGCTAATGAATGCTGATAATAAATTTAATGCTATCAAGATAAATCTTTAAGAATAAAATGATAAAGAAATAAAATAAACATTGAGTTTCTGGCTATGGCAATTGAAATATGTGTGGGTTTCACCAGGTGCATTCTAAAAACAGGTTTTACTGCATTAGATTTTCCAATTAGCTAAACCATTGAAACCACAGTAAAAATGTTTCTGTTTATTGTTCCTTTTTTTTAAATTGGTATTCTTCCCTAATTCCTTTGTGTTTGGCTAAGATATATATATTTATTTTAACCTTCCATTTTCCTTTTAGTTATTGTGGCTAACTAGAAGGAATTCCTTGAACTAAAGTTGAAATCAGAACAAATACTGAGTATTTATTAGTTTGATTTTGTTTTGTCACTGACTTGCTCTGTAAAATATAATGATTTGGTTCTTCTCTATTTCCCTCTATACTAATTGGACTCCTGTATGCAAAGCAAGCACTCTAGCACTTTGAGTCACTTTTTAGAATATAAGATCCTATTAAAATTGCAAGTTTTCACCCAACCCTATCAAAAATGA